>NC_142925.1:26714911-27069822 GCF_054131065.1 Drosophila arizonae | reverse complement strand
GGAGTTAAAATCTCCAGCTATAATGGCCTTCCGACCCCTGGCATCCTCGGCAAGCTCGTCGAGCACCGTCGTGAATTCACTGAGCTGCATGCTGGGGGCCAGATAGCAACTGTAAAGCCATAAGCTACCATATCGGCCACGTACGAACCCATTGAATGACTTAACATTCGAAAGTACGTTCGTTGAGTTGCCGCATACCCACAACGCAGCTTTGCCATTAACGTCTGTTGACCATGTCCTAGGGCAGCTGGTTCTACAGTGGTGAGGCTCACTGAGAAAAGCTACATCTATACATTTTTCCCTAATGGTCTGCTCTAGAAGATCTTGGGCAGCAACACAATGATTTAAGTTAAGCTGCAAAAACCTTAACATTTCATTTTACGAGCAGCTTCACGGTAAGATGGGCACTTGAAGCTGCCTGCTGAATGGTCCGTCTGCTTTTCACCTTTCCGGATGCAGAGGCTACATTTTGGTGGCTTGGTGCATGCTTTGGCACTGTGACCCATCTCTCCACACCTGAAACAGGCGCCCTTTAAGTCACAGTCGCTGCCGCAGTTTGCTGCCATATGACCGTAATCGAGGCACTTGAAACAGCGTTTAGGCTGCTCCACGGCTCGGATACGGCAAACTACCCATCCTATTCTAATTTTGGACAGCTCGAGCAGAGTTTTAGCTTTCCCAATTGGAAGAGCAACCGTAGCTCTTTGCTGTCCACCGAAAGCTGGCCGAAGCGATTTGATAGCCTCAATGGGGAGTGAGCTATCCTTCAACTCCACCCTAACTGCCTCTAAGATCTCCTCTTTGGTCGCTAACTCATCTAGATCGCGAATCTCAACTTGCGCCGATTCAGTAAGTGTTTTAACTACCGCTCGGTCTCCCAAGGCCTTGCCTACAGCTTCGTGCAGAGCCTCAGCGCTATGCTCCGGCTTCCTACTCAGTTGCAGTAAAAGGTCCCCCTTAGCTGTCTTCCTAATGCCTTGAACGTCGCTGCTCAGATGCTTCAAAATTTGGGTCGTTTTTAACTACACGAAGCATGTCCGCATAGCTGCAACCCCCTACGCCTGAAATCGCAATCGCGTCAGTCCTGGGACGTTTTTGCATAGGCTTTCGCCCTTTGACGACTGTCCAGCTGCTCTGGTTTGTCTGTCGGGCGGCCTGGTTTGAAGTTTCAGATTCAGCTGTAGCCCGTGGAGCCATTGGTTCTTTTGGGTTCGCTGCACTTCTATTGGGCCTCGGCTTTTTTGAGGGAGTTTTCCTCTGTTCGGAGGCAACTTCCCTCGACCGCTTGGGAGTATTGCTACCTACTGTAGCACTAATGCTCGCTGCCTTAATGTTTTCGCCTACTTTTTTTAGTGGCGTGATCTGCACCTCACAGTTTTTAACCGAACGGTTGCAGAACGCTTCGGCCGTCTTGTGAAGGCTGACCAGCCTAGCCAGCTCCTCTCTCATTAAGGCATTTATATGCCGCTGACCCCCAAATAAGGCAGACAAACCCTCTAGTGTAGCTCCTATTTGAGCTAACGCTTCTTTTAGTGACTTGGGTGCCTGGCACTCAGCCAATGGAGCCTGGATAGAAGTCGACGGCTGCGCCAACACTCTCTGTTGGTGCTGCGGCGATCGCTGCAACGAGGAACGACGCGCAAAAGCTTGCAGCTCGTCCTCCATCATGGCATCCATTTCTGCTCCGACTATCACGGCGTGAAGCCTGTAGTGGGCAATGGCTACTACTATAATCTGAGTTTACAACCCGCAGTAACTTAAACTCAACTTGACTACAGCGAGAGGCCGAGAGTATGCACTACTTTTAATAACTGCTACTTCACTCCAGCAGCTAGGTTGCTGTCTTTGCTAAGGCTTAGCGACTCACCAACGTTAGTGAGCAGCTGATTGCCCGATGCAATTTCCAGCACTACTAACAGCTGTTAGAGTGAATGCACCTGATTTTTCTTATTGCGCAAGTGTGACGCCTAAAGTAACAAAATTTACGCGCTCACAAAAGACAAGGAAAGGAAAGAAGCCCTGACGCCAAAACACTGACGCGATCGCCCCCCCCTCTCTTGCACCACCGAATTATACCGCTTGGGAATTCCACGAACCGCCGCGCAGTAAGTCTCTGGTAGTTTTTTGAGGTCGCTGGGTACGCCGCGCCCACAGCAAACACGTTGACTTCAGTTCTTTCCACTTTCACAGGGGAAAACACAGTTCAAGCTATTGTCTACGATGGACCACGATGACATCGACCGCACTCCGTGAAAACGCAACTCGAACCCCTGTGCATGTGTATGTGTATGAATGTGTTTGCGTATGTATGTGTTTGTGTATGTGTGTGTGCATGTGAGTGTGTGTATGCGTTTGTGTCTTTTTTTTTTTTTTTTATATTCATTTATTAACAAAATTATATAGCAAATTACAAGTTGCGTGGTGGCTAGGATAGCGCGCGGTGCTTGCGGGACGGCCGTAAAGCATTGCTTCGCAAGCACTATGCGCTACCTTAGCCTGGGGCAGCTCGTCTTCTCGATCGCTCGACTCTGCGGAGCTCCATCATCACCGTGGCCGCGAAGGTGCTTGTTAGTTCCCAAGCTTCCTCCGATTCCAGCATGGCGTTGACTAAGTTGTCCGCTCTGATGGAGCGGCCCACTGCCTCTTCCAGACGACGCCTCTCCTCCAGGAACCGTCCACATTCGAAAAGAATGTGGTTGGCGTCTTCCACATGCCCTCGCTCGCACCAGGGGCACTCGTCAGATTCCTCGTGGCCAAAGCGCTTCAAATAGCTCCGAAAGCATCCATGACCCGAGAGGATCTGCGTAAGGTAGAAGTTAACCTCGCCATGTTTGCGGTTAACCCATGGTTCAAGCTCCGGGATGAGCTTGTGCGTCCACCGCCCTTTAGCTGAGCTATTCCACCTTCTTTGCCATCGTGCGATGCTGTTCGCCCTGACAACGTTGAGTCGCGTAGGCCCGTGCGAATTCCGCTCCACGGCTTCGGCGACCAAATACTCCAGTGGCACCATACCGGCTATGACGAGCGCCGCGTCATCGGAGATAGTCCTGAAAGCGCAGCTGACTCTGATTGCGCTCAGCCTGTAGATCGCGCAAATGCCTCGGCTGTAGCTCGGCGTTGCCATCGCTCTTGCCCATATTGGCGCAGCATAGAGGATGACAGACCTAATGACGCTCGTTAGGAGGAGACGTCGTTGCTGTTTAGGTCCCCGCGTGTTAAGCATGATTCTCGAGAGAGCTCTACAAGAATCAGCTGCCTTTTTATGCACATATTCTAAGTGCTCGCGGAAAGTTAATCTTGTGTCTATCATGACACCAAGATATCTTATCGCCCTCTTGGACGCAATGGTGACGCTGCCGATCTTTATATTGGCAGTTTCCACTCTTTTGCGACTGCTGACTAGTACAACTTCGGTCTTGTGTGCCGCAAGCTCGAGCCCAGCTCCTGTCAACCAGCTTCGTATGCGATTGATACTTTCGCTGCACATATCCTCTGTATCTTTTAGCTCCTTTCCTATGGCTACGACAGCTACATCATCAGCAAAGCCAATGGTGTGCGCGCCTGCTGGTAGTTCCAAGCGCAGTACGCCGTCGTACATGATGTTCCATAGGAGAGGCCCCAGCACTGAGCCTTGGGGTACTCCAGCTGACACTGTATGAGTTTGGGGACCCTCACTCGTGTTGTATACCAGTGTTCTTCCTCTGAAGTAGCTCTTTATTATCTCTCTTAGATTTTATTTATTTTATAAAGTTAGATATAATTAAAAATTAAGATCTAACTTAATTTTAACAGCACTGGCTACTATGGCCTTCGGCTCTAACTTATCCTATGCATTTACATTTATATACATATTTACATTGTTTTGTTGGTTGGGAACTAAATGAGGTGGTATAAATCTGTTACTTTTAGAAACTTGATTATTGAGCATATGTTTTCAGGGGTTGGGTTTGAGAGTAAGGATATGGGGCAGCTGTTGTGGAAGATTTGGGTTTTCAGGTGGGAAGTTGCGGGACAGTTAAAGAAAATATGTTGGATGGTGAGGTCTGTTGTGGTGTTGCAGTTGGGGCATGGGATTATGTTGTCAGGGTTGATGTATTGTTGTTTTGTAAATCTTGTGTGTCCTAGTCGGAGTCTTAGTATTTTTACTTGGTCGCTGCGTGTAATAATTTCTTGTTTTATGTTTTTTAAGTAATAGGTTGTGTGTGTCAGGTTGTTGAGTTGCTGATACCAACTGTTGCAGACTTCTATATTTTGATGGAGTTTTTTGGATGATTCGTTGGCAAGGAATTTGTGTATATCTTTGGAATTGAAGTTTGGGGTGTAGTGGAGGGGCATTTTGGCTGTGGATTTGGCTGTGATATCGGCAAGCTCATTCCCATCGATGCCACAGTCTCTTAGATCTCTCTTAGATATTTAGGGATATTATATTGTGACAGCGCATTCAGTATCATATCCCAACTAGCTGTGTTGAAGGCATTCCTTACATCCAGGGTCGCGATGATGCAGTATTCCTTCGTCCCGTGCCTCCATCTGGTGCCTTGAATAGCGGAAGTGGCCAGACCGACAACTTTGTTAAGCGCGTCCGTTGTTGACCGGGCCTTCCGGAATCCAAATTGGTTTGGTGACAGGCCTCCGGCGCTTGCAATCGCAGTCTCCAGCCTAGAGCAGATCAGTTTCTCAAACACCTTTCCCATGGTGTCTAAGAGACAGATCGGTCTGTACGAAGATGGCTCATCTAGTGGTTTGCCAGCCTTGGGTAGCAATACCAGATTCTGGGCTTTCCATTTTGCCGGGAACGTCTCTTGGATCAGGCATTCATTAAATAATTCGGCGAACGTACTTGGGTGCAAGGCGAGGGCTAGCTTTAGCGCACGATTTGGGATCCCGTCCGGCCCTGGAGCTGTGTTGGTTCTAAGACCTCGGAGAACTACTGATATTTCTTCCTCTGTAACTAAAACAATTTCAGTGCTCGTTGAGCCCTGATCAGCAGACTCGGACTCAGGGGCGTGAATGGAGCTTAGACTTTCTGGAAAGAGTGTTTCCACAATCGATTTAAGCTCCAGACGATCCGTAGGCTGCACCTGTCTACCTGCGTATAGTCTTTTAACTACTATCTTATATGCCCTGCCCCAAGGGTCATATTCGGCTGAGTCGCACAACTGTAAAAAACATTCTCTTTTGCTTGCCCGAATGGCCTTCTTCAGCTGTCTTCTAGCTGCCTGGTAAGCTAACTGTTTCTCAAAAAACGTTGACCTACCGCGAGCCCGTTGGTGGCTTCTTCTCGCCTGGATGCATTTGCGACGAATGTCACCTATTTGCGTATTCCACCAATACGTAGGATCATGTTGTCGCGTGAACTGCTTGCGGCGTAACATGCTGCTATTGCAGGCACTCTGTATTTGGGCTACCATTTGGCATGCTCTGGCCTCAGCATTACCAATTGTACCCAGAGACTGAATGGCCTCTGAAAAGACCGCGGGATCAAAAGTATCTAGCCGATACGACTCCCTCCACAATGTTGACGCCCTGGCAGGTGGCTCACCTATTGTGAACAGAAGTGCCGTATGATCGCTGCCTGTATAGCTATCGCAATGGCTCCATGTTGCTCCCCG
This sequence comes from Drosophila arizonae, assembly GCF_054131065.1. Lineage (NCBI taxonomy): Eukaryota > Metazoa > Arthropoda > Insecta > Diptera > Drosophilidae > Drosophila > Drosophila arizonae. Next base: position 27,064,210 of record NC_142925.1, on the reverse strand, counting down.
AAAGAGGGATGAAGTGACAAAAGTAATGTCGATAACAGACCCGTATCCCGCCCGACTGAAGGTGTACTCATGGCCAGTGTTGAGCAGTGCAACATCTAGTGTCGCAAAGATCTCCAGTAGGATACGACCTCTGGCATTTGTTGTGGGGCTACCCCATTCTAGCGCCCAGGAGTTAAAATCTCCAGCTATAATGGCCTTCCGACCCCTAGCATCCTCGGCAAGCTCGTCGAGCACCGTCGTGAATTCACTGAGCTGCATGCTGGGGGCCAGATAGCAACTGTAAAGCCATAAGCTACCATATAGGCCACGTACGAACCCATTGAATGACTTAACATTCGAAAGTACGTTCGTTGAGTTGCCGCATACCCACAACGCAGCTTTGCCATTAACGTCTGTTGACCATGTCCTAGGGCAGCTGGTTCTACAGTGGTGAGGCTCACTGAGAAAAGCTACATCTATACATTTTTCCCTAATGGTCTGCTCTAGAAGATCTTGGGCAGCAACACAATGATTTAAGTTAAGCTGCAAAAACCTTAACATTTCATTTTACGAGCAGCTTCACGGTAAGATGGGCACTTGAAGCTGCCTGCTGAATGGTCCGTCTGCTTTTCACCTTTCCGGATGCAGAGGCTACATTTTGGTGGCTTGGTGCATGCTTTGGCACTGTGACCCATCTCTCCACACCTGAAACAGGCGCCCTTTAAGTCACAGTCGCTACCGCAGTTTGCTGCCATATGACCGTAATCGAGGCACTTGAAACAGCGTTTAGGCTGCTCCACGGCTCGGATACGGCAAACTACCCATCCTATTCTAATTTTGGACAGCTCGAGCAGAGTTTTAGCTTTCCCAATTGGAAGAGCAACCGTAGCTCTTTGCTGTCCACCAAAAGCTGGCCGAAGCGATTTGATAGCCTCAATGGGGAGTGAGCTATCCTTCAACTCCACCCTAATTGCCTCCAAGATCTCCTCTTTGGTCGCTAACTCATCTAGATCGCGAATCTCAACTTGAGCCGATTCGGTAAGTGTTTTCACTACCGCTCGGTCTCCCAAGGCCTTGCCTACAGCTTCGTGCAGAGCCTCAGCGCTATGCTCTGGCTTCCTACTCAGTTGCAATAGAAGGTCCCCCTTAGCTGTCTTCCTAATGCCTTGAACGTCGCTGCTCAGATGCTTCAAATTTGGGTCGTTTTTAACTACACGAAGCATGTCCGCATAGCTGCAACCCCCTACGCCTGAAATCGCAATCGCGTCAGTCCTGGGACGTTTTTGCATAGGCTTTCGCCCTTTGACGACTGTCCAGCTGCTCTGGTTTGTCTGTCGAGCGGCCTGGTTTGAAGTTTCAGTTTCAGCTGTAGCCCGTAGAGCCATTGGTTCTTTTGGGTTCGCTGCACTTCTATTGGGCCTCGGCTTTTTTGAGGGAGTTTTCCTCTGTTCGGAGGCAACTTCCCTCGACCGCTTGGGAGTATTGCTACCTACTGTAGCACTAATGCTCGCTGCCTTAATGTTTTCGCCTACTTTTTTGAGTGGCGTGGTCTGCACCTCACAGTTTTTAACCGAACGGTTGCAGAACGCTTCGGCCGTCTTGTGAAGGCTGACCAGCCTAGCCAGCTCCTCTCTCATTAAGGCATTTATATGCCGCTGACCCCCAAATAAGGCAGACAAACCCTCTAGTGTAGCTCCTATTTGAGCTAACGCTTCTTTTATGCGTTTGTGTCTGTATGCGTGTGTGTGTATGTATGCCTGTGTGTTTTTGTGTGTGCAGACGCGAAAAATTATTGAAATATCTATTGCTCCAAGGGTTCAGGGGATCTCGTAGTCGAGCAGTCTCGGCTAGAGATTTCTTACTTGTTTTCGTTTGGTTCGGCGCGGTCACCCTGTTGCTCATTTTATTTGAAGCGTGCAGACGTAAAAAAAATGGCAAGCAACCGTTCTCATAAAACACTATCAATTTCTCAAAAACAAGACATAATAGCAGCTATTGATAATGGAGCAAAAAAAAAATGTTGTCGCTAAACAATTCGGAATTGCTCCATCAACATTAACTTCAATTCTAAATAGAAAGGAATTTTTATGGGAACACCCGCACACGTCAAATAAAGCGTCAAAAACCACCTGAATATTATCGACACAATAAGAAGGCCTGGATGACGATAGATATATTTAACAAATGGCTTCAGATGTTAAATGACAGCATGGCAGCTAAAAACCGAAAGATATTGTTATTTATGGATAATTGTATGGCCCATAATAGATCGCCTCCTCTTAGCTATTTAAAAATTTAGTTTATGCCAGCCAACACCATTTCCAAGCTACAGCCCCTGGACATGAGCATTATAAAAGATTTTAAATCATTATACCGTAAGGAAATGGTTATTAATTTGCTAAACAGCATTGAAGATAATAAACCGTTTAAGTGTACGCTATTAACAGCAATGCAAATTGCTTACAAAGCCTGGAAAAACCTTAGCATAACTTGTATCCAGAACTGCTTCCGATCTTGTGGTTTTTTAAAACAGCATTAAATAACAATTTATTTGAAGACGCTCTATTAACCATAGATTATACGTGGGAAAAAGCACTTTTTGAAAACTCTGAAAATCCTGCCTCTTTTGACGACCATGTAAATTTTGACAACAACGTCGCTGTGGAGGAATTGCATCTCAAAGTGATGAAAGTGACAACGAAACTGATGATGCAGATATTCGATTTCCGAAGATGTAAGAGCTAGAGGCTTGAATTTTTTTTTAAATGACCGTATATACAGCGCGGACGTCGAGCTTGCTTTTAAAATTCGATAAATCATCCCGTTATGTTTTTATCGAGTAAAAACATTACAGTTCAAATCAGATGCCACTATAGCTAATTATGAATGATTTTTCGTTTTTTATACCCTGAACCCATTTTCAATGGGAAATCAGGGTATAATGGTTTTGTTGAAATGTATGTAACAGGGAGAAGGAGGCGTGGCAGACCCCACAAAGTATATATATTCTTGATCAGGGTGACGAGCTGAGTTGATTTGGCCCTGTCCGTCCGTCTGTCCGAATGTATGAACGCGTCGATTTCAGAAGATATAAGAGCTAGAGACTTCAAATTTTTTAAAATGTCCGTAATTACAGCGCGCATATCAAGTTTATCATTAAAAATCGATAACTCATCCCGATCTTTTTTTATCGATAAAAAACCTTATCGAAAACCAGTTCTAAAATTATATCATCTACACCTTTATTGCTAGAGTCTCCAAATTTTTAATGTATGCTTACATGCAATTTATACAATTTCGGTTTTTGTTAAAATTAACCCCCCACCTCTAAATTCACCCCCTCATCCTCACTTTTGTTGTTATTAATTTTCTTATTAAAGGTAATATATAAGGTGGGTATTACTTATAATTATTGTTTATATTCTTTGATTAAATATTATAGTTTTTTCTTTCAGTTAAATATAAAAAAACTATATTTTTGATTTCATTTTGAATACTTATAAAGGTTGCTGTTTGTCAGAAACTAACATTTAAAAGAAATAAAATTATCAACATTTGCTAATAGATTTGATTTGCTCTGTTATGCTTCAGAAAGAGCGAATTTTGTTTTGATTCTTGTCTTCTTTAAATTTGTAAACACTGTAAAGTTAGAATTTTTCCAGCCGGGGTCAGAGCTTCAGTCTGCCCAGGGCCACAACTTACAAGACATTTGTAAATTACTACGGGACTACGAGTTAGAGAAATGGGAGAGGATGGGGGAGTTATTACGTATTAAATGGCCACGCAGCCCGAACTCGCCGACCACGCCCCCACACGTTTGCACGTGGGATGGCTGCAGCGATCGAGTGGCGCGGCTAAACGCACTCCAGATTGCTGGGGTCGGGGCTACAAAGGCGCATAGCGGGATGTTAGTGGGGCTATTCTACTACAAATGGTGGACCGCAGATCGAGGAACGCCTAGCGTTGACGCCGGCGTTCACTCCAGACCACGCGGTTTTGTGTGCCAGAGTTTTGGCCGTCTGGCGCACAGGATTGCCCTCGTGCTAACCACCGGTTAGTAATGTTAAGATTATTAGTGGGTCATTATTACCAAATCAACTACGAATGAGAACACAACCATTTCTAAATACATTAACATTTTATTCCATATTACCTCGTGTTTCTTACCCCTCGCCTATCCGTTTATTATTTTCTCTAATGCCGACCGTTCGCGTTGAGTGCTCAAAACCAATTAAAATCTGCGCGCAGCTTTCAAGCCTTTCCTTGCGCTCTGCAGATTTCACCACGCGACCAGCAATGCAATTCACCACCGCGAGCTTTCGAGCTGCATGGTTGCATTGCTGATCGCGTGCCCGCCCACTCATTTGAATTTTGCTTACTATCTAAAGCTAACGACTATGATACCTTTATCTACTTACTTATCTAATAAAACAATCGATAATTCAAATATAAACTTAACGACTATAATCCAATTCATTTCTTTTTCCATTCACTATCTTACATACTACGAAATATAACCTACTAACCAACTTACTTGCTACAAAATATGGCCTACTACTAACCTACTCACTACAAATATATCTTACTACTAACTTACTCACTACAAATATATCTTAATGCTAACTTACTCACTACAAATATATCTTAATGCTAACTTACTCACTACAAATTTCTGTAACCTCGACCGCTATAATACCAAAAATGTAAGGTGGGCAAAAAGGCCACCTTACACCCCCCCCTTACTTCGACGGAGCGACTGTTACGCCCCCCGATGAATTGATGGTCACTGTGTATGACCGTTCCCCCGCCGCAACTCGGAAACGGGTTCTCCTGTGCGGCCATCTACGTGTTTCCACCTCCCGCCTCAGGAGTTGGATTACCTCCTCGCTTAGCTCGACGCCAGCAGGGCGTATCCTCCAGTTGACGGGGATCAGCGGCAACATCCTCAACGCTTCCACGTCCTCTGCGTCCAGCGAGTCCTCAAGGCTCACCTCCCATCCGTCCAACAGCTCCGCCATGTCTGCCAATAGACGCCTCTCCTCCTCCGTCGACTCGTTTCGACGTTGGTCGCGTTCTCGGCCGCTCCCAACCTGGCTGCGCTCTCCGCGCTGCCGACGCGCGGATGGGCCCTCGGCGCCGTCTGTTAGATTTCTTCGACTGGCCGGGGCGCGGGTGTCCGGCTCGCGCGCGGGCACTGGTCGTCCTCTTCGTCGCCGCCGACGACGCTTGCGCCTGGACGCCTGGCCTTGATCTGTCGGGCGCTCTGCGCTGGACTGCGACGAGCATGACAGGCGCCGGTTTTCGACCGTGCCCGGCGTATATCGCAACGTGACCCTGGCGGCTGGTTCCGGCGGCTGGTCCCTCTCAACGTCGTCGTCAGTTCGGCGTTGGGGAATAGGATCTGTGGCGGTGTCCTCCTCGGGATTCGCATCTTCCACTCGGACGCTCAGCTGCTCTGCTTCCGCTCCGTCCCGCGCCGCGGTCTCCGGGATGGGGTCCTCGACGGAGGGACAATGCTCCCTGCCGCCTTCCCACCCCCGTGACGGGGATCCATCATCTAGCCCTCGAGGAGTGGGGCTTGCAACGCCGCCTTCCTCGGGACTCGCCTCCTCGGCCTCGAACTCTTCGCCGAAACTTATGGACACCTCACTGTGCCCTTCCTCCACTTCGTCCCGCGCCGCGGTCTCCGGGGTGGGGTCCTCGACGGAGGGACAATGCTCCCTGCCGCCTTCCCACCCCCGTGACGGGGATCTGCTGTCCATTTCTGGTGGAAACTCCTCATCTTCGCTCGCCGTCCACGGCGTCGGCGTCGCCCACCTTGACGGGGCTCCATCCTCTGTACATCTCTGCGCGTCGGACTTCGGGCTGCCCGGTGGGCGGGGCGGAGATGGCGGCTCCTCCACGAGTGGTGGCGTGGTGCCCCCCCTAGGCACCTGGATATACACCGTCGTGTATCTGGCCTGCACCAGTTGGATAAGGCCGTCCATCCTGGTCGCCACGTTCACCGTCGAGCGGAGGACCGTATGTACACGCCGGGGCGGCGCCCGCTCCTCTTGGCGACGGTAATACTCTCTACCGAGCCTCGGGTCCCTCGGCCGACTCCGCGCCTCCTCCCTGGAGAACGGCTCCGTGCTATCGCTGCTCGCGTCTTTGACTCGGGCTGAGCCTTCGTCGTCACTGCTAATCTCGATGACGTCTTCCATGCTGTTACTTCCCTGTAAGTTCAGATTCTTTAGTCTTCTGTTTTTACTCGTGTTAATGACCGAAATGGCCCTCTAACTACTGCATTAGTGTTAGCGTTAATAAGGGGCTCTACGGGGAAGTTAGTGATTGATGAGATGTGTAGATCTGTCAATGCCTTTGGTTGTCTTCGCCGGGTACAGCGGGGTTTGCTCCTCATTCCCCGTTTCCCCGGTCTCGCTTTCCGGGACCGTGTCGCTTTCTTCGTCTTCTTGATGGAATGGCTTCAACTGCGCAATGTTGGCCACCCTCCTCTTACGCTCGCCCTCCTTCGTCAGGCGTACCACGTTGGGGGACAGGAACTTAACGACCTTGTAAGGGCCGTCGAATTTGGGCGCTAGTTTCGCCGCGAATCCGTCCGCCGCGTTCGACAATTGATGTTGTCGCAACAGCACCGCTGAACCCAACGCTGGTCTCCAGTCACGCCGTCTCAAGTTATAGTGCCTGCCTTGATCCTTTGATGCTCGCTGTAAGTTACTGCGCACTATGTCGAAAATCTCCTTCATTTTGACTCCTCTGGCCTCGGCTCGGGTCTCTCTGGTCGCCGAACCGGGAGTGACTTCGTCGTATAAAGCGGCGGGTAGGCGTGGCTCCCGCCCTAACATCAGGAATGCTGGAGTGAAGCCCGTGGAGTCGGCCACGCTCGAGTTGACTGCTAGCGTTATCTCCGGCAACAGCTCGTCCCATGAGCTCTGGTGGCCTTCGATGTACTGAGCTATCATAGTCTTCACCGTGCGATTTGTTCTCTCCGTCGGGTTCTCCTGCGGTGTATAAGGCGCTGTGTGCTGGAGTGTCACCCCCAAGGATTCCATAAACGCCTTGAAACTTCTGCTTGTGAATTGTACGCCGTTGTCGCAAACGAACGTCCTGGGCACTCCAAATCGGCTGATTATGCGTTCCCGGAACGCCAGTTGCAGCTGAGCGGTAGTCGCTTTCCTCAACGGCACCAGCTCCACCCATTTGGCAAAAGCGTCGTGGAACACCAACAACATTGTGTTCCCACGTTTGGAACGAGGTAAAGGTCCCACGAAGTCTGCGCACAAGACCGCCATTGGCTCCGCCACCTGTCTGGTGAGCATATGCCCGGCTGGCTTTTGTTGCACGCATTTAAATCTTTGGCACGTCTCGCAACACTTCACGTATTTGGCAGCATCTCTGAACATGCCCGGCCAATAGTACCTTTGCGCAAGTCGTGCCGCCGTCTTCCTCACTCCTTGATGTCCGGCCGTGGGAGCGTCGTGGCACTCCCTAATCACTCTGCCCCTCAAACTGCTCGGGACGCAGAGCTTCCATGGGATGAAATCTTCCTCGTCTATCCGATGGCCTATATTCCGATACAACTGCCCATTTTCTTCCACATAGTCCTGGAACTTCTCAGGCTCCTTTGCAATCCTTTCACGCATCCTTGCTATCCACCGGCAAGGAGGATTTTCTTCCACGGCCTGCTCGCAACTGTCCATGGGCTGCCGGGACAATGCGTCGGCCACTACGTTTAAGCTCCCTCGGCGATAACGTATGTCGAACTGATATTGCTGCAACTCTAGCGCCCAACGAGCGATCCGGCCCGTGGGACTTTCTATGGAGTTGAGCCATTTCAGCGCTAGATGATCCGTGACGACGTCGAATCTGTAACCCTCCAGGTAGCATCGCATCTTTCGGATCGCCCATACGATTGCGAGGCACTCCTTCTCCGTTGCCGAGTAGTTTAGCTCCGCCTTCAGTAACTTCCGGCTGGCGTATGCTATCACTCGCTCCTGCCCCTCGACTTCTTGCGTCAGCACTGCGCCGAGGCCGTAGTCGCTGGCGTCGGTCTGCAGCACAAATTTGGCCGAGAAGTCGGGACAGGCCAGAACAGGCGCGGTCGTTAAACTCTCCTTGAGTTTCTGCAACGCCTCTTCCTGCTCCTCACTCCAGATCCACTTCTGGCCCTTCTTTAACAGCTTCGTCATCGGTTGTACCAGTGACGCGAAGTTTGGTACAAAGCGTCGATACCATGATGCCATTCCTAGGCATTGCCGCAGCTCCTTGAGATTCGAAGGCGATGGGAGGCTCTGGATCGCCTCGACCTTCGCGGGATCAGTGCAAATCCCCTCTCCGCTTATCACATGGCCAAGGTACGCCAACTTCTCCCGAAAGAAACTGCATTTCCTTCTGTTGAGTCTCAGATTGGCCGCCCGCAACCGCCGGAAAACTTCCTTCAGGTTGGCCACGTGTTGCTCCTTCGTCGCTCCGATGACTACTATATCGTCGAGATATGCAAACGCGTGAGGCTCCATGTCGGGTCCGATGACTGTGTCCAATGCCCTCTGGAATGTCGCTCCCGCCGAATGCAGACCGAATGGCATCACTCGCCATTGGAACAATCCTCTGCCTGGCACGGTAAACGCCGTGTACTCCCTGCTATCCGCCGCCATTGGGATCTGCCAGTAACCGCTCTTTAGATCCAGCGTAGATATAAATCGTGCGTGTCGTAGTTTCTCCAAAATGTGAAGAATCCGTGGAACAGGATACGCGTCCGGGACTGAGTTGGCGTTGAGCTGTCGATAATCTACGCACATGCGCCAATCCCCAGTCTTTTTCTTGACTAAGACTATGGGTGCGCTGTGTGGGCTCTTCGACGGTTCAATCGCTCCAGCTTGAAGCAGCTCGTCCCCCTGTTCGTCGATCACCTTTTGCATAGCCGGATTTTTAGGGTAGTACCTTTGCTTCAAAGACTTGTCGTCCTTCATCCGGATGCTATGCTCAGCGATGTGCGTCACGCCCTCGAGGTCCTCGAACAATGCCAACTCTGCCTCGAGGAACTCCTGCAGTTCTTTCTCTAAATCATCCGGCCACTCCTTACTATTGGGCGCGGATCGTTCATATCCTCCGTACTCGCTCTCCGTCGCTTCTCTCGTCTCTAACTCATCCGGCCACTCCTTACTATTGGGCGCGGATCGTTTATATCCTCCGTATTCGCTCTCTGCTGCTTCTCTCGTCTCTAACTCATCCGGCCACTCCTTACTATTGGGCGCGGATCGTTTATATCCTCCGTATTCGCTCTCTGCTGCTTCTCCTGTCGGTGGGCCGCCCTCGGGCTCACCTTCCTTCTCTAATTCGACTGATTTGAACTCCGGCGACCACTCCTCGGGTCCGCTCCTCAAGTCCTCGCTCTGTTTTACAACTCTCGCGGGAGGCTCAGCTCCCCTTTTGTCTTCCATCATCTCGCTTCTGTCCTTTTTATCTCTCCTTGTCGCTGGGAGACTCCCTCTAAGTCTCTCCTCCGGCGTTCCCTTTTCCATTCTTTTCCTCTTGTCTCTGCTTTTCTTCCCCTGTTTCCTCTCTCCTCTTCTCTTGTCGGGCGGTGCGCCTTGGCTCGACGACTCCTGAACGCCGACTGTCGACACCGTGATTGCCGACCTGGGATCCTCCTTCGACGTCGCGGCCTCGCGCGACACCTCTGGGCCCGACTCCTTCACATATCCTTTAGTGAGCTGGCCTTGCTCTCCAAAGCCGCTGCTGCCTTTCTCTCCTCTTCGTTCACTCGGTGGCGACGCCCCTTCTCCCACGTCGTCCACCATCCTCATTTCCAGCTCCGCGTTGCCACAACGCACCGTAGCGCCGATGGCGCATAGAAAATCCATGCCGAGGATGACATGGTCTAGCACGGTCGGCATTATTAGCAAGTTTGCTCCCGCCGTTCTGCCTGCCAGGCTCACATCCGTCCTCACCATCTCCGTGACGTTTAGTGCTGATCCATCGGCCAATCTGATCCGCGACTCAACTTGGCAACGCTCGCCTCCTATCGTCCGCCGGCGCACGCAGTCCTCACTAACAAAACTGCGTGTAGCTCCAGTGTCGATCGTGGCAGTCATCCTTTGACCCCCGACCGTTACCGACGCGACGATCTTCCACTCCTTTACTCGGAGCGGGTTCCTCTCCTCATCTTCCGTTTTTAATTGGCGCCGCTCCGCTCTCTTGGAGGGCGCCCTTGGCCGTTTCCCGAGCTGTCTCGTTCGCAGCACTCCCTCGCAGTCCGGCCTTGCTGCCCGCAACGCCAGCAGAACAACACTGGCGCGTTACGACATTCTCGCGCGAAGTGTCCAGGTTGTGCGCATCGATAACAAACTCGACTTGGCCTGGGTCCAGCATCCTGTGACATCATCCGGCTAGTTGCCTCCGCCGACTGCGTCGCCACCGGCGTCTCCGTCCGCCCTTCAACTTGTCCTCCAGATCGGGGAACAGATGTCTTTGCGCGGAAAGGATTATTCTGCCGCGCTTCCACTGGCTTGGGCCAGCCGGTCTCCACCGTAGCCTTCCTTCCTTGTTCTCTCTGTTGACTCCTCACGTTCTCGAACTCCGCGGCCATCTGGGTCAGCTGCGTTAGAGACGAGAAATCGTGCCTCCGTACGTACAATCTGTATTCTGGGGATGCGTTCTCGTAGGCCCTATTCAATTCTTGGGCCGGGCTGTATCTAGCCTGTCGCATCAGGAGGCGTAGCTCAATCAAGTAGTCCTTGAAAGGTTCGCCCTCCCGTTGCCGGCGCGCCCGGATTTGGTCCTCCAAACGCTCGAGGTATTGGGGAGGTAAGAAGAAGTCCAAGAACTCCTTCTTAAATTCCAACCAGGGCACATCTCTTAGCCCACTGGTCAGGAACCACTTGGCCGCCTTGTCTACCAACACCTCGCTTAGTGCCCTCGGCATCCTGTCCAACTCGATCCCATAAGTTATGGCTCGCTCTTCCAGGATCTCGATGAAACCGAGGGGATCCGATCGACCGTCATACTTCATTCCCCACTTCCTGACTTGCTCGGCGATATTCCACGGCGGGTGCCTCTCTGGTGGCGGTGATAACACCGGAGTCCGACGCTCAACACTCATCTCGCCTCCATTGCCAGATCCCTTCGACTTTTCGTCCCTCCGGCTCCCAGCCATGCTGCTCGCCGTCGGTACGCTAAGCCTCAGCGGCGCCGTCGAAGCGGAACCGCTCTCCTGGATCTTTTGTAGGTCGGGCTCTGACTTTTGGTATGCGCGGCTGCCCATGCTCGACATCGCGCCTCCCGAAGAGAAACGTGCTTCCCATTCAGTCAGTCGCCCTTTGACTTCCGCCGAATAGCCACCGCCCTGGATGTAGGATGACAATCTCTTTCTTAAATCTTCCACGCGGCCCTCGTCGTCAAGGCCGAGATCTCGTGCAACCGCTATCAGTTCCTCTTTGCAGCGCTGGTAAACCCAGCCGACGCTTAATCCCGAAATGTGGGGTGTTGCTCCTTCCATTATTTACTAAAATTTTCTTTTCTTTCTTTATTCTTCCCCCTTTTTTTCTCTCTCTCCTTTTTTTTCCTTTTCTTTTCTCCTTTTTTTTTCTCTTCCTCCTTTTTTTTTTTTTTTTTTTCTTTTTTTTTTTTTTTTTAACCTTTCTTTATTATTATATATTTATTTATATTTTTTTTTCTTTTTTTTTTCCCAAATTTCCTTATGTTATACAATTCTGTTTGTCTTAATCTATTTTATGTTACATTTATTCTAGTTTTGGTTTACTTTTCTTTATTCGTCTTAATCTATTTTACTCTCTTCTTATCTTCTTCTTCTTAATGTACTTCCTTTTATTCCTTTTCTTTATTTTTCTCAATTTACTGTATTTCTCTTTCTTTGCCTTTCTCGGTTCGCTTTTATCTTTATTTTGCTTTCTTTATTATTCTTAATCTCTCTTGCTTTATTTCGCTTTTCTTTATTTCCTTTTTTTTTGTTTCGTTTTCTTTATTTCTCTTAATCTATTTTATTCTTATTTCGTTTTCTTTATTTCTCTTAATCTATTTCATTTTATTTTCCTTTTCTTTATTGCTCTTAATCTATTTTATTTTATTCTTCTTTATTTCTCTTAATCTATTTTATTTTATTCTTCTTTATTTCTCTTAATATGTTTTTTTTTTCCTTTATTTTTCCATTCTCTTTTCTTATTTTACGCTCTTTCTCCCGATTTTCTTGATCTTATTTCCGTTTTACTTATTTACCTTTCTCCACTCTCGTTTTATCCGATTTTACTTCACCTACTGTTGCTTTACTTTTATTTTGCTCGACTTTACTCTTACTTCCGTTCGATTGACTCCGCCTTATTTCCTTTATTTCACTTGTCCCTACTATATTTTTACTTTACTTCGACTTTAACTCCACCTTTCCTTACTTTTCTTTAGTTCGTTTCGCTTTAATCAATTTTCGTAACTTTGCTCTACTCTCATTTCCTTTTATTTTATCTCCTTTTATTCTGCTTCACCCCGCTTCAGTTTTCTTTGCTTTATTTTCTCTCCACTTTATTCCATATCGCCTCACTTCATCTTCGCTTGACTTGGCTTCGCTTTATCTTTGCTTTTACTTCGCTTCGCTTTATCCTACTTAACCTTGCTATGTTCCGCTTCGCTCCGTTCCAGTGCGTTTTCATTTTATTTTATTTTATTTTATTTCATTTTACTTTATTTTATTTTATTTTATTTTATTTTATTTTATTTTATTTTATTTTATTTTATTTTATATTATTTTATTTTATTTTATTTTATTTTATTTTATTTCATTTTATTTTATTTTATTTTACTTTATTTTATTTTATTTTATTTTATTTTATTTTATTTTATTTTATTTTATTTTATTTTATTTTACTTTATTTTTAATTATATTCATTTATTCCCCTTTTTTTTCTTATCTTTCGCTTTCCGTTTTCCCGATTTCTTTTATTTCCTATCCGCTTATTTCGTTCTACCTTTTCTCATCTACTTCACCTTGTTCCTCTTTACGCCTAGTTCAACTGACTTCGTTTCATTTCACTTCATGACCTACTTTGACCCCACTGGGTTTCGTCTCTCTTCATTTCACTTCTCACCGACCCGATTGTCATGCACTCTAACCTTATCCCATTTATTTATTGTATAATCACGAATTATTTATTTATTTACCTGTTATTAATTATTACCAATTTATATTTATTTATTCATTTGTTCCTTTTTATAATTTTCATTTATTAACAACTTTTATTTATTTATCAATTTTTATTTATTTATAAATTTTATTTATTTATAAATTTTTATTTATTTATAAATTTTATTTATTTATAAATTTTATTTATTTATAAATTTTATTTATTTATAAATTTTATTTATTTATAAATTTTATTTATTTATAAATTTTTATTTATTTATAAATTTTATTTATTTATAAATTTTCTTTATTTGATATTTATTTATTTTTATTCATTTAATATTTATTTATTTATTTATTATTATTGATTTAAGTCTCGCTTATTATTTGTTCACAATTCACTTTATTTTATATCGGCTTCGGCCCACTGTCCACTCTCATTTTCAACTATTAGCCTCGTGTCATATGCGCTTAATCACGCATGCATTCTCTTTCACGCGCAAGCTCATCTATGTCGAAATTCACTCAGTGTCATATGCGCACAATCACACGCCTACGCTTAACCGATTGCTCTCTCACTCTCTTGATCTATTCACGCATACATATTTATACATTTGCACTGACCTTCTTGCTTGCACCTATGCATATATACACATGCATGCTTACCCTTTCGCCTATGCACAAAATTCTTCACTCTCTCGCCAAGTACCCTTCACTATTCATACACGCATATAAAATTGTCATAAAGAGAGTGAGTAGCAAAACGTTTAATAAAGCGCACATGTATATGCATATATATATGTGCATGTAAAAATTAGTGGTGAATACCTTGTAATGCGCGCATAGACAAATGCGCACATATATATATGTACATAATATATACACATACATACATACACACCTCTATGCACGCTTATATGTGCGTGCGCTAATACCCTTCACAATTTAACTTCCCTTTCACTTACTCTCGTTTTACACTCTTACCACCTCTCTTCGGCCGCCTCTCTTCTCTCTCGCTGGATTTCGGCAATGTTCGCGACGCTGCCCCCGCGCGTGCATATGCTTATGCATATGCGTATTCGATTTACGCTTCTGCGTAATATTTGCGCGCGCACTGTACTTTTTCTTCTTTTCACTTGACACTTCTCGAAATTTTTGCCCCGACCCCGTGGCCGTCGTAAGGCATATTCGCTTTAAATTTTCGCGCTTTTCGCGAATGTTCTTAGTTTCCCTCCTTTTATTCACTTTCACATTCCCACTACTCTGTCCACATTAAACGCCACCAACAATTTTACCATAACCTCTATTTGGGTATGCCGGCGGGATTTTACGCCGCCCGTATACCACACTCTCTCTAGCCCCGCAGGTCCCTGCTCGGGCGCCACTTGTAAAGTTAGAATTTTTCCAGCCGGGGTCAGAGCTTCAGTCTGCCCAGGGCCACAACTTACAAGACATTTGTAAATTACTACGGGACTACGAGTTAGAGAAATGGGAGAGGATGGGGGAGTTATTACGTATTAAATGGCCACGCAGCCCGAACTCGCCGACCACGCCCCCACACGTTTGCACGTGGGATGGCTGCAGCGATCGAGTGGCGCGGCTAAACGCACTCCAGATTGCTGGGGTCGGGGCTACAAAGGCGCATAGCGGGATGTTAGTGGGGCTATTCTACTACAAATGGTGGACCGCAGATCGAGGAACGCCTAGCGTTGACGCCGGCGTTCACTCCAGACCACGCGGTTTTGTGTGCCAGAGTTTTGGCCGTCTGGCGCACAGGATTGCCCTCGTGCTAACCACCGGTTAGTAATGTTAAGATTATTAGTGGGTCATTATTACCAAATCAACTACGAATGAGAACACAACCATTTCTAAATACATTAACATTTTATTCCATATTACCTCGTGTTTCTTACCCCTCGCCTATCCGTTTATTATTTTCTCTAATGCCGACCGTTCGCGTTGAGTGCTCAAAACCAATTAAAATCTGCGCGCAGCTTTCAAGCCTTTCCTTGCGCTCTGCAGATTTCACCACGCGACCAGCAATGCAATTCACCACCGCGAGCTTTCGAGCTGCATGGTTGCATTGCTGATCGCGTGCCCGCCCACTCATTTGAATTTTGCTTACTATCTAAAGCTAACGACTATGATACCTTTATCTACTTACTTATCTAATAAAACAATCGATAATTCAAATATAAACTTAACGACTATAATCCAATTCATTTCTTTTTCCATTCACTATCTTACATACTACGAAATATAACCTACTAACCAACTTACTTGCTACAAAATATGGCCTACTACTAACCTACTCACTACAAATATATCTTACTACTAACTTACTCACTACAAATATATCTTAATGCTAACTTACTCACTACAAATATATCTTAATGCTAACTTACTCACTACAAATTTCTGTAACCTCGACCGCTATAATACCAAAAATGTAAGGTGGGCAAAAAGGTCACCTTACAACACGTTTTATATTTGCTGGGTTAATATTCTTAAGTTTAGCTTTTTTAAACTTTGCTACTTCTTTGTGTCTGACTGCTTTATAATTTTTAATAAACCCCTCTTCTCTTTCTTCTTCATAATTTTCTCTGTTTCGGTTGTTCTTATCAAGCATCTTGATTTTAGTGGTTTCTATTTTCTATATATTTTGCGCTTCAAAAGGTGTGCATTAAATAGTAGAGTGGTACCTGTCGTTATAATTTCTTACTGCCCTTTGAATAATTTGTTTTACTGATATGTTTTCTGTTTCTGTATTATGTATTATCCTAAACTTTTCTGCCAATGAGTTATGCAGTCTTTCTACATCTGCATTGCCTGTATGGCTGTTCGGTTTTGTTAAATGTAATTCAATATTTTCTCGGCTTAATAGTTCTTTAATTCTTATTACATTAAATTCATTGTCAGCTACAATCTTATTTGGTTTGCCTATTTTCATAAAATGATTTTCAATCTGCTCTACGATGGTTATATGGCTTCTATCGTTTAGTGGGTAAACGGCTGCAAATTTCGAAAATTTATCTATAATAGTTAAAAAATATGTGTTTTTTATTACGTATGTGTCTATATGTATTATTTGGTTTTTATCCGATGGAGTTTCTGTTTTAACAAATTTGTTTCTAACTGGATTTGTGTCATATTTGACTTCATTGCAAAAGTCGCATTGGTTGATCACTTCCTGTATTAATTCCAATTTCTATTTGTTTGTTGTTAGAGTATAATTGAATTAATTTTTCTTGCACTATATTATATTCCTGATCCGGTAGATCTGAATATATACCTATCTTTCCTTTGTTTAAGTATTTTATAAAAATTTCTTCCATTGTTGGGAAGTCGTGTTTTGCTATGAAAATGATTCTTTTTCCATGAATCGTTTTACACTCTTCTGTTTTGCCATTTGTTATTATTATTTCTGTTATATATTTATTTACTATTTCTTCCTTTATTATAAAATGATCCTGTAAATTTTCTTCTGCTGAATGTATAGTTGCTGCTAACGAATAGTTATCTTCTTCAATATTTATGTTTATGTTTATGTCTGATATATTGTCATTGTTATCTTGCTGTGGGTCAAAATCATTACCTTTTATTCTGCTTAAGAAATCGGCTACTCTGTTTTCTCTTCCTCTTAAGTAATCTATGTCAAACTGATATTCTCCTAGTTATACCCTGAATGGTTTTGTGAAAAAGTATGTAACGGGCAGAAAGAGGCGTGGCAGACCCCACAAAGTATATATATTCTTGATCAGCGCGACGAGCTGAGTCGATATAGCCATATCCGTCTGTCCGTCCGTCCGTATGAGTGCGTCGATCTCAGAAGTTATAAGAGCTAGAGAGCTGAAATTTGGCATGCATACTCGTGTGTACCATACGCAGTACGAGTTTGCTTTATTTTTTCGACAAATCATCCGATAACTTTTCTATCGAGAATAATCGAAAAATTGATTTTGTTTTTTTAGCCTTATTTGAACACTTTAAAACCTAGAGTCTTCAAATTTGCGTTGTTTATAAAGTTAATGAATACAAAGATTTTGTAATTTACAGATTTTGGATACCACGCCCCCTTCGCCACCAATTTGTAAAAAACGCATTTCAAGTACTAGAGACTTGTGCTTTGGAATGTACATACATTTGAATATTATGATTACGTTCTAAAAGTTTCATTAAGATTGTATGTCTACAAAAGAAATTATTCAACAAATAAATTCTCATAATATTGCCCACACTGCAGCGCAGCCACTGCTGCTTCGCAGTTAGCAGAGCGCGTTGTTATACGCGCGTCTGGATGCATGTGTATGTATATGTGCATAGAAGAAGTGCAGAATGATTAGAAAATCAGCTTGGAGGGTTCAGGGTAGCTCCTAGTCGAGCAGTCTCGACTGGAGCATTCTTACTTGCTTTAGTAACCATCTTTGATGCCTTGGCGAAATATCTTTCCCTTTATGTTTTGAATATAAGAATTTTAGCGCTTGGTGATCTGTTAATAGTTTGAATTTTCTTCCGTAGAGATATGGTCTAAAATAGTTTACACTCCATAGTATTGCTAAAAATTCTTTATCTGTTGCTGAATAATTTTTCTCATGATTGTTCAACGTTCTTGACGCAAAACAAATTGGATGCAAGCGTGAATGCTTTTTCAAAGTTAGGGAATATTAATATAGGATGTGAACAAATAAGCTGCTTTAACTTTTCAAATGCTTCGATGAAAGTTGGATCTTTTGTATTTATATTAGTATTTTTCTTTAAATATTTTGTTATGGGCTGTGCTAATTCTGCGTAATCTTTAATAAATTTTATGTAGAAACCTGTTATGCCTAAAAAACTTTTTATCTCCTTTTCTGTTTTTGGTAAAGGTAACTTTTCTATTATGGCTATTTTGTTTGGATTTGGTTTAATACCTTCTTTGGTTAAGATATGACCTAAAAATTCTGTCACCTTCTTCATGAAGTTACATTTATCTGAATCTTCAAATTCTTATCCTCTAATACTTTAAATATTTCGTTGATGGCTTGAACATGCTCTTGCAACGATGTGCTAAAAATAAGTATATCGTCCAAATATACGACACATTATTTGTTAATAAAGTCTCTTAAGATTTCATTCATTAGTCTTTGAAAAGTGGCGGGGGCATTTTTCAACCCATGGCATTCTAATAAATTCACATAAGCCATGCGGCGTAACAAACGCAGTTTTCTTTCTGTCTTCCTCTTTTACTAAAATTTGATGGTAGCCTTTTGCTAGATCTATTGTTGTGAAGTACTGGGCTCTTCCGAGTTTATCAAGAATTGAATTAATATTAGGAATCGGAAATTTATCGTCGATGGTTATTTCGTTAAGTTTTCTATAATCTATTACAATGCGAAATTTTTGTTGTTTTGAATTGTCTAACTTTTTTGGTATTACTAAAAGTGGGCTCGAATATCTTGAATTGCTTTTTCTAATAACTCCCTGTTCTTCCATTTCTTTTATCTGTTTTCCTCATGCTGTGGTGGGTATCTATATAGATTTGAATTAAGTTGTTCATCTGTAGTTGTCCGTATTTCATGTTCTATTTCGGTTGTACTAGTTAGTTTATCTCCTTCTTTAAAAAAAGTTTACTATATCGTTTTATAACTTTCTTAACTTCAATTACCTCTTGTGTATTTAAATGATCTAATGCCAAGCTAACATATTTATCTATAGTATTCTCTTATGCACAGATTTCTTCATATTGATATGGCTTATTTATTATACGGTTCTCTTTGTGATTTAATGTTAAACTGTGTGTTTTCAATGTTAATAACTGCACTCAAAAATTGTAGAAGGTCTATACCTATAATAAAGTTATACTTCCTTCCCTTTAGTGGGGCTAACTTCCAGCGGACTCTAGCGTTGTTTGGTAAATTGAATTCTCTAGGTGCTGTTGTATGAATTTCATACTCTATTATGTCCTTACTATTAATTGTGTGCCCATTAATTTGGTTGTTTACTAGACTTAAACTGGCTCCTGTATCTATTAATGCTATATATCTATGTTTATCGATATTAAGTTCTAATAATGGTAGGCATTCCGAGGCTGCTTCATAAAAAAAACTGTATTATTAACCTCTGCCTGGTCGTAGTCATTTCTTGTTTCTTGGTAACTGTTTGTTTCTTGCTTTCTTTCTAGGTTTTCTATTTCCATGGGTTCTGAATTCTTGACCTATACTGTTTTGACTGTTTTGAAATTGTTTGCTGATTGTTTTGGTTAGGGTGACTCTGTCCTGAATTGTGTTGAGTATAATCTTGTCTGTACTGACCTGAGTTGTTTTTGTAAAATTGTTGCTGATTGTTTTGTTGATAATTGTTTTGATTATTGTTTTGACCACTTTGTGGTTGATAAGAAGATTGCTTGTTATTGTTGTAATTTTGTTGATAATATCGTTGCTTTTTGTTATAATTTTGTTGTTACATATTTTCGTTTTTATACCCTGAACCCATTTTCAATGGGAAATCAGGGTATAATGGTTTTGTTGAAATGTATGTAACAGGGAGAAGGAGGCGAGGCAGACCCCACAAAGTATATATATTCTTGGTCAGGGCGACGAGCTGAGTTGATTTGGCCCTGTCCGTCTGTCTGTCCGTCTGTCCGTCTGTCCGTCCGTCCGTCTGTCCGTCTGTCCGTCTGTCCGTATGTATGAACGCGTCGATTTCAGAAGATATAAGAGCTAGAGACTTCAAATTTTTTTTTTAAAATGTCCGTAATTACAGCGCGCATATCAAGTTTATCATTAACAAGTAAGAAAGCTCTAGTCGAGACTACTCGACTACGAGATCCCCTGAACCCTTGGAGTAATAGCTATTTCAATAATTTTTCGCGACTTTCAGCTTACACAAGAAACACGCACACACACACACACACACGCACGCACACACGGGCATACATACACACACATACACACACACACATACACAAACAATTACATACATATACACACACAAGCATATACACGCATAGGCGGCAGTGAGCGCTTACTATGAGAACTTAATTGTTTAATAACTTTTTTTATGGACGTACGATCTTCATGAAACTTTCAGATTATGATTATAACATGGATATGCATGTAATTGTCAAAGCACAAGTCTCTAGTATTTGAAATGCGCTTTTTACAAAAGTGAGGGTGAGGGGGGTGAATTTAAGGGTGGGGGGTAAATTTTAACAAAAACCGAAATTGTATAAATTGCATATAAGCATACATTAAAAATTTGGAGACTCTAGCATTAAGGGTGTAGAAGATATAATTTTATAACTGGGTTTCGATAAGGTTTCTTATCGATAAAAAAATCGGGATGAGTTATCGATTTTTATACCCTGAACCCATTTTCAATGGGAAATCAGGGTATAATGGTTTTGTTGAAATGTATGTAACAGGGAGAAGGAGGCGTGGCAGACCCCACAAAGTATATATATTCTTGATCAGGGTGACGAGCTGAGTTGATTTGGCCCTGTCCGTCTGTCTGTCCGTCTGTCCGTATGTATAAACGCGTCGATTTCAGAAGATATAAGAGCTAGAGAATTCAAATTTTTTTTAAAATGTCCGTAATTACAGCGCGCATATCAAGTTTATCATTAAAATTCGATAACTCATCCCGATCTTTTTTTATCGATAAAAAACCTTATCGAAAACCAGTTATAAAATTATATCTTCTACACCTTTATTGCTAGAGTCTCCAAATTTTTAATGTGTGCTTATATGCAATTTATACAATTTCGGTTTTTGTTAAAATTAACCCCCCACCCTTAAATTCACCCCCCTCACCCTCACTTTTGTAAAAAGCGCATTTCAAATACTAGAGACTTGTGCTTTGACAATTACATGCATATCCATGTTATAATCATAATCTGAAAGTTTCATGAAGATCGTACGTCCATAAAAAAAGTTATTAAACAATTAAGTTCTCATAGTAAGCGCACACTGCCGCCCATGCGTGTTTATGCTTGTGTGTGTATATGTATGTAAATGTTTGTGTATGTGTGTGTATGCGTTTGTGTGTGTATGCGTGTGTGTGTATGCGTTTGTGTCTGCATGCGTGTGTGTGTATGTATTCCTGTGTGTGCGTACGTGCGTGTGTGTGTGCGTGTTTCTTGTGTAAGCTGAAAGACGCGAAAAATTATTGAAATATCTATTGCTCCAAGGGTTCAGGGGATCTCGTAGTCGAGCAGTCTCGACTAGAGCTTTCTTACTTGTTTTTCTATATAATTATTATTTAGTTCACGTTGAATGCATTCGAAAAAAAAACAGCGCAAAAAGATGAACTCAGTGCCGCTAGTATAAATTAATAAATTAATATTCGCAACAGTTGGCCAGATGGCTGGGCATCTTTTAAATCAAGTGGTGATGCTTGGTGTGGAGCAGTAAGTCCGTGCAGAGGCGTGGCAGGTGCGAAGACATATAATGCAATGCCTATATGTAATTGCGCGCAGCTGCAGCTATTCAATTAGCGCGATGCGAATGTTTAGTTGTGCGCAGATGCAGTAATCCAGACAGCGCAATGCGAGCTATTTAGTGTGCGCGCTGCAGACTTAATTGCAAGCTGGCAAAAAAATTAAATTTTTGACTGGGTGCCAAACCTGCAAAGAGGTTTGTGCGAAATGATTTTACACATATATGCTGACTTACTGAAATGCCACTATTTTCTTCTTACCGATTTAAATAGTTTGGCACTTGCACAAGAAAAAAATTATGTATACTTTCAATTTAATATTTTTTTTCTTCAATTCTCGAATTAATTTTTCACCACTTCACAGAGAAATTTTTATACAACCTTTTTAGTCGGTAGTTGAGATGCGAAAGAAAGAGGAAATATGGCCGATCCCATGAAGCGACAAGTCATCGCTTGGGAACAGTTTTTTTTATGGCCTGGCTGAGAATGACAATTTCTCCTGTTATTACTGGAGATTCGGGATTGCCACATCCGTGATCTCGTTCAACTATGCTAAGCCACTATGCTCAGCGCACTGCCTACTTTTAGGCTGTTTCTTTTTTCCCTCTATTCCAGCGCCACTACAAGACCCCCCGACCAAAATCACACTATAGAGTGATTCGCGCTGGACTCTGCGATTATTGTTTTAGGTCTTTTGCATGGTATTTACCAATCAAGCGACCCTGCAAATCTTCAATTTCGTGATAACTATTGCCAAGTTTTTTCTTAATTCTTGCCTTTACGAAGTTCGGAGCTAGTTTCGCATTAAAACCCTGTACGAAATTACTTTGTTGAAAATTACGCCTGTAAACTTCTTGACCTACCACAATCGAAACATCACGACAGCGCATATTATAGATATTCTCGTTTCGATTACGTTGTTGTTGCATGCAATCCTTTGCCCTGTCGCGTATAAGATCAAATGAATCTTCACGATTAAATCGAATAGCGCGATCTTCTAAGAAGTTTAAATTACGTAGCAGTTTGTACGTGGATGCATTGGTCACCATATTTTGGCCAAAGGCTATTCGATAAGGGCTTGTGCCGATAGCCGAATGCACGTCTGAACGCAGAGCGCAACAGATGGAGCTTAGATGAGCGTCCCAATCTTTTTGGTCAGGTGCAATATATGACTTTATTGCTGCTATCACCGATCGGTTGACTCGCTCCGAAGCATTTGCTTGTGGGGAATAAACGGCCGTATATGTATGGTTAACTCCATACTTTTGTAATAATACGTTGAACAACTGAGACTTGAACTGTACACCGTTGTCAGAGACTATAGTTTCAGGAACTCCGAAGCAATGAAACAAGTCCTGCTCTAAATAGTCTGTGATGGCGTCGGCAGTCAAATTTTTTACGGGTTTCAAAAAGGGAAAATTCGATATATGGTCTAAAACAACAAAGACTCCTATATTCCCGGTGCGACTTCGTGGATATGGACCTAGAAAGTCAATATAAAGTTTTTGGAACACGCGTTGCGTTGAGCCCGATTTTCCTAAGGGTGGACGTAGTGTGTAATTTGGGTGCTTGTTGCACTTGCAACTCTCGCAATTATTAACGAATTTTTTTACATCTACTACCATTTTCGGCCAATAAAGATAGCGGCGCAGCTTATCTAGCATCTTGTTTATGCCTGGGTGAGAAGCTAGTGGAGGCTCGTGGGCCTTCTTAAGGACTTCTGGAACCAGCGATTGGGGAACCCAAAGTTTCCAACACAGATCATCGGCTACTTTTTCACCCGACGCGTGATCGGCTCTCCGATATATATAATCGTCAACTACCTTTACATCTGGTGATCTAGATTGATTGGCTAATATTTTGGCTTTGAGTTCTAGATAGTCAGATGTCTTAAAATGAACGGAGTCGAGATCCACTAGACAATCGGCTGAAATTGCAGACACATCTTCTGTGTACACTCGTGATAAAGCATCTGGTACAATGTTTTGACTGTCTTTTCTATGGACTATTTTAAAATCAAAACCCTGAAGTTTTAAAGCCCACCTTGCTAACCGAGAACTCAAGTCAGTTTGAGACATGAGCCATTTTAGAGAAGCATGATCTGTGACTACAGAAAATTCTTGTCCTTCAACATAAGCTCTAAATTTTTTTATCGCTAAAATAGCTGCCAGACATTCTTTTTCCGTTACGGAATAATTCCTTTGACAACGGTTAAGTTTACGAGACATAAAAGCCACCGGTACCTCTTCATTATTGTCTGTTACCTGGACTAACACAGCACCAACACCTGTATGGCTGGCATCGCAGTGTATAGAGAATGGTCTGTCAAAATTTGGACTATGCAAAACTGGAGCCGTACTAAGCTTCTCCTTGAGTTCTTCGAACGCTTTTTGAGCTGATTCACCCCATAAAAATTTTTGTTTTTGTTTCAGCGTGTCTGTTATAGGGGATGCAATGGTGGCATAGTTCTGAATAAATTTATTATACCATCCCGTCATACCTAACAAGTAAGAACGTTGCAGTCGGGCGTTACCGACTGCGGAATACTCATTCACATCCCATCAACAATTTAGTAGTTAAGTTTCGTTCTAATACTGTAGAATATACAGGTTTTTCCGATTTGCCACGCCCCAACTGGGCGTAGACACCTCATTTTTGGTCAGTTTTTAGAAAGAGATAACGTTACCCTAACTGCAAAGTTTGAATGCTTACCCTAAAAAAATGTGAAAATTACAGGGTATTTTATTTTTTAAAAATTATTTTTGGGGAATCGATAGAGGAGGCTACCAGTAACTCAACTATCCAAATTTGAAGCTTCTAGCTATTATACTTTAGGATATAAACTTTTGCGGTTTGCCACGCCCCCTGTGGGCGGACATATATCCGACAAAACTTTTTGGTCTTGGGTGATCAGTCCGAGTATATATACAAAATTTGAGGTCTCTGCCATCAATAGTGTCCAAAATATAGGAGAATTTAAAAAATCACTATATCTTCAGGTCCGATTTGCCACGCCCCCAACGGGCGTAGACTTATAATTTATCTTCAGACTTTATAGAATCATACCATTAGCTGACGTGCAAAATTTCAGCATTCTAGGTTTACAACTTTAGGAGATACAGTTTTATCCGATTTGCCACGCCCCCAATGGGCGTAGATATATCCGCCATAGCTCGTAATCTTGGGTGGTCAACGCGGACCTACATACCAAGTTTCAGCTTTCTAGCTCTTCAACAAACATGATTTCTGGTATATCGGAAAATGCATTTTCCGATTTGCCACGCCCCTAGTGGGCGGATCGGGAAAATTTTAACACTTTATAAATCGGAGATATACACGAGTATGTGTTCCAAATTTCAAGTCTCTAGCTTCAATAGCGCCGAAATAGATTGCGTTCATACGGACAGACGGACAGACGGACGGACGGACAGACGGACAGACGGACGGACAGCAAGACGGACATTGCACAAAACCAATATACTGATTCACTTTCGTGAATGAGTATAAAAACCGCCTAACTTGTTTGACTGACCTCGGGACTGGGAATTCTGTAATAGATACAATTTTATCTGGGTCTGTGCTAACTGTGCCATTGCCAATCACATGACCTAAATATTTCACCTCTTTGAGACAGAAACTACTTTTCTCAATATTGATGGTCAAACCTGCTGTTTTTATGTGACTTGCCAACTCTTTTAGGACATTTAGATGCCGTTCGAAAGTATCTGAAACTACCAACAAGTCATCTAAATAGATAAAAACTTCACGACGCAGATTAGTGGGTATTATTCTATCCATCAGCTTCGACATTGTCTGTGGAGCATTACAAAGCCCAAAAGGCATAACCGTGTATTGATACAACGGCCTACCAGATACGCTAAATGCGGTTTTATCGCGTGACTTCGGCTCTAGTGGAATTTGCCAGAAAGCATCTTTTAAATCTAAGCTGGTTATGAATTCAGCTTTTGGTAGCCTACTAAGAATACCCTCAATGAACGGCATAGGATATGCATCCTTAACGGTAACCGCATTAACACGCCTGCTATCTAAACACAAACGAACCTTTCCTGGTTTGCGAACTAACACAACTGGAGAAGACCAAGCGCTTTGTGACTCCTCTATCACGCCTAATTTAAGCATTCTGTCCAGCTCTTCATACATTAACTTTTCTACTGCTGGTGAAACTGGATAATGACGTTGCTTAATTGGAGCGGCTCCGGCGACATTAATCTCATGCGAAAGAAGAGTTGTTCGTCCCAAGCCCAGTTTAGCAAAAGAAGGGAACATGTTAACGTGTTGCAGCAGCAATTGATGCTGCGTGACTGTAAGTGGTTTTAGGTTGCGATCCTCTAAAGAAGACAAATTATTAACTGTGGGCACCACCTCCAGCGGAAGAAGATTAAATTGGGTCCAAAAATCTATCCCTAAATATAAATTTTGAGATAAGGAGGGTACTATATAAAATGTCAACATTCTAGCTTCATTTTTAAATTTGATTTCTGTAGTGATTTTGCCTATTATATTCTGCGCCTTGCCATCTGCAGTACGTACAGATGAATTCAGAGGCTTAAATACAATATTTGAATTAAGAACATGATTACAAAATTCACCACCAATACAGCTTATGGAAGCTCCTGTGTCCATTAGTCCAGTAATACTCTTTCCTAATAAACTAACATTTGCATATGGCCTAATATCTTGAGCGTTTGCTATCACAGCTAAAATTAGCTGCTTCTGCTCTATCTTATGACGTTTTTTTTGCTGAGATGCGACGTAGTTGAGAGCGAGATTTGGAGCTTATTTGTGTGTGTATTGTTTCGGAATGGGCATCATAAAGTTGTAAGGTCGTAATTGGGTCGTTGGTATAGTCAACGGATTGAAAATCTATGTGTTGGTTGATGTCGACTTCATTTGTTTGCGTGCACTGGTCGACGGTGCACGGGCTGACAAGTTTTTTGAATGCTTGTTGCATTGCACGAAGGCTTATACGTGTCGAGTTTGCCACAACCATAACAAAATACTCGACGTTCCGCTGTACAATCTTGGTACCTGTGCCCTGTCGCATTACAGTTCCAGCACAGTAAATTTACTGCTGATACTTCTGGACTGTCTACGTCCTCATCCGAAGACTCGCGCTCTATTGCCATTCCATTTACTGAGCGACGTGGCATAGGTATAGGATGCGGCCTATTAACTAATGGCTTGCCAATCGTTTGCAAGAAAATTTCGCGCGTGCGCACCAAATGTCGTAGCTGAGCAACTCTTTCAATTCTCTCATAAAGAAGTACATGCTGAATTTCAGGGAGCAAATTATTACGGAGAATTTGGAGTAGAGATAACTCACGCAAGGGACTCGAAAGCTTGTCCGCAAGTGATACGATGGCCTCATGGAACTCATCGAAGGGTTCGCCTATCTTTTGCTTACGCCTATCGATAGCAGCTCGGATATGAAGGTCAGTTCTATCATCATTAAATTGCTCTCTAAGTGCAAAACAAAGTTCTTGCCAGCGAATCCCAGGAACACTTTTGTGATAGCGCCAAAACCAATCACTCGCACTACCATCAAAGAGGTTGCTAACGTATCTAGACAACAGCTCAAAATTGCCTTCTAGAGTCTGATGCGTAAGAGCTTCAGTTCGATAAATGAAATCTTCTACTGACAAGGCCGTTTTGCCATTGAAACGTACCTTCCAATTTGAAATAATTTGGCTGATGCGATCTGGTCGCAAATCCGTTCCTAATGACGTGAATCTATTGTTTGAATGGGTGCCAGATATAGTTGAGGCTGGTTGAAACTCTTGTTGGCCGAGATGGCTGGTATTATCTTGCACTGGCAGTATGGGACTGCGACTTGTATGCGGCTCTGCGGATGATGAAAGCAGTTTCTGGAAGCCACTCTCTATCACCTGCGACAACGTCTCACTTTGCCTCAAAGAAATCTGAGCTATCAACTCGGTTTGCCGAAGTGAAGCGGCAGAAATGGCGTCAGCTATCATTGTAGCCAAGTCTGGAGTAAGTGTGGGCGCCACTGCAGGAACCAAGACTGGTGACGAGATATCACCTTCAGACATATTGGAGGTTGCTGTCTTTCTTGCCTGAGATCTAGTTTTAGTTGCTGCATTCGACCCTGATGGCTTATCCATTGAAGATTCTGTGCTGACGGCAACACTCTGTAAACGCAACGACTGTTTACAAACTGGACAAACTGTCTTATTGGCTATCTTAGTGTTAAAACACGATTGATGAAAGGTATGGCCACAACTTGTTTTAAATAGCTGGCTTTCGTTAATAATAGATTCTGTACAAATAAAACAGTTTATGATAGGCTCGTCAGGCCGGGATAAATTTTCGCTACTACGCGTTAAAGGCATTTTCTAATCGATATAAATAATAACTAGATAGCAAGCAGATGACAAGTAATTCAAAAAAACTTAACTGACTACTAATAAGTAGGAATATACAGCATTAATTAATAACTCCCAATAGAAAACAAAAAAAAATAGAAAAAAATAATAATAAAAGCAAACAAAAATAAACTCGCAAAACGGTAACTGCAAAAAAAATAAAGCTAATAAGTAAACCAAATCCAAAAGAATAATTCAATTACATACGATTTCGGGGTACCATGCGAACACATCCAATAGACAAAGTTAGCCAGGTACATAGGTGCTATGAAAGTAGAAAATTTTAGTAAAGAGAACAACACGAAACAGAAGCAAAAATGACATAAACCATAGTCATGACTAAAATTATAGTCATTAAGGCGGCGATACCACAAATTCGTTGCGCGGAGGATAATAGATCGTGTCTATTGAAATCCACATCCAGCTACAAGAATATGTAATATTAGGTACGCACGTTCCTTTTAATAAACTGGAATGCATTATTGCTTTTGCATGCACTTTGCTAAAGTGGACCGAGACACATCGAAGAGATAAAACAAATCAGCTGATAATGACTTGCATCGATTGTTGTCGGGGCTGCCGGACTAATCTGGCCCCACGTTGGGCGCCAAAAAAATAAATATATGATTTTAAAATTAATTCTGTAACGAGTTACATTATCAAGCGCAGATGGTGGAATAGGAGGATTAGAGCAGTGCACGCGCTGGATCCGGCCATTGGGTCATCGGGAGAAGGGAAGGGGTAAGAAGAGGGGAACTGCGACTCCTAGCGCTGCCAAGATATATTTATTAATAAAAATCGCGTGCAAACGATTATCTTCGGCCACTTGCTTAGAAGAGAGAAAAGAAGAGAGAGAGAGAGATAGAACAGATTTAGACACACACAAACATACCTGTCCAAGCTGGGTCTCGCTGCGCAAGCAAATATGTGTCTGCTCAGCGAAAGTCGGCCTTTGATATTAAGGCGACCGACCGTGCCCACCCTACCTTGATCGCTGGCTACCTGCCTATATTGTCAGCGACCCCATTCCCAGCTAGGAGAGCTAAAAACCTATAGAAACACGCCGCATGGCCCCAAAATAATTAAACTTAAATAATTAAACCTTCTCCAAGGAGTGGAGGACTCTGGACTAAGGCGAGAGGCCACTAGGACAACAAGACAATCCAAGGACAGGCGAAGGATGTAATTATCAATATACCGGAACCAGACAACTGACAGCTAATCAAGTCAACGCTAAAGCTGAGGTATCGACCGGACACGGAACCCCATCAAATTTACCGTAAAATTTAGGAGTTAAAAGTAGACACAGTAAGCGAACTTGTAGCAGAACTACAAAATATTAAGTATAAAACAGACGAATTAGGAGTTTACCATCAAAACGATAATTTTATAGCTAAAGAACTCACTTAAGGCACTTTACTTGATAAAATATACGAAGAACGAAATTTAAATGAGATTCTAAAAATAATGATGTTACGTAGATACGAAAATAGTTGTATTAGATTTCAATATAAGAAAAGTAACCCCAATAGGTATAAAGCTGAGGCTGAGTCTAGCAAGAAAAATCATAACTACAACAAGTAAGAAAGCTCTAGTCGAGACTGCTCGACTACGAGATCCCCTGAACCCTTGGAGCAATAGATATTTCAATAATTTTCGCGTCTTTCAGCTTACAGAAGAAACACGCACACGCACACACACACACACAGGCACGTACGCACACACAGGCACACATACACACACACGCATACAGACACACATACACACACACACGCATACACACACAAACGCATACACACACACACATACACACACACATACACAAACACATACACACACAAGCACCCACGCATGGGCTGTAGTGTGCGCTTACTATGAGAACTTAATTGCTTAATAACTTTTTTTGTGGACGTACGATCTTCATGAAACTTTTAGATTATGATTATAACATGAATATGCATGTAATTGCCAAAGCACATGTCTCTAGTATTTGAAATACGCTTTTTACAAAAGTGAGGGTGAGGGGGTGAATTTAGAGGTGGGGGGTTAATTTTGACAAAAACCGAAATTGTATAAATTGCATATAAGCATACATTAAAAATTTGGAGACTCTAGCATTAAGGGTGTAGAAGATATAATTTTATAACTGGGTTTCGATAAGGTTTTTTATCGATAAAAAAAGATCGGGATGAGTTATCGATTTTTATACCCTGAACCCATTTTCAATGGGAAATCAGGGTATAATGGTTTTGTTGAAATGTATGTAACAGGGAGAAGGAGGCGTGGCAGACCCCACAAAGTATATATATTCTTGATCAGGGCGACGAGCTGAGTTGATTTGGCCCTGTCCGTCTGTCTTGTCCGTCTGTCCGTATGTATGAACGCGTCGATTTCAGAAGATATAAGAGCTAGAGCCTTCAATTTTTTTTTAAATGTCCGTAATTACAGCGCGCATATCAAGTTTATCATTAAAAATCGATAACTCATCCCGATCTTTTTTTATCGATAAAAAACCTTATCGAAACCCAGTTATAAAATTATATCTTCTACACCTTTATAGCTAGAGTCTCCAAATTTTTAATGTATGTTTACATGCAATTTATACAATTTCGGTTTTTGTTAAAATTAACCCCCCACCCTTAAATTCACCCCCTGACC
The DNA here is from genome assembly GCF_054131065.1 of Drosophila arizonae. Classification (NCBI taxonomy): domain Eukaryota; kingdom Metazoa; phylum Arthropoda; class Insecta; order Diptera; family Drosophilidae; genus Drosophila; species Drosophila arizonae. Next base: position 27,033,625 of record NC_142925.1, on the reverse strand, counting down.
CTCACTTTTGTAAAAAGCGTATTTCAAATACTAGAGACTTGTGCTTTAGCAATTACATGCATATCCATGTTATAAACATAATTTAAAAGTTTCATGAAGGTCGTACGTCCACAAAAAAAGTTATTAAACAATTAAGTTCTCATAGTAAGCGCTCACTGCCGCCCATGCGTGTATATGCTTGTGTGTGTATATGTATGTAATTGTTTGTGTATGTGTGTGTGTGTGTATGTGTGTGTATGTATGCCCGTGTGTGCGTGCGTGTGTGTGTGTGTGTGTGCGTGTTTCTTGTGTAAGCTGAAAGTCGCGAAAAATTATTGAAATAGCTATTACTCCAAGGGTTCAGGGGATCTCGTAGTCGAGTAGTCTCGACTAGAGCTTTCTTACTTGTTAATGATAAACTTGATATGCGCGCTGTAATTACGGACATTTAAAAAAAAAATTTGAAGTCTCTAGCTCTTATATCTTCTGAAATCGACGCGTTCATACATACGGACAGACGGACAGACGGACGGACGGACAGACGGACAGACGGACAGACAGACGGACAGGGCCAAATCAACTCAGCTCGTCGCCCTGACCAAGAATATATATACTTTGTGGGGTCTGCCTCGCCTCCTTCTCCCTGTTACATACATTTCAACAAAACCATTATACCCTGATTTCCCATTGAAAATGGGTTCAGGGTATAAAAACGAAAATATGTAACAACAAAATTATAACAAAAAGCAACGATATTATCAACAAAATTACAACAATAACAAGCAATCTTCTTATCAACCACAAAGTGGTCAAAACAATAATCAAAACAATTATCAACAAAACAATCAGCAACAATTTTACAAAAACAACTCAGGTCAGTACAGACAAGATTATACTCAACACAATTCAGGACAGAGTCACCCTAACCAAAACAATCAGCAAACAATTTCAAAACAGTCAAAACAGTATAGGTCAAGAATTCAGAACCCATGGAAATAGAAAACCTAGAAAGAAAGCAAGAAACAAACAGTTACCAAGAAACAAGAAATGACTACGACCAGGCAGAGGTTAATAATACAGTTTTTTTTATGAAGCAGCCTCGGAATGCCTACCATTATTAGAACTTAATATCGATAAACATAGATATATAGCATTAATAGATACAGGAGCCAGTTTAAGTCTAGTAAACAACCAAATTAATGGGCACACAATTAATAGTAAGGACATAATAGAGTATGAAATTCATACAACAGCACCTAGAGAATTCAATTTACCAAACAACGCTAGAGTCCGCTGGAAGTTAGCCCCACTAAAGGGAAGGAAGTATAACTTTATTATAGGTATAGACCTTCTACAATTTTTGAGTGCAGTTATTAACATTGAAAACACACAGTTTAACATTAAATCACAAAGAGAACCGTATAATAAATAAGCCATATCAATATGAAGAAATCTGTGCATAAGAGAATACTATAGATAAATATGTTAGCTTGGCATTAGATCATTTAAATACACAAGAGGTAATTGAAGTTAAGAAAGTTATAAAACGATATAGTAAACTTTTTTTAAAGAAGGAGATAAACTAACTAGTACAACCGAAATAGAACATGAAATACGGACAACTACAGATGAACAACTTAATTCAAATCTATATAGATACCCACCACAGCATGAGGAAAACAGATAAAAGAAATGGAAGAACAGGGAGTTATTAGAAAAAGCAATTCAAGATATTCGAGCCCACTTTTAGTAATACCAAAAAAGTTAGACAATTCAAAACAACAAAAATTTCGCATTGTAATAGATTATAGAAAACTTAACGAAATAACCATCGACGATAAATTTCCGATTCCTAATATTAATTCAATTCTTGATAAACTCGGAAGAGCCCAGTACTTCACAACAATAGATCTAGCAAAAGGCTACCATCAAATTTTAGTAAAAGAGGAAGACAGAAAGAAAACTGCGTTTGTTACGCCGCATGGCTTATGTGAATTTATTAGAATGCCATGGGTTGAAAAATGCCCCCGCCACTTTTCAAAGACTAATGAATGAAATCTTAAGAGACTTTATTAACAAATAATGTGTCGTATATTTGGACGATATACTTATTTTTAGCACATCGTTGCAAGAGCATGTTCAAGCCATCAACGAAATATTTAAAGTATTAGAGGATAAGAATTTGAAGATTCAGATAAATGTAACTTCATGAAGAAGGTGACAGAATTTTTAGGTCATATCTTAACCAAAGAAGGTATTAAACCAAATCCAAACAAAATAGCCATAATAGAAAAGTTACCTTTACCAAAAACAGAAAAGGAGATAAAAAGTTTTTTAGGCATAACAGGTTTCTACATAAAATTTATTAAAGATTACGCAAAATTAGCACAGCCCATAACAAAATATTTAAAGAAAAATACTAATATAAATACAAAAGATCCAACTTTCATCGAAGCATTTGAAAAGTTAAAGCAGCTTATTTGTTCACATCCTATATTAATATTCCCTAACTTTGAAAAAGCATTCACGCTTGCATCCAATTTGTTTTGCGTCAAGAACGTTGAACAATCATGAGAAAAATTATTCAGCAACAGATAAAGAATTTTTAGCAATACTATGGAGTGTAAACTATTTTAGACCATATCTCTACGGAAGAAAATTCAAACTATTAACAGATCACCAAGCGCTAAAATTCTTATATTCAAAACATAAAGGGAAAGATATTTCGCCAAGGCATCAAAGATGGTTACTAAAGCAAGTAAGAATGCTCCAGTCGAGACTGCTCGACTAGGAGCTACCCTGAACCCTCCAAGCTGATTTTCTAATCATTCTGCACTTCTTCTATGCACATATACATACACATGCATCCAGACGCGCGTATAACAACGCGCTCTGCTAACTGCGAAGCAGCAGTGGCTGCGCTGCAGTGTGGGCAATATTATGAGAATTTATTTGTTGAATAATTTCTTTTGTAGACATACAATCTTAATGAAACTTTTAGAACGTAATCATAATATTCAAATGTATGTACATTCCAAAGCACAAGTCTCTAGTACTTGAAATGCGTTTTTTACAAATTGGTGGCGAAGGGGGCGTGGTATCCAAAATCTGTAAATTACAAAATCTTTGTATTCATTAACTTTATAAACAACGCAAATTTGAAGACTCTAGGTTTTAAAGTGTTCAAATAAGGCTAAAAAACAAAATCAATTTTTCGATTATTCTCGATAGAAAAGTTATCGGATGATTTGTCGAAAAAATAAAGCAAACTCGTACTGCGTATGGTACACACGAGTATGCATGCCAAATTTCAGCTCTCTAGCTCTTATAACTTCTGAGATCGACGCACTCATACGGACGGACGGACAGACGGATATGGCTATATCGACTCAGCTCGTCGCGCTGATCAAGAATATATATACTTTGTGGGGTCTGCCACGCCTCTTTCTGCCCGTTACATACTTTTTCACAAAACCATTCAGGGTATAACTAGGAGAATATCAGTTTGACATAGATTACTTAAGAGGAAGAGAAAACAGAGTAGCCGATTTCTTAAGCAGAATAAAAGGTAATGATTTTGACCCACAGCAAGATAACAATGACAATATATCAGACATAAACATAAACATAAATATTGAAGAAGATAACTATTCGTTAGCAGCAACTATACATTCAGCAGAAGAAAATTTACAGGATCATTTTATAATAAAGGAAGAAATAGTAAATAAATATATAACAGAAATAATAATAACAAATGGCAAAAGGTAGGTATATATTCAGATCTACCGGATCAGGAATATAATATAGTGCAAGAAAAATTAATTCAATTATACTCTAACAACAAACAAATAGAAATTGGAATTAATACAGGAAGTGATCAACCAATGCGACTTTTGCAATGAAGTCAAATATGACACAAATCCAGTTAGAAACAAATTTGTTAAAACAGAAACTCCATCGGATAAAAACCAAATAATACATATAGACACATACGTAATAAAAAACACATATTTTTTAACTATTATAGATAAATTTTCGAAATTTGCAGCCGTTTACCCACTAAACGATAGAAGCCATATAACCATCGTAGAGCAGATTGAAAATCATTTTATAAAAATAGGCAAACCAAATAAGATTGTAGCTGACAATGAATTTAATGTAATAAGAATTAAAGAACTATTAAGCCGAGAAAATATTGAATTACATTTAACAAAACCGAACAGCCATACAGGCAATGCAGATGTAGAAAGACTGCATAACTCATTGGCAGAAAAGTTTAGGATAATACATAATACAGAAACAGAAAACATATCAGTAAAACAAATTATTCAAAGGGCAGTAAGAAATTATAACGACAGGTACCACTCTACTATTTAATGCACACCTTTTGAAGCGCAAAATATATAGAAAATAGAAACCACTAAAATCAAGATGCTTGATAAGAACAACCGAAACAGAGAAAATTATGAAGAAGAAAGAGAAGAGGGGTTTATTAAAAATTATAAAGCAGTCAGACACAAAGAAGTAGCAAAGTTTAAAAAAGCTAAACTTAAGAATATTAACCCAGCAAATATAAAACGTGTTTACAAATTTAAAGAAGACAAGAATCAAAACAAAATTCGCTCTTTCTGAAGCATAACAGAGCAAATCAAATCTATTAGCAAATGTTGATAATTTTATTTCTTTTAAATGTTAGTTTCTGACAAACAGCAACCTTTATAAGTATTCAAAATGAAATCAAAAATATAGTTTTTTTATATTTAACTGAAAGAAAAAACTATAATATTTAATCAAAGAATATAAACAATAATTATAAGTAATACCCACCTTATATATTACCTTTAATAAGAAAATTAATAACAACAAAAGTGAGGATGAGGGGGTGAATTTAGAGGTGGGGGGTTAATTTTAACAAAAACCGAAATTGTATAAATTGCATGTAAGCATACATTAAAAATTTGGAGACTCTAGCAATAAAGGTGTAGATGATATAATTTTAGAACTGGTTTTCGATAAGGTTTTTTATCGATAAAAAAAGATCGGGATGAGTTATCGATTTTTAATGATAAACTTGATATGCGCGCTGTAATTACGGACATTTTAAAAAATTTGAAGTCTCTAGCTCTTATATCTTCTGAAATCGACGCGTTCATACATTCGGACAGACGGACGGACAGGGCCAAATCAACTCAGCTCGTCACCCTGATCAAGAATATATATACTTTGTGGGGTCTGCCACGCCTCCTTCTCCCTGTTACATACATTTCAACAAAACCATTATACCCTGATTTCCCATTGAAAATGGGTTCAGGGTATAATGAGGGAGAAGTTATGTATGTATTTATGTAATCGATATAAGCGATTTGTCATCACTAAGAGAGAAAGTCCATACCTAAATATTGCATGTTTGTGATGATGAAATGTCTAGCAACATTGTAAAATTCAAATTATGAAGAAAATAGGTATGCTACTAACTAAGCTGGCGCCAGAAATATCTAGCAACATTGTGAAATAAACATGTAAGAAAGCTCTCGTCGAGACTACTCGACTACGAGATCCCCTGAACCCTTGGAGTAACAACTATTTCAATAATTTTTCGCGTCTTTCAGCTTACACAAGAAACACGCACACACGCACACACGCACACACACACACACACACACGCATGCACGCACACACAGGCACACATACATACACACACACACACACACACATACACACACACACACACACACACACACACACACACACACACACATACACACAAACATTTACATACATATACACACACAAGCATAAACACGCATGGGCGGCAGTGAGCGCTTACTATGAGAACTTAATTGTTTAATAACTTTTTTTGTGGACGATAAAAAACCTTATCGAAAACCAGTTATAAAATTATATCTTCTACACCTTTATTGCTAGAGTCTCCAAATTTTTAATGTATGCTTATTTGCAATTTATACAATTTCGGTTTTTGTTAAAATGTACCCCCACCTCTAAATTCACCCCCTAACCCTCACTTTTGTAGAAAGCGTATTTCAAATACTAGAGCCTTGTGCTTTGACAATTACATGCATATTCATGTTATAATCATAAGGTGAAAGTTTCATGAAGATCGTACGTCCACAAAAAGTTATTAAACAATTAAGTTTATGCGTGGGTGCTTGTGTGTGTATGTGTTTGTGTATGTGTGTGTATGTGTTTGTGTATGTGTATGTGTGTGTGTATGCATGTGTGTGTATGCGTTTGTGTGTTTTTTTATATTCGTTTATTGACAATCTTTATAATACAAGTTGCAAGTTGCGTGGAGGCTAGGATAGTGCGCTATGCTTGCGGGACGGCCGTAAAGCATTGCTTCGCAAGCACTGTGCGCTACCTTAGCCTGGGACAGCTCGTCTTCTCATTCGCTCGACTCTGCGGAGCTCCATCATCACTGTGGCCGCGAAGGTGCTTGTTAGTTCCCAAGCTTCCTCCGATTCCAGCATGACGTTGACTATGTTGTCCGCTCTGATGGATGGCCCACTGCCTCTTCCAGACGACGCCTCTCCTCCAGGAACCGTCCACATTCGAAAAGAATGTGGTTGGCGTCTTCCACATGCCCTCGCTCGCACCAGGGGCACTCGTCAGATTCCTCGTGGCCAAAGCGCTTTAAATAGCTCCGAAAGCATCCATGTCCAGAGAGGATCTGCGTAAGGTAGAAGTTTACCTCGCCGTGTTTACGGTTTACCCATGGTTCAAGCTTCGGGATGAGCTTGTGCGTCCACCGCCCTTTAGCTGAGTTATTCCACTTTCTTTGCCATCGTGCAATGCTGTTCGCCCTAATAGCGTTGAGTCGAGCAGGCGCGTGCGAATTCCGCTCCACGGCTTCGGCGACCAAGTACTCCAATGGTACCATACCAGCTATGACGAGCGCCGCGTCATCGGAGATAGTCCTGAAAGCGCAGCTGACTCTGATTGCGCTCAGTCTGTAGATCGCGCAAATGCCCCGGCTGTAGCTCGGCGTTGCCATCATTCTTGCCCATATTGGCGCAGCATAGAGGATGACGGACCTAATGACGCTCATTAGAAGGAGACGTCGTTGCTTTTTAGGTCCCCGCGTGTTAAGCATAATTCTCGAGAGAGCTCTACAAGAATCAGCTGCCTTTTTATGCACATACTCTAAGTGCTCGCGGAAAGTTAATCTTGTGTCTATCATGACACCAAGATACTTTATCGCCCTCTTTGACGCAATGGTGACGCTGCCGATCTTTATATTGGCAGTTTCCACTCTTTTGCGGCTGCTGACTAGGACAACTTCAGTTTTGTGTGCCGCTAGCTCGAGCCCAGGTCCAGTCATCTAGCTTCGTATGCGATTGATACTTTCGCTGGACATATCCTCTGTATCTTTGAGTTCCTTTCCTATGGCTACGACAGCTACATCATCAGCAAAGCCAATGGTGTGCGCACCTGCTGGTAGTTCCAATCGCAGTACGCCGTCGTACATGATATTCCATAGGAGAGGCCCCAGCACAGAGCCTTGGGGTACTCCAGCTGACACTGTATGAGTTTGGCGACCCTCACTCGTATTGTATACCAGTGTTCTTCCTCTGAAGTAACTCTTTATTGTTTCTTTAAGATATTTAGGGATATTATATTGTGACAGCGCATTCAGTATCATATCCGAACTAGCTGTATTGAAGGCATTCTTTACGTCCAGGGTCGCAATAATGCAGTACTGCTTCATCCCATGCTTCCATCTTGTGCCATGGATGGCGAAAGTGGCCAGACCAACAACTTTGTTTAGCGCATCCGTTGTTGACCGGGCCTTCCGGAATCCAAATTGATTTGGTGACAGGCCTCCGGCGCTAGTAATCGCAGTCTCCAGTCTAAAGTAGATCAATTTCTCAAACACCTTTCCCATGGTGTCTAAGAGACAGATCGGTCTGCATGAAGATGGCTCATCCGGTGGTTTGCCAGCCTTGGGTAGCAACACCAGGTTCTGGGCTTTCCATTTTGCCGGGAACGTCTCTTGAATTAGACATTCGTTGAATAATTCAACGAACGTACTAGGGTGCAAGGCGAGGGCTAGCTTTAGCGCACGATTTGGGATCCCGTCCGGCCCTGGAGCTGTGTTGGTTCTAAGACCTCGGAGAACTACTGATATTTCTTCCTCTGTAACTAAAACAATTTCAGTGCTCGTTGAGCCCTGATCAGCAGACTCGGACCCAGGGGCGTGAATGGAGCTTAAACGTTCTGGAAAGAGCGTTTCCACAATCGATTTAAGCTCCAGACGATCCGTAGGCTACACCTGTCTACCTGCGTATAGTCTTTTAACTACTATCTTATATGCCCTGCACCAAGGGTCATATTCGGCTGAGTCGCACAACTGTAAAAAACATTCTCTTTTGCTTGCCCGAATGGCCTTCTTCAGCTGTCTTCTAGCTGCCTGGTAAGCTAATTGTTTCTCAAAAAACGTAGACCTACCGCGAGCCCGTTGGTAGCTTCTTCTCGCCTGGATGCATTTGCGACGAATGTCACCTATTTGTGCATTCCACCAATACGTAGGCTCTTGTTGTGGCGTGAACTGCTTGCGGCGTATCCCGCCCGACTGAAGGTGTACTCGTGGCCAGTGTTGAGCAGTGCAACATCTAGTGTCGCGAAGATCTCCAGTAGGATATGACCTCTGGCGTTTGTTGTGAGGCTACCCCATTCTAACGCCCAGGAGTTAAAATCTCCAGCTATAATGGCCTTCCGACCCCTAGCATCCTCGGCAAGTTCGCCGAGCACCGTCGTGATTTCACTGAGCTGCATGCTGGGGGCCAGATAGCAATTGTAAAGCCATAAGTTACCATATCGGCCACGTACGAACCCATTGAATGACTTAACATTCGAAATTACGTTCGTTGAGTTGCCGCATACCCACAACGCAGCTTTGCCATGAACGTCTGTTGACCATGTCCTAGGGCAGCTAGTTATACAGTGGTGGGGCTCACTGAGAAAAGCTACGTCTATACATTTTTCCCTAATGGTCTGCTCTAGAAGATCTTGGGCAGCAATACAATGATTTAAGTTAAGCTGCAAGAACCTTAACATTTCATTTTACGAGCAGCTTCACGGTAGGATGGGCACTTGAAGCTACCTGCTGAATGGTCCGTCTGCTTTTCACCTTTCCGGATGCAGAGGCTACATTTTGGTGGCTTGGTGCATGCTTTTGCACTGTGACCCATCTCTCCACACCTGAAACAGGCGCCCTTTAGGTCACAGTCGCTGCGACAGTTTGCTGCCATATGACCGTAATCGAGGCACTTGAAACAGCGTTTAGGCTATTCCACGGCTCGGATACGGCCCATCCCATCCCATCCTATTCTAATTTTGGACAGCCCGAGCAGAGTTTTAGCTTTCCTAATTGGAAGAGCAACCGTAGCTCTTTGCTGTCCACCAAAAGCTGGCCGAAGCGATTTGATAGCCTCAATGGGGAGTTAGTTATCCTTCAACTCCACCCTAATTGCCTCCAAGATCTCCTCTTTGCTTGCTAACTCGGTAAGTGTTTTAACTACCGCTCGGTCTCCCAAGGCTTTGCCTACAGCTTCGTGCAGAGCCTCAGCGCTATGCTCCGGCTTCCTACTAAGTTGCAACAAGAGGTCCCCCTTAGCTGTCTTCCTAATACCTTGGACGTCGCCGCTCAGATGCTTTAAATTTGGGTCGCTCTTCACTACGCGAAGCATGTCCGCATAGCTGCAACCACCTACACCTGAAACCGCGATGGCGTCACTTCTGGAACGTTTTTGCAGCGGCTTGCGTCCCTTAACAACCGTCCAGCTGTTCGAACTCGTCTGTCGACCTACCTGGTTGGTTTTATCGGCTGCAGCCCGTAGAGCCATTGGCTCTATTGGATTTGCTGCGCTTTTATTGTGCCTCGGCTTTTTCGAGGGAGTTTTCCTCTGCTCCCTCGACCGCGTTTGTGTGTGTGTGTGTGTATGTGTATGTGTGTCTGTATGCGTGTGTGTGTATGTATGCCTGTGTGTGCGTACGTGTGTGTGTGTGTGTGTGTGCGTGTTTCTTGTGTAAGCTGAAAGACGCGAAAAATTATTGAAATATCTATTGCTCCAAGGGTTCAGGGGATCTCGTAGTCGAGCAGTCTCGACTAGAGCTTTCTTACTTGTTTTATATAAAAACATGTAATATTTCTGTAAATAATATTGTAATTTTTAAGAGTTAAATTGTTGTTATTTTTGAGAACAAAAAATTTGTTGTCATTTTTGAGAATTAAATTTTGTTGGGCCCAGCAATCATCGCTTCATTGTAATTAAAAGCGGCAGTTCATAGAATATGTTATCATTGAAGAGAATTTGTAACGGAGAACACGCTCTCCCTTTTGCGTTGTCTCTTTCACCCACGCACCGGCTCAGCTTAATCCGCCGGCTCGCGTACATTGTAGTTAGTATGCAGTTAACTCTTGTTTAGAGCAGATGCAATGTTAGATTGACTAAGCGGACAGCACGACAGCCTAGTCGCTTGCTCGCGTCTCACATAAACTCTGTAAACTCTAATAATCGCTAATAAACTAATCATCAAGTAAATTCAATCGTTTAATAATTTAAAGCTATTCGAAAAATCTCGATAGCTCAACATTTGGTGACCCCGACGTGATCTCTTTCGTTTCTTTCTACATATTTGCAAATATATATATATATTGACAGCATCACATACATACATACACCCGTGAATATAAGCAGTGTATATAGCGATTAGTTGCGTGCCGTTACTTTACCAATTCGCCAGACACTCTTTCGTTCGGTCTGCAATATACTGGCGCCCGTAAAAGTAGTACACATGCGAAAACTTCTGCAAATGACAATCTAATAAAGAATCAGCTAATTTCTGAACTATGTCTATGGGTAGTGACTGCGCGTTCTATAGCTTCAAGTGATTAAGTTTGCATAAGAACAGTGTAATTACATTATTCTTCGTTGCGTTATTCTTCGTTGACATTGCACTCTTTCGCCACGGCTGCGATACGAGCGCGTCCATAATAATCGTACCGGTGTGCAACAATTCATACTTGTATATTATTTGAGTACCATAATATAATTCTGTGGCAGTTTATTCTAGTTGCAAGTGCTCTGCTCAACAAATACGACTTATTCCAAGTTTTGTGTCTGCGCTAGAGCATACATTTACTTTTACTCTTGTAATCGCGCTCGCACCAACAACTTTGAGTCCTATCGTGTTACTCTTGTGCTGTACTCGTCATGGCGAATTTAGATGCTAGTACAGTTGCTCCCGAAGATCGCGTGCGGTTTTATAAGCTCAAGGTACAGTCGGTGCTTGAACGCGTAAAAAAGCTACAATCCAAGGTCGATTCAGATGCTCTTGCCGATCACAGTAACAGCATTTTAAATGTTCTACTGGAGCATATCGACAAGCTAAGCCACTCCTTTAGCAAGGCCCATGAAACTCTAGAGGAGCTCGATTTTACTGAGATGTCCAGCGATTTGCGCACTGACTTTGATGATTTAATAATGGCCATGCAGTCAACAATAATGTCCGAAGTTCAAAGTCGTACTGCATCATAGTTCCACGTTTAGTCGTCAAAGTGACCCTCCTCACGCGTCCGCTCCCAGAATGCAGTCCGCACCTGCGTTGCCGCCATTAAAGCTGCCTACGTTCAGCGGTGGATATGCTAATTGGGCTGATTTCTACTCAATGTTTTCGACAATCATTGAAAGCCGGCCAGAAATCAGCAATATGGAAAGACTTCAGTACCTCCGGTCCTGCCTCGATGGTGCAGCGTTGGACACGCTTCGCTCTTTGGAAATTTCTAATGATAATTATACAATTGCCATAAATTTATTGAAGCAGAGATATGATAACCGACGTTTAATCTTCCAGGCCCACATCATAAAGATCTTAGGCCTCAAATGGGTAGAAAATGGATCCATAACCAAGCTGCGTGAGCTATCCGACAGCTTCAATGTCCATATGCGTGCGCTCAGTAGTCTGGGCACAACACAGCAGATAGCCAGTGCCATGATTGCTCACATACTACAACAGAAGCTTGATGAGGCCTCAAAAGCTAAATGGGAAGAGAAACTGGACAACTCAGAGATGGCTCTTCAGATACCCAGATATGAAGAAGTCTCCTCGTTTCTTGAGCTTCGTTGCCGTACTTTGGAATCGATGAAATTTGCTCTTACAAAATATTCGTCAAGCAAGTCGATGAATTCTTGCAGTAAGGTTGCTACCAGCAGATCAGCATTTCTCATAACCGGCCACAGTACGCACAGTTGAAGTTTTTGTAATGATCTGAGCACACAATCTACAAATGAGGTCCGAAAGGCTGGCCTATGTTTAAACTGTCTCAAGGGTCATCATCGCGACAATGTGACTCGCGTAGTTGTCGGGTCTGTGGAGTCAAGCATCATACGCTTCTTCATCTCGGCCACTCCAGCATATCGCAGGCAGCAATTCCGCCCCATCAACAATCTTCAACATCAAGAGTATAGACCATCCCTCAGCCCTCAGCGCCAGCCACTACTCTCTTATCCAAGGATCGGCACAGCGATGTTGTGCTCTTGGCTACCGTAGTGGTTCTGGCAAGGAATCGGTTTGGCGAGCTTGTTCCTTGTCGTGCACTTTTAGATTCAGGCTCTCAACTACATCTCATTACAGCCAGATTTGCGAATCTCCTGCAACTTAAGAGAACAAAATCGGTTCATCTGTATGCGGCGTAGGCGACTCCAATGTTACCATGGATGGCAGCAGCATTTGCCTCACTCTTCAAGCTCATGCATCTGAATATACAACTAGCATAACGGCTATGGTAGCTACAAATATAACTGGCAGGCAGCCCAGTTCTAATGTGAATACGAGCAATTGGAGCATACCGCAAAATATAGTGCTGGCAGATCCAGCTTTCCATAGGCCGCAACGAGTAGATCTGCTTATCGGAGCTAGCCTGTTTTATGATTTTCTCTGTGTGGGACAAATCAAGTTGATGCCTGGACTTCCATTGTTACAGAAGACTCGTCTTGGTTGGGTTGTATCAGGTGGCGAGGTTCGCAACCACAACTTCATGCTAATAGCTTCAAAGGCGCCTTCAGATCCGATTACAGACTGCTGTGCTGATATCAAGTTGGACAGTCTCGCTCGTCGCTTTTGGGAAGTTGAGCGCTGCAGCGATTCCATTGTAAAGTTCAGCAAGGAAGACTCAGACTGCGAAGCGCATTTTGCGAGGCATTACAATCGATTGGCTAGTGGCCAATATACAGTTCGCCTGCCTGTTAAGCTTAGTTGCGAGATTCTTGGAGATTCTTATGAGCAAGCGCGACATCGGTTTCTCAATTTGGAGAAGAAATTGATTCGTTTGCCGCATATAAAGTCTCAATACTCAGCATTTCTGAAAGAGTATCTTGAACTTGGTCACATGTCACGCGTTCCTCTAAATTCATTCCATCTATGCAAATATTTTCTTCCTCATCACTGCGTTCTGAAGGATGATAGCACAACTACCAAGCTTCGCGTCGTCTTTGATGGATCTGCATCTACAACAATTGGGCATTCGTTGAATGACATTCTAATGTCAGGTCCCGTCATTCAGCCAAAATTAGTCAACATATTATTACGCTTCCGATCTTATCCAGTTGCACTCACCGGCGATATTTGCAAAATGTATCGTTGCGTGAAAGTACCTGAGCCGGACAGCTATCTACAATGCATTTTATGGAGGAATTCGCCAGATGATGAGTTGGAAGTTTTCAGGCTTGATACGGTAACATATGGAACAACACCAGCGTCATTTTTGTCTGTGCGCGCCATGCATCAACTTGCCGTAGATGAAAGGAACGCATTCCCAGTCGGGTCCGACGTACTGCTTCGCGATTTCTATGTTGATGATTTGATTAGTGGATGAAATTCAGTCGAAGAAGCAAGACTTGTTATGCAAGAGACAGCTAGAATCTTGGCATGCGGGAAGTTTAAATTGAGGAAGTGGTGTTCAAGCCATCCCATGGTACTGGATGGCGTAACAGACTGCGACAAGGAATCAATCAATGATGGCAGCGACATTACAAAGACACTTGGACTTGCATGGGATCCGGCATCTGATCAACTTCTTTTCTCATATCTAGCCCTGAATTCAGCCTCTAAGCCCTCTAGGCGCTCTGTTCTCTCGTCTATTGCTCGGTTTTATGATCCCCTCGGCCTGGTTGGCCCAGTAATAACGAAGGCTAAAATTTTCTTGCAACAACTCTGGAGGCATAAACTTGATTGGGACGAGAGTCTCCAGTCTGCATGTCACACTGCATGGCTAGACATTTGCAGCAACTTTGACAATGGTCTTAGTAGTGCATTTCCCAGGCTATCATTAATACCAGGATCGAAGGTTGAGGTCCATGGATTCTGCGATGCCAGCATCGAGGCATACGGAGCTTGCATTTATATTGTATCCAGAGGTCACCATACCATCAGCAGGTTACTTTGTTCCAAGTCTCGAGTTGCGCCTCTAAAAACGCTCACGGTTCCCAAGCTGGAACTATGCGGGGCAGAGTTGCTTGCGCGTCTAATATATGAAGTGGCTCGCTTAGGCATTTTCGCAGGCGAGTTTCATTGTTGTTCTGACTCTACTGTTGCGCTTTCTTGGATCAATGACGAACCGTCCGGGTTTTTGTTTCAAATCGCATCGCCACGATAAAAGATCTCACATCAGCAATGGAATGGGACTTTATACCTACAACACTGAATCCCGCGTATATATTATCTCGGGGTGCATTGCCCTCGGATTTAAATGCATCATTACATTGGTTCAACGGTCCAGGTTTCCTCTGTAAGCCCAGATCTCAGTGGCCAGTCTCAGCACTTCCAGAAATAACTTCAATTGAGCGTCGAAGAACTGTGCTTCTTGTAAAGGACACAGTCCATGATGTCTCTATGGACTGCAAGTTTGAGAATTCTTTCGGCCGCTTGCAGCGTACGTTTGCATACGTATCAAAGTTTATTAAAAAAAGTCATGGTCCAGGAGTAACCCTAGCAGACACCCGGAACGGCACGCATATGCTGTTAAGAATGATTCAACGAACACATCTCTCAGACGACATAAATTAAATAAAGGAATGGTTCCGTCATCCAGCAGTCTAGCCTCGCTGTCACCGTTCCTTGATGAAATTGGGCTGCTACGTGTCGATGGTCGTCTCAAAAACTCAACTTTAAACTTCGATAGTCGCCATCCAATTATTTTGCTCAAAGTTCATCCAGTAACTAGAGCCATCATAGAAAAACTGTAGCCAGTGTAATTCAGAGATGCGTAATAATGGCAGATCTACCCAAGGATCGAGTCGACGGCTATCGGGTCTTTGGAGTGACTGGAGTCGACTTTTGCGGACCCTTCTTTTACAAGCCTGAGTCACGAAACAAGGCGCATGTGAAATGCTACGTTTGTGTGTTTATTTGTTTTGCTACGAAGGCTATTTGGTTGGAGTTAGTCAAGGATTTAACTACCGCAGCATTTTTGCATGCACTTCAACGTTTCATATGCACCAGAGGAAAGCCAAGTCAAATCTGGTCGGATAACGCCACAAACTTTCTTGGTGCCCGCAACCAGCTTCAGGAGTTGAAGCGTCTATTTCTGTCAGAAACCCACCAGAAGGCTGTGAAGGATTTCTGTTTGGCAGACTCAATCGAATGGCATTTCATCCCTCCATAATCGCCTCACTTTGGTGGCTTGTGGGAGGCTGCAGTGAAGACAGCGAAGCATCATTTTTATTGATGTGTTGAGTCCTCCGTCCTAACTTACGATGAGCTTCGCACACTGGTTTGCAACATCGCTGCTGTCGTTAATTCACGCCCTTTAGTTTCGATTTCAGAGCACCCATCAGACATAGACGTGTTGACTCCTGCGCATTTTCTCAACGGTGGCCCTCCTTCGTCCTTCAGTGAGCCAAACCTGACAGGGCTCAATTTTAATCGTTTGGATGCTTGCCAGCGCGTAAGCTATCTCCAGCAGGTGTTCTGGGCTCGTTGGCGGGACGAATATCTCAACTTGCTACAGCAGCGAGCGAAATGGAGAACCTCCAAACCTGGCTTGGCTGTTGGCAACATAGTTCTTGTGAAGGATGAGAATCTACCTTCACTTAAGTGGCCACTAGCCAGAATAATCGATCTTATCCCTGGAAGTGATGGCGTTGCACGGGTAGCCCTACTAAAAACTGAAGCTGGCGAGATTAAAAGAGCTACAAATAAGCTGTGCTTGCTGCCTGTTGAAGACTAAGTCTTCAACGGGGGGCGGATGTTGGGCTCAGCAATCATCGCTTCATTGTAATTAAGAGCGGCAGTTCATAGAATATGTTATCATTGAAGAGAATTTGTAACGGAGATCACGCTCTCCCTTTTGCGTTGTCTCTTTCACCCACGCACCGGCTCAGCTTAATCCGCCGGCTCGCGTACATTGTAGTTAGTATGCAGTTAACTCTTGTTTAGAGCAGATGCAGTGTTAGATTGACTATTACAAACATAGTAGCGGACAGAACGACAGCCTAGTCGCTTGCTCGCGTCTATCACATAAACTCTGTAAACTCTAATAATCGCTAATAAACTAATCATTAAGTAAATTCAATCGTTTAACAAGTAAGAAAGCTCTAGTCGAGACTGCTCGACTACGAGATCCCCTGAACCCTTAGAGCAATAGATATTTCAATAATTTTTCGCGTCTTTCAGCTTACACAAGAAACACGCACACACACACACACACACACGTACGCACACACAGGCATACATACACACACACGCATACAGACACAAACGCATACACACACTCACATACACACACACATACACAAACACATACATACACATACACAAACACATACACAGACATACACAAACACATACACACGCAAGCACCCACGCATAAACGAATCAGAGAGTTGCGTTTTCACGGAGTGCGGTCGATGTCATCGTGATCCATCGTAGACAATAGCTTGAACTGTGTTTTCCCCTGTGAAAGTGGAAAGAACTGAAGTCAACGTGTTTGCTGTGGGCGCGGCGTACCCAGCGACCTCAAAAAAAACTACCAGAGACTTACTGCGCGGCGGTTCGTGAAATTCCCAAGCGGTATAATTCGGTGCTGCAAGAGAGGGGGGGCGATAGCGTCATTGTTTTGGCGTCAGGGCTTCTTTCCTTTCCTTGTCTTTTTGTGGGCGCGTAAATTTTGTCACTTTAGGCGTCACACTTGCGCAATAATAAAAATCAGGTGCATTCACTCTAACAGCTGTTAGTAGTGCTGGAAATTGCATCGGGCAATCAGCTGCTCACTTTTTTTTATACCCTGAACCCATTGAAAATGGGAAATCAGGGTATAATGGTTTTGTTGAAATGTATGTAACAGGCAGAAGGAGGCGTGGCAGACCCCACAAAGTATATATATTCTTGATCAGGGCGACGAGCTGAGTCGATTTAGCCCTGTCCGTCTGTCTGTCTGTCCGTCTGTCCGTCCGTCCGTCTGTCCGTCTGTCCGTATGTTTGAACGCGTCGATTTCCGAAGATATAAGAGCTAGAGACTTGAATTTTTTTTTAAAATGACCGTATATACAGCGCGGACGTCGAGTTTGCTTTTAAAATTCGATAAATCATCCCGTTATGTTTTTATCGAGTAAAAACATTCAAGTTCAAATCAGGTGCCTCTATAGCTAATTGTGAATGATTTTTCTTTTTTCAAATTTCTCAAATATTCAATATAATATGTAGATCATATGCTGAAAGTTTCATTAAATTCCGTTCAGTCAAAAATTAATAAAAAATAATCAAATATTTGGCCAATTAACAAACGCACGTGCAGCAGCTACAACAAAAACATTCGTTGAATCACATCAGCTGTTAGTTTCGTTTAGTTTTGGTAGATGGCGCTGCAGCAGTGAATCTATTTGAGTTTTGCCAGCGCCACCAGCAGGAGTGGGGTGGCCTAGTGTGTTAGGTGCATGACGCTCGATCAAGAAGTCGCGGTTCGAATCCCGATCGGTGCAACACTGATGTTTTTTTTTTTTTTAATTGTTTCAAAATATTTTTATATTTTCATAAATACGTTTTCTATTTAATTTATATTTTTAAATACACCGAAATTGAAATTTTAACTATACTTTATGTGCGTTTTTAATAGTTTGGTTATTCTAGCAGATTCTTAGAATCACATCAGCAGTTAGTTTCATTTAGTTTTGGTAGATGGCGCTGCAGCAGTAAATCTATTTGAGTTTTGCCAGCGCCACTAGCAGGAGTGAGGTGGCCTAGTGTGTTAGCAGCATGACGCTCGACCGAGGAGTCGCGGTTCGAATCCCGGTCGATGCAACTGATGTTAATTTTTTTTTAATTATTTCAAAATATTTTTATATTTTATTAAATGAGTTTGGTATTTTATTTATATTTTTAAATACATCGAAATTGAAATTTCAGCCATACTAAATGAGCATTTTTATTTGTTGGGTTCAGGGTAGTATCTAGTCGAGCACTCTCGACTAGAGTTTTCTTACTTGTTTTTTTTTTTGTTTGTATATATATTTTAAGCGCTGAATCTGTACAATGCAAGTTTAGTACCTTAACAACACAATTAGATTATTTATATAGAACCTAACCTTCTGATGTATTCAGGAGGACTTACAAATAAACTAAACTTATCTAATATTTTTGGCAAAACCCAAGCGTTTTAATCGCCTTAGTGGTCTCGCAGGAAGCAATCTTCTCGCTAGTCTGCTCCGGTGTCTAGCCAGTCTGTCACTATATCGGCTAGTGTGTCTCCCAATCTGTTCCTCCACAGTAAACAGTTTCAGATCTCGATGTAGAGTTGAGCCGCGCACATACCATGGGCAGTTTGTAATTTGCCGCAATACACGATTTTGCAGGACCTGTATGCGTTTATAGTTTGATTTTGCGCATATTCCCCAAATCTGCACACCGTAGAGCCAAATTGGGGCTACACAGTGGACATAAACCGCTCTCTTAGCTCTGAGTGACATGGTGCTGCGTCTGTTGAGCAGCCACCGCAGTTGTTGCATGCGTTGCCCACATCTCCTAGCCACTGCCTTAAGATGAGGACCAAATGTTAGACGCTTGTCAAGGGTGATGCCAAGGTACTTTGCCTGCGAAGGTTGATCAAGTGTTTCGCCATCTAAACGTATAGGCGGGGTGTGACTGATGAAGGTTTTTAGGGTGAAGCAAGTGTTGGTGGTCTTGCGTGGGTTGATCTTCATGTTCCATCTTTTGCACCATGCTACTAGTGTGCTTAGGTAGCTCTCCACTCCATTCGCAGCCTCAGTGGGACATTTTGAGCTGTAGAGCACCGCTATATCGTCTGCGTAAGTAGCGAGAAGGGCTTTGCCAGGATTCTCCATGTGGCGCACGCTAGGGGAGGGTAGGTCGGCCGTGTAAATGGAGTAAAGCAGCGGCCCTAATACGCTGCCCTGAGGAACTCCAGCTCTCATTTGGCAAGGAGTCGAGTATGTGTTCCGTACTCTGACAATAAATTGCCGACCCTCCAGATACGATCGTAGAATCCCGAAGTAAGGTGCTGGGAAGAGGTTTTTGATTTTGCTGAGAAGCCCTGTATGCCAGACCCTATCAAATGCTTGCTGCATATCGACAAAAACTGCGTTGCAGTATTCCATGTCATCAAATGCCTGAAGGATGTGCCTCGTCAACCGGTGAACCTGCTCCACAGTTCCGTGTCCTTCTCTAAAGCCAAACTGATGGTCCGGTAAGATATGACGTTCACTGATGATATTGCCAAGTTGATTGGCAATAAGTCTCTCCCATACTTTGGAAAGTGACGACAGCAGACTTATTGGGCGGTACGATTCTGGGTCAGCCTCTGGCTTTCCTGGTTTGTGGATCATTACAATCGCTGCCATCTTCCATTGCTTAGGAAAGAATTCCACCCTCAGCATAGCATTAAATATTAAAGCTATGAAGATGATCGCCCGAGTAGGGAGGGCTTTTAGCGTTGCATTGCTCAGTCTGTCATAACCAGGTGCTTTCTTATTCGGCAAGGACTTTATGACTTCAGCAATTTCCTCAACCCTAACTGCCCTAATGGGTAAGGACATTTGTAGAGGTGTCTGTAGACTATCAGTGGTCTCTTCGATCTGATCAGCAGTGGCAAATTCATAGGGTGTGAACCTGGCTTCTAGATGCTTCGCAAACGAATTCGCTTGCTCCTCTTCGTTCTTAGCTAGATCACCGCTAGGACACCGGATTGGTACCTGCCTAAACGGTTGTCTCTTAAGTGACTTGGTACACTTCCAAAGCGAGTATCCAGCATCAACTGTATAATCCAAAGAAGCCAGCTTCTGCTCAAAGAAGTTGCTTCGAAGTTCTCTCAATACATTTCGTAGTTGCCTAGCAGCCCGGTTCCATAAGATTCGGTCCCATGGGTCCTGCGTTCTGATTGCGCGTCTACGAAGTCTTCTTTTTTGCAACAAAAGATCCCTGGCCTCTCTTGTTAGTCGAATTCCATAGTTGGAACCTATCTGGGGCTCAGAAGGTGTTGATGCAGCAGCAGCCGTATAAATGCTCTCAGTGAAGCTATTGACAGCCATCTCAATATCTTCACCAGAGTTTAGAGTAGTGTTTAGCTGAATCGAGCTCTCTAAATGTTGTCTAAAGACGAGCAGGTTTGTGTGTCTGGTTAATAGAGAGCGATTTGCGTTAACGTTTATGCCTTCTGTCTCAATATTAATGACTAAAGCCAGATGATCCGAGTCCAGATCCCAGCTCTGAGTTATGCTTAGTCGAAAATCCGGTATTCCATGATACAGGGCAAAGTCTATGCAGGACGGTGTGTGGTGAAGCACATATGGATACCTGGTTGGCGATCCAGTAGCAAGGATCCTAGAGCCAGTAACGGAGATGGCTTCTGCTAGTTCGCGTCCCCTCGGTGAGTTGTATGTGTCTCCCCACAACCAATGGCGGGCATTCCAATCGCCACCAACTAAATACCTTTGGCCGCAAGCACGAAGTGTGTTGATGAAATGCATTTCGTCAATCCTCACCCTTGGTGGGCAGTAAATAGCGCTGAACTCCACGTCTCCCAGGGCCGTAGCTACTTTTACAGAGGACATTTGTATGTTACGGGTTTCAGTGACTCTTTGAGGAAAATGGCGAAGAGCTGTCCTGACCAATACCGCTGTTATTATTTCGTGATGGTCTGAAAGCTGGGTAGCAGGCATATCCATATATTTTTATAGTGTCTCCACGCTTCATCCTGATCTCCGTTAAAAGAAGAATGTCGACGCTGTTGTTGTGTGCGAAGAGTTCAATTTCTTTAGCTTTTGTTGAAATGCCGTTAGCATTCCAGATAAGAACTTTTAGTGGATTCATTTCGAAGCTGCAACGTTGTTTGGAGACTGACAATTTGGCCTTTCCCCAGTCCATACCTTAATCGAGTTGGTCAACTCAAGTACTATACTCACTAACGTTGGTGAGTTGCTAAGCCTTAGCAAAGACAGCAACCTAGCTGCTGGAGTGAAGTAGTAGTTATTAAAAGTAGTGCATACTTTCGGGCTCTCGCTGTAGTCAAGTTGAGTTTAAGTTACTGCGGTTTGTGAACTCAGATTATATTAGTAGCCATTGCCCACTACAGGCTTCACGCCGTGGTAGTCGGAGCAGAAATGGATGCCATGATGGAGGACGAGCTGCAAGCTTTTGCGCGTCGTTCCTTGTTGCAGCGATCGCCGCAGCAACAACAGAGGGTGTTGGCGCAGCCGTCGACTTCTAACCAGGCTCTAGTGGCTGAGTGCCAGGCACCCAAGTCACTAAAAGAAGCGTTAGCTCAAATAGGAGCTACACTAGAGGGTTTGTCTGCCTTATTTGGGGGGCAGCGGCATATAAATGCCTTAATGAGAGAGGAGCTGGCTAGGCTGGTCAGCCTTCACAAGACGGCCGAAGCATTCTGCAACCGTTCGGTTAAAAACTGTGAGGTGCAGACCACGCCACTGAAAAAAGTAGGCGAAAACGTTAAGGCAGCGAGCATTAGTGCTACAATAGGTAGCAATACTCCCAAGCGGTCGAGGGAACTTGCCTCCGAACAGAGGAAAACTCCCTCAAAAAAGCCGAGGCCCAATAGAAGTGCAGCGAACCCAAAAGAACCAATGGCTCTACGGGCTACAGCTGAAACTGAAACTTCAAACCAGGCCGCTCGACAGACAAACCAGAGCAGCTGGACAGTCGTCAAAGGGCGAAAGCCTATGCAAAAACGTCCCAGGACTGACGCGATTGCGATTTCAGGCGTAGGGGGTTGCAGCTATGCGGACATGCTTCGTGTAGTTAAAAGCGACCCAAATTATGAAGCATCTGAGCAGCGACGTTCAAGGCATTAGGAAGACAGCTAAGGGGGACCTTTTACTGCAACTGAGTAGGAAGCCGGAGCATAGCGCTGAGGCTCTGCACGAAGCTGTAGGCAAGGCCTTGGGAGACCGAGCGGTAGTTAAAACACTTACCGAATCGGCGCAAGTTGAGATTCGCGATCTAGATGAGTTAGCGACCAAAGAGGAGATCTTGGAGGCAATTAGGGTGAAGTTGAAGGATAGCTCACTCCCCATTGAGGCTATCAAATCGCTTCAGCCAGCTTTTGGTGGACAGCAAAGAGCTACGGTTGCTCTTCCAATTGGGAAAGCTAAAACTCTGCTCGCGCTGTCCAAAATTAGAATAGGATGGGTAGTTTGCCGTATCCGAGCCGTGGAGCAGCCTAAACGCTGTTTCAAGTGCCTCGATTACGGTCATATGGCAGCAAACTGCGGCAGCGACTGTGACTTAAAGGGCGCCTGTTTCAGGTGTGGAGAGATGGGTCACAGTGCCAAAGCATGCACCAAGCCACCAAAATGTAGCCTCTGCATCCGGAAAGGTGAAAAGCAGACGGACCATTCAGCAGGCAGCTTCAAGTGCCCATCTTACCGTGAAGCTGCTCGTAAAATGAAATGTTAAGGTTTTTGCAGCTTAACTTAAATCATTGTGTTGCTGCCCAAGATCTAATAGAGCAGACCATTAGGGAAAAATGTATAGATGTAGCTTTTCTCAGTGAGCCTCACCACTGTAGAACCAGCTGCCCTAGGACATGGTCAACAGACGTTAATGGCAAAGCTGCGTTGTGGGTATGCGGCAACTCAACGAACGTACTTTCGAATGTTAAGTCATTCAATGGGTTCGTACGTGGCCGATATGGTAGCTTATGGCTTTACAGTTGCTATCTGGCCCCCAGCATGCAGCTCAGTGAATTCACGACGGTGCTCGACGAGCTTGCCGAGGATGCCAGGGGTCGGAAGGCCATTATAGCTGGAGATTTTAACTCCTGGGCGATAGAATGGGGTAGCCCCTCAACAAATGCCAGAGGTCATATCCTACTGGAGATCTTCGCGACACTAGATGTTGCACTGCTCAACACTGGCCATGAGTACACCTTCAGTCGGGCGGGATACGGGTCTGTTATCGACATTACTTTTGTGACTTCATCCCTCTTTCGGGGAGCAACATGGAGCCATTGCGATAGCTATACAGGCAGCGATCATACGGCACTTCTGTTTACAATAGGTGAGCCACCTGCCAGGGCGTCCACCTTGTGGAGGGAGTCGTATCGGCTAGATACTTTTGATCCCGCGGTCTTTTCAGAGGCCATTCAGTCTCTGGGTACAATTGGTAATGCTGAGGTCAGAGCATGCCAAATGGTAGCCCAAATACAGTGTGCCTGCAATAGCAGCACGTTACGTCGCAAGCAGTTCACGCGACAACATGAGCCTACGTATTGGTGGAATACGCAAATAGGTGACATTCGTCGCAAATGCATCCAGGCGAGAAGAAGCTACCAACGGGCTCGCGGTAGGTCTACGTTTTTTGAGAAACAGTTAGCTTACCAGGCAGCTAGAAGACAGCTGAAGAAGGCCATTCGGGCAAGCAAAAGAGAATGTTTTTTACAGTTGTGCGACTCAGCCGAATATGACCCTTGGGGCAGGGCATATAAGATAATAGTTAAAAGACTATACGCAGGTAGACAGGTGCAGCCTACGGATCGTCTGGAGCTTAAATCGATTGTGGAAACACTCTTTCCAGAAAGTTTAAGCTCCATTCACGCCCCTGAGTCCGAGTCTGCTGATCAGGGCTCAACGAGCACTGAAATTGTTTTAGTTACAGAGGAAGAAATATCAGTAGTTCTCCGAGGTCTTAGAACCAACACAGCTCCCGGGCCGGACGGGATCCCAAATCGTGCGCTAAAGCTAGCCCTCGCCTTGCACCCAAGTACGTTCGCCGAACTATTTAATGAATGCCTGATCCAAGAGACGTTCCCGGCAAAATGGAAAGCCCAGAATCTGGTATTGCTACACAAGGCTGGCAAACCACTAGATGAACCATCTTCGTACAGACCGATCTGTCTCTTAGACACCATGGGAAAGGTGTTTGAGAAACTGATCTGCTCTAGGCTGGAGACTGCGATTGCAAGCGCCGGAGGCCTGTCACCAAACCAATTTGGATCCCGGAAGGCCCGGTCAACAACGGACGCGCTTAACAAAGTTGTCGGTCTGGCCACTTCCGCTATTCAAGGCACCAGATGGAGGCACGGGACGAAGGAATACTGCATCATCGCGACCCTGGATGTAAGGAATGCCTTCAACACAGCTAGTTGGGATATGATACTGAATGCGCTGTCACAATATAATATCCCTAAATATCTAAGAGAGATAATAAAGAGCTACTTCAGAGGAAGAACACTGGTATACAACACGAGTGAGGGTCCCCAAACTCATACAGTGTCAGCTGGAGTACCCCAAGGCTCAGTGCTGGGGCCTCTCCTATGGAACATCATGTACGACGGCGTACTGCGCTTGGAACTACCAGCAGGCGCGCACACCATTGGCTTTGCTGATGATGTAGCTGTCGTAGCCATAGGAAAGGAGCTCAAAGATACAGAGGATATGTGCAGCGAAAGTATCAATCGCATACGAAGCTGGTTGACAGGAGCTGGGCTCGAGCTTGCGGCACACAAGACCGAAGTTGTACTAGTCAGCAGTCGCAAAAGAGTGGAAACTGACAATATAAAGATCGGCAGCGTCACCATTGCGTCAAAGAGGGCGATAAGATATCTTGGTGTCATGATAGACACAAGATTAACTTTCCGCGAGCACTTAGAATATGTGCATAAAAAGGCAGCTGATTCTTGTAGAGCTCTCTCGAGAATCATGCTTAACACGCGGGGACCTAAACAGCAACGACGTCTCCTCCTAATGAGCGTCATTAGGTCTGTCATCCTCTATGCTGCACCAATATGGGCAAGAGCGATGGCAACGCCGAGCTACAGCCGAGGCATTTGCGCGATCTACAGGCTGAGCGCAATCAGAGTCAGCTGCGCTTTCAGGACTATCTCCGATGACGCGGCGCTCGTCATAGCTGGTATGGTACCATTGGAGTACTTGGTCGCCGAAGCCGTGGAGCGGAATTCGCACGCGCCTGCTCGACTCAACGCTATTAGGGCGAACAGCATTGCACGATGGCAAAGAAAGTGGAATAACTCAGCTAAAGGGCGGTGGACGCACAAGCTCATCCCGAAGCTTGAACCATGGGTTAACCGCAAACATGGCGAGGTTAACTTCTACCTTACGCAGATCCTCTCGGGTCATGGATGCTTTCGGAGTTATTTGAAGCGCTTTGGCCACGAGGAATCTGACGAGTGCCCCTGGTGCGAGCGAGGGCATGTGGAAGACGCCAACCACATTCTTTTCGAATGTGGACGGTTCCTGGAGGAGAGGCGTCGTCTGGAAGAGGCAGTGGGCCGCTCCATCAGAGCGGACAACTTAGTCAACGCCATGCTGGAATCGGAGGAAGCTTGGGAACTAACAAGCACCTTCGCGGCCACGGTGATGATGGAGCTCCGCAGAGTCGAGCGATCGAGAAGACGAGCTGTCCCAGGCTAAGGTAGCGCATAGTGCTTGCGAAGCAATGCTTTACGGCCGTCCCGCAAGCACCGCGCGCTATCCTAGCCACCACGCAACTTGCAATTTGTTATATAATTTGGTCAATAAATGAATATAAAAACAAGTAAGAAAGCTCTAGTCGAGACTACTCGACTACGAGATCCCCTGAACCCTTGGAGTAATAGCTATTTCAATAACACACACACACACACACACACACACGCACGCACAGGCATACATACACACACACACACACACACACACACACATACACAAACAATTACATACATATACACACACAAGCATAAACACGCATGGGCTGCAGTGTGCGCTTACTATGAGAACTTAATTGTTTAATAACTTTTTTTATGGACGTACGATCTTCATGAAACTTTCAGATTATGATTATAACATGGATATGCATGTAATTGCCAAAGCACAAGTCTCTAGTTTTTGAAATACGCTTTTTACAAAAGTGAGGGTGAGGGGGTGAATTTAACAGTGGGGGGTAAATTTTAACAAAAACCGAAATTGTATAAATTGCATGTAAGCATACATTAAAAATTTGGAGACTCTAGCAATAAAGGTGTAGAAGATATAATTTTATAACTGGGTTTCGATAAGGTTTTTTTATCGATAAAAAAAGATCGGGATGAGTTATCGATTTTTAATGATAAACTTGATATGCGCGCTGTAATTACGGACATTTAAAAAAAAAGTTGAAGTCTCTAGCTCGTATATCTTCTGAAATCGACGCGTTCATACATACGGACAGACGGACAGACGGACAGACGGACGGACGGACAGACGGACAGACGGACAGACAGACGGACAGGGCCAAATCAACTCAGCTCGTCGCGCTGATCAAGAATATATATACTTTGTGGGGTCTGCCACGCCTCCTTCTGCCTGTTACATACATTTCAACAAAACCATTATACCCTGATTTCCCATTGAAAATGGGTTCAGGGTATAAAAAAAAAAAAACCCACGCATAAACACGCATGGGCTGCAGTGTGCGCTTACTGCGGTTTTCCATGCTAAGGCGTAGGCGCGTTTTGCTGGCCGATCCTCGCGCACTGGCCAGCGGCTTTGCTGGAGCTGTGCAAGGATGCGGAGTGAGCCGCAAAAAGGCGGCCGGCGTCAAAGTTCGGCACCGGTGGCAGTTGCGAACGACATCGATGTGGCCGGCTCCCGACAACAATCCAGAAATTTGTCTGTAGTGTGGAGACCTAGCAGCAACCAGGAGGGTAGCTGCTAACATAGAACGCCTGCATCAGCAGCGGAGAGGACGACCAGGGATATTGTGAGGCAGATGGCCGCTGCACGGATGCCAAAGCCACCGGAGACTGCAAAACCAACAGGTGAGCTGTGCAGTAGCGCCCGGCGTGGACACAGGCAGCGGCGGCTCATCATGTACGCGGGGCATGCAGTCGGGCATGTGGCTGCTCTCCCATGCTCTCCACTCGCGCACAGCACAACACTTGCTTCATTTCACTCACAACACTTCTCTTGCGCACGGCTACGTGACTTTATTCAGATATGCAGGCCTCGCTTAAGCTGCTGCTGTTGTCCTCGTCCGCACCAATGTCCTTGTTAGTGCCGCTGACGATCCTGATTGCCTCTTTAGTCGTCGCAAGGATTCCCACTGGATGTCCTTGCTGTACCCACGATATCCTGGGAGTCCTTTGAAGTCCTCTTTTGCCACTCGCGTTGACTTTAACGTACTACTTTTACTTCGGCACTCTTGTCACGCTGAATCTTCGCTCTCAATAATCACTCTGACTACCACTCTAAGTGAGAAACTAGCGTGTCTTAGCACAACATTCTCCCAGCCGGAGTACGCTGGACCAGCACTCAGCAGATGTACCTTGCGAAAGCGCTGCATCTTATAAGTTATACTCTAAGTGAGGTATAAAATTTATAAAACTTATTCAAGAAAATATACTTTACGTTTCTAAACCATAACTCACAAGTAATTAATATCACAGGGGCTTCAACAAATAAATTTGTTGGCACGGGTCCATAGTCAGCTGAAACTAGCCCAGCTTAGACTCAGGATAAACCGAAGGTTCGTTACAGTATATACTCCTAAAGAAGAAGGTTTCGGATATCTCGTAATGGGCTATTATTATGGTTATAATTTTAAAACTTGAAATATATTGAGCCGATCTTAATAAATTATTATAACCTAGATAATGGTATTAAATTATTATTATACAATATAAAATCTATTAGGTACTCACTAGTCCATAAGGTTATTGGAAATGAAGCAGTTACCCATTTCCAGCACGTGATATTTAAATATTGCTTTACATTCATCTAGGAGCGCACCAGCAAAATATATTGTTTTGAAAAATTGTTCACATGATTCGGGTAAAAACTGTATAAAAAATGTATCATATTAAGTAAAGTATAGTTTTCAAGTATAGGATATTAAATATAAAGAGTTAGGCAGGCAGAAGGAGGCGTGGCAGACCCCACAAAGTATATATATTCTTGATCAGGGCGACGAGCTGAGTCGATTTGGCCCTGTCCGTCTGTCCGTCCGTCCGTCCGTATGTATGAACGCGTCGATCTCTTGAAATTTTTTTCCTCAGGTCCGTGTATATCACGCGCATATCAAGTTTTTCTTTTTATATCGATAACTACTCCCGATATTTTATTATCGATTAAAAACATTATCGAAAGCTAGTTATTTAATTATATCTCCTACACCTTTAGAGCTAGAGACTCAAAATTTTAAGTGTAGACTTATATGTATTTTATATATTTTCGGTGTTTATCAAAATTTACCCCCCACCCCTATATCCACCCCCTCACTGTCACCTGTATTGTAAAAGGCGTATTTCAAGTACTAGAGACGTGTGCTTTTCCTAGGTCCGTGTATATCACGCGCATATCAAGTTTTTCTTTTTATATCGATAACTACTCCCGATATTTTATTATCGATTAAAAACCTTATCGAAAGCTAGTTATTTAATTATATCTCCTACACCTTTAGAGCTAGAGATTCAAAATTTTAAGTGTAGACTTATAGGTATTTTATATATTTTCGGTATTTATCAAAATTTACCCCCCACCCCTATATCCACCCCCTCACTGTCACCTGTATTGTAAAAGGCGTATTTCAAGTACTAGAGACGTGTGCTTTGGAATGTACATACATTTTCACTATATGATTACGCTCTAAAAGTTTCATTAAGATTGTAGGTCTAGAAATTAAATTATTCAACAAATAAATTCTTATAATGTTGCCCACACTGCAGCGCAGCCCAAGCGCAGTCGCTGCTTACTGCGCAGTTAGCAGAGCGCGTTCTAATACATGCGTGTGTGTGTATGTGTGTCGAAAAGAAGTGCAGACTGATTAGAATATCAGATTAGAGGGTTCAGGGTATCCCCTAGTCGAGCAGTCTCGACTAGAGTCTTCTTACTTGTTTAATTATGTACTCGTTGAGATTCTTTAATAAGCATTACAACAATTAATATCGTTGCAGTCGGGCGTCACCGCCTGTACCAACTCATTTACGGCCAGTTTCTCCAAATCCTCCAATCCGTATGTACATATATTACAGTTTCGGGGCACAATCTCCGTGAGAAAACAATTAAGAAAGGTCTAGTCGAGAGTGCTCGACTACGAGATCCCCTGAACCCTTCGAGCAATAGCTATTTCAATCATTTTTCGCGTCTTTCTGCTTACACAAGACACACGCACGCACACATACACACACACGTACACAAGCACCCACGCCTAAGCACGCATCGGCTGCAATGTGCGCTTACTATGAGAACTTAATTGTTTAATAAATTTTTTTATGGATGTACTTTCTTCATGAAACTTTCAGATTATGATTATAACATGAATATGCATGCATTTGCCAAAGTACAAGTCTCTAGTATTTGAAATACGCCTTTTACAGATGTGATGGTGAGGGGGTGAATATAGGTGTGGGGGTAAATTTCAACAAACCCCAAATTTGTATTGTAACGAACCTTCGGTTTATCCCGAGTCTAAGCTGGGCTAGTTTCAGCTGACTGTGGATTCGCGCCAATAAATTTATTTGTTGCAGCCCCTGCGATATTAAATAGTCACTTATGATTTAGGTTTTTTAGCGTAAATGTATATTTTCTTGAGTAAGTTTGAAATTTACAAGTCACTTGAATTTATGCTGGTTCGCTGGTTGGCTTTAGCGAAGCACACCTACTGAGCTCTGGTTCAACGCACTCCGGCTGGGAGAGTGTTGTGCTAAAACACGCTAGTTCACTGGGACGATTCGGGAAACGCCAGGATTTCGATCTGTAAGCTTTGGCGGTTCGCTCAGATATACAGGCCTCTCCTACTATCCCACTCATTCACAGCACAACACTAGCTACGTTTCACTCACAAACACTTCTCTTGCGCACGGCTACGTGAACTTCCCTCTGGATGTCCTTGCTGTTCCCACGATGTCCTGGGAGTCCTGATTCACCACTCGCGTTGACTTTCACTTGACTTTGGCACTCTCTTCACGCACTTCTACTTTCTTCTCTTCACTACAGTTTCGACAGCCTCGTATGGAGCTGCTGGTGGCCTTTTATACCCCAGTCACAGGCCCTGCTTCGTGTGGTAACGGGGCCTGTTCGGCTCTGGAGCCGGGCCTTTCTACCGCTCGTGCCCATAAAAACGGTAAAGTGGCGTGATCTGGATGACGCCACTTTCCCGCCAAATCGCGTGGCAGCCTTCCATTGGCCGAAGTACCGTTGTTGCCATGCCAGTGAAAACGTCTACTGCCATCGCCCGGCCTGAACGGCACCTCAGCTAACGGTCACCGATGATCGTCGTGCGTGCGACGCGAACCCATTGCTAAATCTGTAGGAGGGAAAGAGACCGCCTCTAACAGGACTTTGAACCCCTTTCCAGTGCGAGGATCGCTCCTACAGTATTCACGTCGCTGTGTGGAGCAACATGTATATGCACGTATATGCATATAAACGCCCAGCAAATACGTACGTTCATATACATTAATACGTGCATACCTATATTGCTCCTCACACTCCCCTCTTCCTTCGGGAAAACACGAGACCATCGTGTTTGAATTTGGCGCCCAACTCCGCTGCGCTGCTCCATTTTGCGTCGCTCCATCCCTCGATGCTCCATTTTGCGCTGATCGCTGCTGTTAACGCTCTGTTAATGTTAACAGCTGTATTTTTCCCTTACCGCTGGCAATGCTGCATTCTGCCGGTAAGTGAATAAGGATAATATTTTTGTCTGAATAAAATTTTAATAAAAATATTGTTTTCAGGCTGGGCATCTTTTCCTCCCTGCCCCTTGACCTGATGGCCTGCCGCTGCCAATGCCCACGCCGGGCGCTGCTGCAAAACTCGCCTCTCGGTTTTGCAGCCCCCGGTGGCATTGGCACACGCGCGCACGGCAATGGCCATTTCATGCATTTAGCGCATGTTGTCCCTCGCCGCTGGAGACATCTCTCTGCTGATATCTGCCACTCATCCGACCCTTAAGGATGCTCCGGTGGGGTACTGCAGTCATTCCATGCGCTGCTGCTAGGAGATCGGGCCACAGACGTCGTTCGCAATTGGACACCGACGTCGAATCTTTGGTGTCGGTACGCTTGTTGGCCAACCCTCTTCCGCGCAAAGCTCCAGCAAAATCGCTGGCCAGTGCGCGAGGATCGGCTAACAAAACGCGCCTACGCCCCAGCACAGACAACCGGTTGTATTCGTCGCGTGGCAGGCATCGATGGTGAACCAATCTCCCAATGGGCAACCCAAAAATATGCCTGCATGCTCCTCGTCTTCACTTCACTTGACTCACTGCACTCGAGCGCCGTCAGTCCACTCTGGTAACTCATCCACAAGAAGACCCGTCCGATGCCAACATGTCCATTTATACTCTCTGCTGCCGCGTCGCCGTCTGCGTAGGCGGCAGCATATAACGGCTCCTGTGTCCTCTGTTCAGCCCCTCTAGCTTTCCCTGCCTTATGGATGAATTCTAGGCAGGCTACGGTATCGCCCAGATACCGTTTTTCCCACACTCCTATTGGCACACGCATACATAGCCCTTTGGTGGCCGAACATCCAAATGCAAACTCTTCTGCTGCGTTGCATTGTTGTTGGCCGTTTTATGTATCTCTTCGGTAGTGATTGTTATACCCTGAACCCATTTTCAATGGGAAATCAGGGTATAATGGTTTTGTTGAAATGTATGTAACAGGCAGAAGGAGGCGTGGCAGACCCGACAAAGTATATATATTCTTGATCAGGGCGACGAGCTGAGTCGATTTGGCCCTGTTCGTCTGTCTGTCTGTCCGTCTGTCCCTATGCTTGAACGCGTCGATTTCCGAAGATATAAGAGCTAAAGACTTGAATTTTTTTTTAAATGACCGTATATACAGACGAACGTCGAGTTAGCTTTTAAAATTCGATAAATCATCCCGTTATGTTTTTATCGAGTAAAAACATTCAAGTTCACATCAGATGCCACTATAGCTAATTGTGAATGATTTTTCTTTTTTTTTTAATTTCTCAGCTGCATGACGCCCGATCGAGAAGTCGCGGTTCGAATCCCGATCGATGCAACTGATGTTAATTTTTTTTAATTGTTTCAAAATATTTTTATATTTTCATAAATAAGTTTTCTATTTAATTTATATTTTTAAATATATCGAAATTGAAATTTCAGCCATACAAAATGGGCATTTTTATTTGTTGGGTTCAGGATAGTATCTAGTCGAGCACTCTCGACTAGAGTTTTCTTACTTGTTTTATATGTCGTTGTGTGTTTTGTTGTTGGCTGTTTTATATATTTCTGTACGTTTTGTTGTTGGCGGTTTTAGATGTCGCTCACTTTGACATCTTCGTGCCGCTTCGTACGCTAGCGATCGCTGAGCAGCCGACGTAGGCTCTTGACGCTTGCCTACGCTCGCTCGCTCTCCCTTCGCTGTGTGGGTGTGTGCATAAATTCTTTTGCTTGAAATGCGTGCGGTTTGTTGTTGTTTTTCCGCTTTTCGCTTTCGCTAGAACAAATACATAATTTCAGCTGCGCGCGTTATTGTTGCGCATGTACCGTATATGAGTGCTGCTTGCGCATGCACTGCTTTGTTGTTGTATCTGTGCATTGTGATTTGCGCATGCAATGGCAGCTAAATTTTTCGGTGCAGTACTGTACACTGCTTGCTGTCGTGCGCGTGCATTTCAAACAAATTGTTGTTGCGCACCCATATACCGTAATTTTCCCGGTGGCAACTGTAGTTTTCCAGCCACAGATGCATTTCGCAACCGAAATTATGAACTTTTTAGCAACATTTTTGCGTCTATTTTTATACCCTGAACCCATTTTCAATGGGAAATCAGGGTATAATGGTTTTGTTGAAATGTATGTAACAGGCAGAAGGAGGCGTGGCAGACCCCACAAAGTAGGGCGACGAGCTGAGTCGATTTGGGCCTGTCCGTCTGTCTGTGCGTCCGTCCGTCTGTCCGTATGTATGAACGCGTCGATCTCAGAAGATTTGTTTCCTAGGTCCGTGTATATCACGCGCATGTCAAGTTTTTCTTTATATATCGATAACTACTCCCGATATTTTATTATCGATCAAAAACCTTATCGAAAGCTAGTTATTTAATTATATCTCCTACACCTTTAGAGCTAAAGCCTCCAAATTTTAAATGTAGACTTATATGTATTTTATATAATTTCGGGTTTTTCCAAAATTTACCCCGCTTCCAAATTTTATATGTAGACTTATATGTATTTTATATAATTTCTATTTTTTTTTTGTAATTTACCCCCCACCCCAATATCCACCCCCTTACCCTCACCTACATTTTCACCACATGATTACGCCCTAAAAATTTAATTAAGATTGTAGGTCTAGAAATTAAATTAAAGTAAGTTATTCAACAAATAAATTCTTATAATGTTGCCCACACTGCAGCGCAGCCCAAGCGCAGTCGCTGCTTACTGCGCAGTTATCAGAGCGCGTTCTAATACGTACGTGTGCATGTATGTGTGTCGAAAAGAAGTGCGGACTGATTTGAATATCAGATTAGAGGGTTCAGGGTATCTCCTAGTCGAGCAGTCTCGACTAGAGTCTTCTTACTTGTTTTATTATTGAGGAAGCGCCAGAGCCTCTTTTTGCCCTATTATCTCCCTTGAAGCAAGTTTTACAGCACCGGTTTAAAATTTAAACATATAGTCGGCTTTTGTTATTTCAAACCTGCGTTATTTCTTACCTCTCATTAATTCAAAGTTATCACTCAGTAATTCGAACTAAAAATCATTGCTAAGACGCAGTAATTCTTACTCATATGGTTAAACACTCGACAATTCGAAATATTTTAAGAGTCCCTTGAATTTCGATATAACAAGAGTCGACTGTATATTATTAAGTAAGTTAACTTCTAGTGGCGATAAGGTTTTGAAAATGACGTCTTTTTAATCGGCAAATGGGCCTCGAGTTTGGCAGCTTTCTTGCCAACCGGTTGGCGTGGGCCTTAAGGCGGTCATTGTACCGACTCGAGTGGAAAGAGATCTGCTCTTTCACTGATTTCATATTAAGATCCCTATGCAAGCAAGAGTTTCGTACGAACCAGGGGCATCCAGTGATTTGGCGCAAGGCCTTGTTCTGTACGATCTGGATCTTTTGCCGGTTGCTCTTGGCGGCGACTCCCCAAACTTGCACACCGTACCTCCAGATTGGCGTGATTATGTGCGTTATTATCTTGCGCTTATTTGCTAACGACAGCTTGCTTTTGCTGTGTAGCAGCCAAGACATTTGCTTGAGGCGGGCGCGACAGATGCCGGCAATCGCCAGAATGTGGGGCTTGAATGTAAGCCGACTTCATCGTTCGGGCTTTTTCGAGGGCGGTACCCTTGATGAACACGGTGGCGGGCGCCTCCCATAAGCTCATGCTTTTGGTGGCGCTGATTGATATATTCCACCTGTTCGCCCATTGCACATTGGGCCAGCGAGCCGATTTTTCGACGAAAATTCAAATTTTTTATAGAAAGTAAACCTATTTTGAGAATAAAATTTTAGTAGTATATACTTTGACTAAAATGAATCAAAAGATTTTAATTGTTTTGATGCATCCCTGGCATTTTGGTAGCCCTTTAAAGTCAGTTGTTTGATTGCATGCGTGTGAAACTGATAAGCGCGGGAAAGTTTTTGTTTACTTGCAAGCGTGCCAAAATTTTGTGGTTTGATCAATTTTTTACTAAAATTATGGAAAAGAAAGGCCAAGGTATGTAGAATATTTATATTAAAAAGATTTTGTCTATGTTTGCTAATCTGTTTTTTGTGTGCGTTTATTTGTGTTGTCCAAAAGTAGAAAAAAGCTAACCTGCTAGCCCGTCTGTTGTGGATTATAACTAATTTTGTGCCAAGTTGTGCTAAAAAGTAATTATGTGTCATGATAGTGCAAAGTGTATATAAACTAACTGTAAAAAGCTTTTTTGCTCCATTTTGTTCTAATTTGAATAAATCACTAATATTGTAGTTGTGGTTGAGTTCGCCTATAAGCAACTGCTTGATATCTACATGCAAAACAATCGTAGCGCATCTGCCGTTTCGAGTTGGATTTATTATGAACTCAAAGAATTCGATTTAAGCACGGATAAAAAGGATGAAATCAACACCAAAGTGAGAAGCTTTCACCTTTACATTCAGAAGAACTTGGCAAAATGTAATAGAAGTATGGCCAGATTTAAGACAAAGCATACCGAGTGGCTTTTGTCCAATATGGCCATAACAGTAAGTTCATTGTTGTCTTCAAATCCAAAGCCGTTAACATCAAGACCAGTTGGACGCCCACCCATTGAATATGTTAACGCCGGTCCCCGTCAGAAGAGAAAATTGGCATCCGATTTAGCTGTACATCAGGGTCACAACACATCTCTTCTTGTGCATGCCGCAGTTTCGGCCGAAAAATCGAACGAGGAAGATACAGCCCTTGTGCTAAAAAATATATATCTTACTCCGAGTGACCACAATAAGGTTAGAAAAAATCTTTTTACGCAGAAAACTGACTCGGTTCGACTAACGGAAGATGAAGCCTTAGCATATCTGCTTGAAAATTCATTAAGTAAAAGTCAATACAACAACTTTCGCGAGCTCAGCATTTCCCGATCTTGTAAACTTTTTCCTGCTTACAACAAAGTGAGAGAAGCTAAGTCAAAATGTAGACCTTTTGATATTAATGTAACCGAGTCAGTTGCTAAAGTCCCGCTGCAAAGTGTTCTAGACCACACTAGTTGCCGTATAATTCAAATGCAAGAAGATTTATTTAAGCAGCTTGGCAATACTTTAAGTCTGACCCTTATTGCAAGCTATGGATTTGATGGAACAACCGGACAAAGCAGCTATAAGCAACACTTTTTTGGATGTGATTCACTCCTTACTGACGACTCGCTTTTTGCGACAACAATAATCCCCCTTAAATTAATGGACCATATTGGAAATGTATTTTGGATGAATCGTACTCCTCAGTCGATTAGATTTTGTAGACCAGTCAAGCTTGAGTTTGTTAAAGAGACAAAAGACCATATTCTTGCTGAGAAAAAAAATTTGGATAATCAAATAGATAATTTGTCTGCATACGTCTGCACCGTTGTAAATGGAAAATCAATTTCAGTTAAATATGATCTCCAAATGACACTTTTAGATGGAAAGGTTTTAAACATTTTGACTGAAACCAAATCTTGCCAATTGTGTCCGATATGTGGAGTGAGTCCAAAAGACTTCATGAAAAATGCTGAAATGGACTCACCAAAATTTAAGCCAAGACATGAAGCATTAAAATATGGCATAAGTCCTCTACATGGTTGGATTCGATTTTTTGAATTCGTTCTCAAAATTGCATATAGACTGAAACTTAAAAAATGGCAAGTGAGAGATGAAAATGGAAAAAAAGAAATGGCGAAACAAAAAAATACGATTCAGAAGAAGATGTGGAATGCTATGGCTCTACATGTGGATAAGCCTAAGCAGAATGGCAATGGAAATACAAACGACGGCAACACAGCAAGGAGGGCGTTTGCAAAACCTAAGCTACTAGCTGAAATTTTAGGTCTTGATGAAAATCTTATTGCATATTTTAACAGTATCTTGATTGCTATTTCTTGCCACCTACCAATTGATCCAACACAATTTAAAAAGTATTGTCAGAAAACCGTAACACTATATATGTCCTTGTATCCATGGTTTCCAATGTCGGCAACAGTCCATAAAGTGTTAATGCACGGCTACCAAATAATAGAAGCATCAATCCTTCCATTAGGTGTTCTTGGCGAGAACGCCTCAGAGGCTCGCAACAAATATTATAAGAGTGACAGGAGGCTACATGCTCGAAAGAGTACTCGGCAAAAAAACATGGAAGACGTTTTCCACAGAGCAATGGATTCCTCAGATCCTCTTGTGTCGAGCATCTACCTAGCAAAAAGATTGGGCCAGCAAAATAAACTACCCCTACCAGCAGACGTAATCGAACTTTTGGAATCACCAAACTTCCTATATCCTTGTAACATGGACAATAATAACAATGCTCCCGTTTTTGATGCTAACAATAGTGATTCAGATTCTGACTCTGAAAATCCGTTTATAATAGAAATTGATGTAGAAGACGACTTTTAGGAACATTTTTAAATGTAAAATTGTTATTTTAATGCATTTTTATTTTTTATTTATTAATATTAAAGTTAAGTGTTAAATAAATGAATTAAAAACATTTGTTGAATTTAACGACTGCTAGCATCATTAATTACCGTAAAAGTATCAACTAGAGGAAACCTATCTCATATGGGCGGCTATGGAAGGCGTGGTCAGATCGGTTTGAAACTTAGATATATTTTTATGTGCATCGACACTATCATATGTACCAAATTTCAAGAACCTAGCTTGAAAACTTTAATTTTCGTCGAAAAATCGGCTCGCTGGCCCAATGTGCATTGTACGAAAGCGTCGATGAAAGCCTGGAGAATTTCCGCCGCTGCGGAGCTGGATTTTGTTGACCCCATCACGCAGATATCGTCCGCGTAGGTTGCCACCAGGGTTGAATTTGAAGAAACTCCAAAGGCTGGGGCATCTGGTAGAGGAGCATCACCTATGAAGATGCAGAAAAGAAGTGGAGCGAGGATACTGCCCTGTGGTACGCCAGCGGCAATCGAGTATATGGAGGACTGACTCGATTTAACTTTTACTCTGAAAGAACGACCCTCCAAGTAGGATCGGATCGGAGCAAAGTAGTGCGAGGGCAGCTGTTCCTTAATCTTCTGCAGCAGTCCTGGGTGCCATACCCTATTGAAGGCCTGTTCGATGTCCAGAAAAATGGCATTACAGTGCTTTTTGTTGTCGAAAGCCCTGAGGATGTGATCCGTCACTCTGTGCAGTTGCTCGGTCCAGCGCGGAAACCAAACTGCTGAGCCGGAATGAGTTTTCTTGCCTCTGCTACTGCTACCAGCCGACGGATGACAAGTCTTTCCGAAACCTTCGATAAAGAAGGTAGGAGACTGATAGGTCGGTATAAAGCAGGGTCTTCCTTAGGCTTGCCAGTCTTATGGATCATCACGACAAGCGCAATCTTCCACACTGCTGGGAAATACTGAAGCATCGTTATGGCATTAAAGATTAATACCATAACGAGGATAGCATTCTCCGGCATTGCTCTGAGTGTGCGGTTGCAGATATTGTCGTGTCCCGGGGCCTTATTTGGGATTAATTGTTTGATTACGGATGCCACCTCATCAAAAGCGCGGCAAATATTTTAATTGAACAGGGGCAGAGCGTCATCAACATCCTGTTCCGAGTTTAACTCCAATTCGGGATGCATCATATTGTTGAGGATCAACTTAAATAGGTTTACGTCGACATTTCATCAGGAATTTCCGGTCCAAGGATTGCCATATATCAAGCATGTCTGCCATGGACAGTTGATTGTTTGGTGGGCAGTAAATTGCGCCAAACTCTACATGTCCCAATACCGTAGCTACTCTGGCCCTGGCCAGTTGAATGGAAGCAGATCGAACTGGGATGGTGAAAAAGTGTTCAATATCCACTCTAACGAAAATAGCGGAGCCACCTCTCCTATTACTGGTTGAAGGGTAGTTTGCTGTGTGACAGGCAAGCGGAAGAGTTTGGACACGAAGCCGTCTAGTATTTCCGTTTCACTGATTAGCAGGATGTGAATATCGTGAAGTTGAACGAAGAGTTCCAGTTCACGCATTTTGTTGGAAACCCCCCTGGCGTTCCAACATTAGACATTGTTGGCACGCGCGACGAGAAGGTCCAGTATTTTGGACTGCATGCTCAACATTTCTTCCTGCATCTTGACCAGTCTGACTACTGTCTCATTCAGGGTATTAAAAGAGGCAATGAGTGCTGGAAACTCGGGGCTTGTTTGTACAGTGGGTGATGTTGTCTGGTAGATGGAACGGGTTTGTTGTCTGGGGGTATGACCGGGATCAGTGAAGTGTCCTACTGAGGGCCGATTGCTTCCTTCATGGGGATTACTCCTGATCATCTGGGCATAGGTAGGTCGCGAGTTGTGGTAAGGAGCAAGGAGGTCTGCTAGGTAGAGCGGAAGTCTTTGGTGGCCAGAGGACCTGGCTAGTAGCTGGCTGAGTTGCAGACGAGAGAGGGTACTGGCTGCGAGGCTTGCACTGGTTTCGGGCTGCATACGACACGTACGCTTGGCATCCCCTGTAATTTGCAGTATGGCCCTGTCCGCAGCTTGCGCAAGTGGCGGATGCAGAATCTGGGAGCAGACATTCAGAGCTTTTGTGGTGCTCAGCGCACTTGACGCACACAAAAGTCTGCCTGCAGTATCTTGCCGTGTGCCCGAAATTTTGGCATCTTGAGCACCGTGTCCACTGTTGCTTCTTGCGACTTCTTCAATCGTAATCCGTTGTCCATCCAGGTGAATGATATTCTTAAGGTCTGCTTTGTTGCAGCCTGGCGCAATACTTAGGAAAAGCATGTCAATTGGATTTTCCGGTCTCTTTGTGTTGTCTGAACAGTGAATATTAGTGACGCTGAAACCCAGGCTACAAAGTTCGTTTTTAATGGCGGAATGTAAGATGGAGTGATGCAGACCTTTGATGACGAACTTATATGGCCGATCCTGCTTCAGCTGATATATGTAAAACTCGAGATTGACAGTCTCAAAGAGGTTTTGAATAGTTCTAAATGTTTCTGTCTTGGGCGTAAAGACGCGTGAGACTCCCGGCAGAGGTGCGTATTTGTACCTTATTGGAGCCATAAAGTTTGTTGTTCATCAATAGTTCCTGCAACATTGGAAGATCTGTCGGCCTTGGGATGGGATAGGAAGGATATTGGACTTTGGAGTCAGTTGAGACTGTTTGTTAACTCGGGGCTGTGCTGATGTGTTTTTGAGCTTGTCCTGCTGTTTGCGATGATTAGCACTACACTGCTCAAGAACTTTTGTCAATGAGACTGGAGGGTTGATAGGCTCGGTCGACATTGCATCTTCATCTCCGTCATCAGAATCGCTGGTCAGCGCCTCGAATCTGTTCCGGTACGTATTGTGCAAAGTGGGCTTCTGAAGCGGCTTGCGTTGAGATTTCACGAGCGAGAAACTACCCACCTCAAAGCTGCAAGTTTTATTTTCAGAGCTTCTCGCCTGGCCGCTAGAGCTGTTTCTGGTGTTGATGCTAATAGAATCATTCGATTGCTCGGCATTGTTTTCAATTGCTGCAATTTCGTGCATGATTTGTGATCTGAATTCAGCAGGTGTGGCACCTCTCAGATTCTTAATTTCATTAATTTTCTTCATGTCACAAATTGTCTAAATGTCTATGATCTGTGTTTCACAGAAAAGGCACTTGCCCACAGGGCAAGCGCACGAATTTGTTCTTGAAGTTCGGAGCTGTTATTGTTTCTTTTTACACAGTTTGCACTGACACCGCGCGCGACGATGTCTAAAACAAGTAAGAAAGCTCTAGTCGAGACTGCTCGACTACGAGATCCCCTGAACCCTTAGAGCGATAGATATTTCAATAATTTTTCGCGTCTTTCAGCTTACACAAGAAACACGCACACACACACACACACACACACACGCACGTACGCACACACAGGCATACATACACACACACGCATACAGACACAAACGCATACACACACTCACATACATACACACATACACAAACACATACACACACATACACAAACACATACACACACAAGCACCCACGCATAAACAC
Organism: Drosophila arizonae; assembly: GCF_054131065.1. Lineage (NCBI taxonomy): Eukaryota > Metazoa > Arthropoda > Insecta > Diptera > Drosophilidae > Drosophila > Drosophila arizonae. The sequence continues at coordinate 26,992,516 of NC_142925.1, read as the reverse complement.
GCATGTGCTGCAGTGTGCGCTTACTATGAGAACTTAATTGTTTAATAACTTTTTTTATGGACGTACGATCTTCATGAAACTTTCAGATTAAAATTATAGCATCTGCATGTAATTGCCAATCTGCATGTAATTGCCAAAGCACAAGTCTCTAGTATTTGAAATACGCTTTTTACAAAAGTGAGGGTGAGGGGGTGAATTTAGAGGTGGGGGCTAATTTTAACAAAAACCGAAATTGTATAAATTGCATGTAAGTATACATTAAAAATTTGGAGACTCTAGCAATAAAGGTGTAGGTATATAATTTTATAACTGGTTTTCGATAAGGTTTTTAAGGAGTTATCGATTTTTATACCCTGAACCCATTTTCAATGGGAAATCAGGGTATAATGGTTTTGTTGAAATGTATGTAACAGGCAGAAGGAGGCGTGGCAGACCCCACAAAGTATATATATTCTTGATCAGGGTGACGAGCTGAGTTGATTTGGCCCTGTCCGTCTGTCTGTCCGTCTGTCCGTCTGTCCGTATGTATGAACGCGTCGATTTCAGAAGATATAAGAGCTAGAGACTTCAAATTTTTTTTAAAATGTCCGTAATTACAGCGCGCATATCAAGTTTATCATTAAAATTCGATAACTCATCCCGATCTTTTTTTATCGATAAAAAACCTTATCGAAAACCAGTTATAAAATTATATCTTCTACACCTTTATTGCTAGAGTCTCCAAATTTTTAATGTATGCTTACATGCAATTTATACAATTTCGGTTTTTGTTAAAATTTACCCCCACCCTTAAATTCACCCCCTCACCCTCACTTTTGTAAAAAGCGTATTTCAAATACTAGAGACTTGTGCTTTGGCAATTACATGCATATCCATGTTATAATCATAATCTAAAAGTTTCATGAAGATCGTACGTCCATAAAAAAAGTTATTAAACAATTAAGTTCTCATAGTAAGCGCACACTGCAGCCCATGCGTGTTTATGCGTGGGTGCTTGTGTGTGTATGTGTTTGTGTATGTGTGTGTAAGTGTTTGTGTATGTGTGTGTGTATGTGTATGTGTGTGTGTATGCGTTTGTGTATGTATGCGTGTGTGTGTGTGTATGTGTGTCTGTATGCGTGTGTGTATGGATGCCTGTGTGTGCGTACGTGCCTGTGTGTGTGCGTGTTTCCTGTGTAAGCTGAAAGACGCGAAAAATTATTGAAATATCTATTGCTCCAAGGGTTCAGGGGATCTCGTAGTCGAGCAGTCTCGACTAGAGCTTTCTTACTTGTTAATGATAAACTTGATATGCGCGCTGTAATTACGGACATTTAAAAAAAAAATTTGAAGTCTCTAGCTCTTATATCTTCTGAAATCGACGCGTTCATACATACGGACAGACGGACGGACAGACAGACGGACAGGGCCAAATCAACTCAGCTGGTCGCCCTGATCAGAGAGCAAACATAAAAAGCTATGTGACCAAAATATTGCAATGATAACATAACTCATTATTATACTCATTCACGAAATTGAATTATTATACTCATTAACGAAAGTGAATTATTATACTCATTCACGAAAGTGAATTAGTATATTTGTTTTGTGCAATGTCCGTCTTGCTGTCCGTCCGTTCGTCCGTCTTTCCGTCTGTCCGAATGAACGCAATCTATTTGGCGCTATAGGAGCTAGAGACTTGAAATTTGGAACACATACTCGTGTATATCTCCGATTTATAAAGTGTTAAAATTTTCCCGATCCGCCCACTAGGGGCGCGGCAAATCGGAAAATGCATTTTCCGATATGCCCGAAATCATATTAATTGAAGAGCTGAAATTTGGTATGTAGGTCCGCGTCGACCACCGAAGATCACGAACTATGGCGGATATATCTCCGCCCGTTGGGGGCGTGGCAAATCGGATAAAACTGTATCTCCTAAAGTTGTGAACTTAGAATGCTGAATGAATTTTGCACGTAAGCTGATGTTTCGATTCTATAAAGATGGCTGAAAAAATATATATATCTACGCGTAGTAGGGGCGTGGCAAATCGGACCTGAAGCTATAGTGATTTTTCGAATTCTGCTACATTTTAGGCTAGATGCTAAAGACCTGAAATTTTGTATATGTACGTGGGTTGACCACCCAAGTCCAACGAGTTATGGTAGATACATATATGTATGTCCGCCCATAGGGGGCGTGGCAAACCGCAAAGTTTCCTATAGTATAATAGCTAGAAGCTTCAAATTTAGATAGTTAAGTTACTAGTAACCACTTCTATCGATGACCCAAAAATAGTTTTTACGCCTCTTTAGGGGCGTGGCATATCGAAAAATACCCTGTTATTTTCAAATTTTTTTAGCGTAAGCATTTAAATTTGGCAGCTAGGGCACCGTTATCTCGTTCTAATAACTGACCAAAAATGAGGTTTCTACGCCCAGTAGAGGCGCGGCAAATAGGGGAAAACTGCATTTTCTACAGTATCAGATCGAAACTTTGCTACTAAATTGCTGATGGGATGAGAATAAGTGTTTCGCAGTTGGTAACGCCCGACTGCAACGTTCTTGTTTTTATATAATTATTTTCATGGCGGATTATCATTATTTGGGTGGACAAAAGTATTTTGACATTCTTTTCAAATTCATTTTCGGTAATTCGCTTGGATTAAAAAATATGTATTTTTATTTGTTATGTTATTTTTGGTGTTCTCTTTCATAAAAGAGAATAACTTAAACTTAAATAACTTTAACAAGTAAGAAAGCTCTAGTCAAGACTGCTCGACTACGAGATCCCCTGAACCCTTGGAGTGTTAGCTATTACAATAATTTTTCGCGTCTTTCAGCTTACACAAGAAACACGCACACACACACGCACACATTTACACACACACAAACACGCATGAGCTGCAGTGTGCGCTTACTATGAGAACTTAATTGTTTAATAACTTTTTTTGTGGACATACGATCTTCATGAAACTTTCAGATTATGATTATAACATGAATATGCATGTAATTGCCAAAGCACAAGTCTCTAGTATTTGAAATAGGGTGAGGGGGTGGATATAGGGGTAGGGGGTAAATTTTAACAAAAACCGAAATTGTATAAATTGCATATAAGCAAACATTAAAATTTTGGAGACTCTAGCAATAAAGGTGTAGAAGATATAATTTTATAACTGGGTTTCGATAAGGTTTTTTATCGATTAAAAAAGATCGGGATGAGTTATCGATTTTTAATGATAAACTTGATATGCGCGCTGTAATTGCGGACATTTAAAAAAAATTTGAAGTCTCTAACTCTTATATCTTCTGAAATCGACGCGTTCATACATACGGACAGTCGGACAGACGGACGGACGGACGGACGGACAGACGGACAGACGGACAGACAGACGGACAGGGCCAAATCAACTCAGCTCGCCGCCCTGATCAAGAATACATATATATATATATATATATATATATATATATATATATATCTTCTACACCTTTATTGCTAGAGTCTCCAAAATTTTAATGTTTGCTTATATGCAATTTATACAATTTCGGTTTTTGTTAAAATTTACCCCCTACCCCTATATCCACCCCCTCACCCTCACTCATGTAAAAAGCGTATTTCAAATACTAGAGACTTGTGCTTTGGCAATTACATGCATATTCATGTTATAATCATAATCTGAAAGTTTCATGAAGATCGTACGTCCATAAAAAAAGTTATTAAACAATTAAGTTCTCATAGTAAGCGCACACTGCAGCCCATGCGTGTTTATGCGTGGGTGCTTGTGTGTGTATGTGTTTGTGTATGTGTGTGTATGTGTGTGTGTGTATGCGTTTGTGTGAGTATGCGTGTGTGTGTATGTGTGCCTGTGTGTGCGTACGTGCCTGTCTGTGTGTGTGTGTGCGTGTTTCTTGTGTAAGCTAAAAGTCGCGAAAAATTATTGAAATATCTATTGCTCCAAGGGTTCAGGGGATCTCGTAGTCGAGCAGTCTCGACTAGAGCTTTCTTACTTGTTAATGATAAACTTGATATGCGCGCTGTAATTACGGACATTTAAAAAAAAATTTGAAGTCTCTAGCTCTTATATCTTCTGAAATCGACGCGTTCATACATACGGACAGACGGACAGGACCAAATCAACTCAGCTCGTCGCCCTGATCAAGAATATATATACTTTGTGGGGTCTGCCACGCCTCCTTCTCCCTGTTACATACATTTCAACAAAACCATTATACCCTGATTTCCCATTGAAAATGGGTTCAGGGTATAAAAAAACAAGTAAGAAAGCTCCAGTCGAGACTGCTCGACTAGGAGATATCCTGAACCCTCCAAGCTGATATTCTAATCATTCTGCACTTCTTTTATGCACACATACATAAACATGCATCCACACGCACGCATAAGCCTGCGCTCTGCTAACTGCGCAGTAAGCAGCGACTGCGCTTGGGCTGCGCTGCAGTGTGGGCAATATTATGAGAATTTATTTGTTAAATAATTTCTTTTGTAGACATACGATCTTAATGAAACTTTTAGAGCGTAATCATATGGTGAATATGTGTATTCCAAAGCCCAAGTCTCTAGTATTTGAAATACGCTTTTTACAAAAGTGAGGGTGAGGGGGTGAATTTAAGGGTGGGGGGTAAATTTTAACAAAAACCGAAATTGTATAAATTGCATATAAGCATACATTAAAAATTTGGAGACTCTAGCAATAAGGGTGTAGAAGATATAATTTTATAACTGGTTTTCGATAAGGTTTTTTATCGATAAAAAAAGATCGGGATGAGTTATCGAATTTTAATGATAAACTTGATATGCGCGCTGTAATTACGGATATTTTAAAAAAAATTTGAAGTCTCTAGCTCTTATATCTTCTGAAATCGACGCGTTCATACATACGGACGGACGGACGGACAGACAGACGGACAGGGCCGAATCGACTCATCTCGTTGCCCTGATCAAGAATATATATACTTTGTGGGGTCTGCCACGCCTCCTTCTGCCTGTTACATACTTTTAACAAAACTATTATACCCTGATTTCCCATTTTCAATGGGTTCAGGGTATAATGAAGTCTCTAGCTCTTATATCTACTGAAATCAACGCGTTCATACATACCGACAGACGGATAGGGCCAAATCGACTCAACTCGTCGCCCTGATCAAGAATATATATACTTTGTGGGGTCTGCCACTTTTAACAAAACCATTATACCCTGATTTCCCATTGAAAATGGGTTCAGGGTATAAAAACATAACATAAACCTAATAGTTTTTGGGTTTTAGCTTTTAAGTCAACTCAGCTTTTATCTTAAAATGTAATTTCACAAAATTGAAGTGTTCATATGAGTTCAAATTTTTAAGACTATGAATCACTGTTTTTTATTGCGACCATCGACTACTATCGATGTTACTATCGACCACTAATGATGGTTTGGAAATTACTATCGTCCTCAATCGATGGGGCCCACCATCGATAGTTTGGCACCTCTAGTACGGATCGAAGGACCAGGAACGAATACACTTGAGTATGATGGTGTTAAGTTGCGTATTGATCTTGATTCTTCTGAGCCTGGGTTTATATACCCAGACTCATGCATATTTTCAACCCTTAAATCTAGTGTGTCTATTGCTGAGTGTGTAAGGCTCAGCATTGGTCTATTACATATTCTTATCCTATCGCTGAGGTTGGAAGACTCTGCGTTCTCCTCTTACATATTCTTGTCGCCAGGGTCAGAGTCATATTTTATTTCTAGTTTGACAGTTCACACTTTAGTCACACTACTGAAAACATTTTTTGGCTTATACAAATGTGACCAAGTTACGACAACTTTAATTGTGCAGTGATTATACATATCTCTGATAAGTGACTGAACTTACCTCCCTTCGAAGTTCCAAAATATTGACTCCGCATGTTGAGTTAAAATTCTTACAATATTCTTCCTTAATACTAGAGCCGTCAGATGTTGCAAAAAGATATTCCATAATATTTCTTTCATAACCACTTATAAGATTTTTCTCTTTAAATACTCGTTGTTTTAAAGCCGAGGAAAAGTCTTTGGTTACTTTATTTTTTATAAGGCATATACTGACTGATGGAAAAGTGTTCAGCCAATGAATATACGTTGTCCTTATTCCTATGCTTGTTGAATCATTATTAAACCTTGTGAACATAATAAGAAATATGGAACCCATATTCCATCCCGAAATGAGCAAAATGCATATCCAAAACAATCTGTTGAGTAAGAACATTTTCGTGGAAAATGGGTTTAAATACTAAATTTCAAATGTAATACCTTTTTTTAAAAAAAATAAACTTAAAAAAAAAATTTAAAAATGTACTGCCTGTCATCTGCCTGAGAAAATAATTCCTTTTTTGTTTTTTTGTAAACCTATCATCTTACCACGTACTGTTTTTTTATACCCTGAACAGTGTTGCCAAATCATCTTTTTTCCCGTCAAATCTGGCTTTTTTGAAAAGCCGATTGCCTGAATAATTCCAAAACTGCAGGCTGCGGAAATTCTGGATTTTTATACCCTGAACCCATTGAAAATGTGAAATCAGGGTATAATGGTTTTGTTGAAATGTATGTAACAGGCAGAAGGAGGCATGGCAGACCCCACAAAGTATATATATTCTTGATCAGGGCGACGAGCTGAGTCGATTTGGCCCTGTCCGTCTGTCCGTCTGTCCGTCTGTCCGTATGTTTGAACGCGTCGATTTCCGAAGATATAAGAGCTAGAGACTTGAATTTTTTTTTTAAATGACCGTATATACAGCGCGGACGTCGAGTTTGCTTTTAAAATTCGATAAATCATCCCGTTATGTTTTTATCGAGTAAAAACATTCAAGTTGAAATCAGATGCCACTATAGGTAATTGTGAATGATTTTTCTTTTTTTTAAATTTCTCAAATATTCAATATAATATATAGATCATATGCTGAAAGTTTCATTAAATTCCGTTCAGTCAAAAATTAATAAAAAATAATCAAATATTTGGCCAATTAACAAACGCACGTGCAGCAGCTAGAACAGAAACATTCGTTGAATCACATCAGCTGTTAGTTTCGTTTAGTTTTGGTAGATGGCGCAGCAGCAGTGAATCTATTTGAGTTTTGCCAGCGCCACTAGCAGGAGTGAGGTGGCCTAGTGTGTTAGCTGCATGACGCTCGATCGAGAAGTTGTGGTTCGAATCCCGATCGGTGCAACTGATGTTAACTTTTTTAATTGTTTCAAAATATTTTTATATTTTATTAAATGAGTTTGGTATTTTATTTATATTTTTAAATACATCGAAATTGAAATTTCAGCCATACTAAATGGGCATTTTTATTTGTTGGGTTCAGGGTAGTATCTAGTCGAGCACTCTCGACTAGAGTTTTCTTACTTGTTATACCCTGAACCCGTTGAAAATGGGAAATCAGGCTATAATGGTTTTGTGAAAAAGTATGTAACGGGCAGAAAGAAGCGTGGCAGACCCCAGAAAGTATATATATTCTTGATCAGCGCGACGAGCTGAGTCTATATAGCCCTGTCCGTCCGTCCGTCCGTATGAGACGTCGATCTCAGAAGTTATAAGAGCTAGAGAGCTCAAATGTGGCATGCATACTCGTGTGTAGCATACACAGTACGAGTTTGCTTTATTTTTTCGATACATCATCCGACAACTTTTTTATCGAGAATATTCGGAAAATTGATTTTGTGTTTTTAGCCTAATTTTAACACTTTTAGACCAGGAGTCTTCAAATTTGCGTTGTATATAAAGTTATTCGATACAAAGATTTTGCAATTTTCAGATTTTGTAATTTTAGCGCAGGCTTATGCGTGCGTGTAGATGCATGTGTATGTATGTGTGCATAAAAGAAGTGCAGAATGATTAGAATATCAGCTTAGAGGGTTCAGGGTATCTCCTAGTCGAGCAGTCTCGACTGGAGCTTTCTTACTTGTTTAAAGAATAATTTGCTTTATTTTTGTTTTTTTTATTTATTGAGCGAATTTTCGTATTTTGTAGGGATAATTCGTATGAAGAATTAAGTTTTCTTCATTGTAGTTGATTTAAAACCAAATATGTAGTTCAGTAATTCAATTTTCAATGAATAAACCAAGCGGTAATAATATGGAACTAACTAAACTAGGATATGATTTATATTTAATTCAGAACAACTTATTGTGAACAACAATATCGAACTTTTTTATTCTATGGAAATGAAACGACAAAATTTTTCAACAGAGCTTATAAAGAAATTTAAAAATGTATGCAACTCTTTTGATAGCGTGTAGTACTAGAATTTATGTGTTAAAGGTTGCCAACAAATTTTCGAAAAGTGAAAAATGATTCATTTTCATGCAAATACAGTCGACTCTTGTTCTTTCAAGCCTGCTTTATTTCGAGCCTCTCATTAATTCAAAGTTATCACTCAGTAATTCGAACTAAAAATCATTGCTAAGACGCGGTAATGCGTACTCATATGGTTAAACACTCGACAATTCGAAATATTTTAAGAGTCCCTTGAATTTCGAAAGAACGAGAGTCGACTGTATATTTTTGGAGAACATTGAAAGTATTGAACACCAATATAAGAACATTCACCCAATTCAGTAGAAAACTGCTCAAGACGCAACAAAGCTTTGGGTTGAGAGGCGTGTTTCTAAGGACTCGATAGGAACTAAGAAATTTAGGAACTTAGCCCCTTTTGCATTGCTTTCTTTGCCAATGCGCAAGTGGGTAAAATTTTTTGTTAAATCGATACTGTAATGCTTAACTCAATTTCAAGCGTCAGGTAAAACATATACAGTTTGACACGAAAGTGTTTTCACATGGGGAAAAAAAAAGCATTTTTGTTCTTTGACATTAAAAAAAAACTACTAAATGTGATATTTCTATTTTTATACCCTGAACCCATTTTCAATGGGAAATCAGGGTATAATGGTTTTGTTGAAATGTATGTAACAGGCAGAAGGAGGCGTGGCAGACCCCACAAAGTATATATATTCTTGATCAGGACGATGAGCTGAGTTGATTTGGCCCTGTCCGTCTGTCTGTCCGTCTGTCCGTCCGTCCGTCTGTCCGTCTGTCCGTATGTATGAACGCGTCGATTTCAGAAGATATAAAAGCTAGAGACGTCAAATTTTTTTTTAAATGTCCGTAATTACAGCGCGCATATCAAGTTTATCATTAAAAACCGATAACTCATCCCGATCTTTTTTTATCGATAAAAAACCTTATCGAAAACCAGTTATATATATACATTTCGGTTTTTGTTAAAATGTACCCCCACCTCTAAATTCACCCCCTCACCCTCACTTTTGTAAAAAGCGTATTTCAAATACTAGAGACTTGTGCTTTGACAATTACATGCATATCCATGTTATAATCATAATCTGAAAGTTTCATGAAGATCGTACGTCCATAATAAAAGTTATTAAGCAATTAAGTTCTCATAGTAAGCGCACACTGCAGCCCATGCGTGTTTATGCGTGGGTGCTTGTGTGTGTATGTGTTTGTATATGTGTGTGTATGTGTATGTATGTATTTTTGTATGTGTGTGTGTATGTGAGTGTGTGTATGCGTTTGTGTCTGTATGCGTGTGTGTATGTATGCCTGTGTGTAAGCTGAAAGACGCGAAAAATTATTGAAATATCTATTGCTCCAAGGGTTCAGGGGATCTCGTAGTCGAGCAGTCTCGGCTAGAGCTTTCTTACTTGTTTTTTTTTAATTACATTATGTTTTTCAATTTGTTGTCTTACAAAAATAACTTTAAACAAGTAAGAAGGCTCCAGTCGAGACTGCTCGACTAGGAGATACCCTGAACCCTCTAAGCTGATATTCTAATTTTTCTGCACCTCTTTTATGCACACATACATACACATGCATCCACACGCACGCATAAGCCTGCGTTCTGCTAACTGCGCAGTAAGCAGCGACTGCGCTTGGGCTGCGCTGCAGTGTGGGCAATATTATGAGAGTTTATTTGTTGAATAATTTCTTTTGTAGACATACGATCTTCATGAAACTTTCAGAGTGTAATCATATGGTGAATATGTATGTACATTCCAAAGCACAAGTCTCTAGTACTTGAAATGCGTTTTTTACAAATTGGTGGAGAAGGGGCCGTGGTATCCAAAATCTGTAAATTACAAAATCTTTGTATTCATTAACTTTATATACAACACAAATTTGAAGACTCCAGGTCTAAAAATGTTCAAATTAGGCTAAAAAAACAAAATCAATTTTTCGATTATTCTCGATAAAAAAGTTATCGAACGATTTATCGAAAAAAATAAAGCAAACTCGTACTGCGTATGGTACTCACGAGTATATTTCAGCTCTCTAGCTCTTATAACTTCTGAGATCGACGCACTCATACGGACGGACGGACGGACGGACGGACAGGGCTATATCGACTCAGCTCGTCACGCTGATCAAGAATATATATACTTTGTGGGGTCTGCCACGCCTCCTTCTGCCCGTTACATACTTTTTCACAAAACCATTATACCCTGATTTCCCATTTTCAATGGGTTCAGGGTATAAAAAATTAAAAAACTATTAATATAGGCTTAAATAACAATAACAACATAAAAGATATTCAAATTCAACTGACACGAAAGTGTTTACACAAAAATAAAGTATTCAAAATAAGGCACTATTAATTATATTAAGTATCAAAATTAGTATTTAGTATGACCCCCATTGGCTTCAATGACCGCTTCCAACCGTCTACTCATGGAATTGATTAGTTTTTGCACATATTCCACCGGTGTCTTCTCCCATTCCTCTAATATACAGGCTTTCAAATCGCTTGTGTTTGTTGGACCTCGCTTGGCTGTCCTTTTTTTGAGATCAGCCCACAGATTCTCTATGGGATTAAGGTCGGGACTTTGTGCAGGAGTATCCAACACCTTTGTACAATTGTAGAGAAGCCAGCACCTGACTATGTTAGCTTTGTGTTTGGGGTCATTATCTTGGTAAAACCTAAATGTTGGTTTACCATCCCTAAAAAATCCAAACTTGCGGGCACTGGACACTAGATTCGTGCGTAAAATCTCCAAATACTGTTTCGCATCCATTGTACTCTCGATAAAGCACAATTGTCCAACTCCTTTACTAGAAATACACCCCCAGACCATCACTGAAAGTTTTCCGAACTTAATAGTGGGAATTATATTTTTTGCGTTCAAGGGCTTTCAACGGCTTTCTCCAAACACGGCTGGGTCCATCGTTGTAATACAACATCATCTTCGTCTCGTCACAAAATATGGTTTCATCCCAATATGAATCCACATGTCCCACATGCATCCTGGCGAATGTTAGACGTCTTTTCTCATGATTCGACAACAACAATGTTTTTTTCCGCGCAACTCGGGATGCAATGTATATATTATAAAACTTCACAGTTGTTCACAAGTTGTTAAAAATATATTTAAACTAGCTGGCCCGGCAAACGTTGCATTGCCCTCTATATTATTTCTAGGTAAAAAATTGTTGAAAGCTATATTGTTCAGGTTGGGATACACTCTGATTAATTTATTAATCGGATTTTCATTCAAGCACCTTGTGGTAAACGACATTCTTCGTTTTTTGGTCGGGTGCAAGAACAAATAATGCGGATGGTTTGCCAACACGTGAGCATGCCACGTACAATTGACTATGAGAAAAACACGCATTTTTTAGATTGAGGCCACAAAAAGTCAAAGATTGGCCCTGTGACTTGTTGATCGTCATGGCGAAGGCAAGACGAAGCGAGAATTGAATTCGTTTAAATTCAAAGGGCATATCTGTTAAGATCATCGGAATCCTAGGAATAAGAACTTCATCTTTAAATTTTCCTTTGAGTATCGACGCGTGAATCACATTGCTCATCAGTTTTCTTATCACCAAACGCGTTCCATTGCACAGTTTTGGTTGGTTTAAATTTCTAAGCATGCAAATCTTGGAGAATTGCTCTGTTCATAGTTGTGTTCATTTCTTGACGCCGGTCAAGTTGTTCTTCCATATTGCACATGAAGTATATTTGCAAGAATTTGTGCTGTGCATCTTCAATAGGTTTCAATGATCCAATGCGATGGCAAATCTGGCCTTGAATCTTTAAATTCAAAGCCATAGTTATAGTTAGATTTACAAACACTTTTTACAGAAATCTAACAAACTACATTATTCCAAATTTAATTTATTTTTATTTTTTTCAGTCATAGAAAATAAAATTTTTAACGTAAATTACCTTAAATGTCGGATTATATCCTTCTCCAATAATTCATTTGGAACAGGCATTGTATTTTTGAGTGCTCGCTAGAAAATGTCGTGATTCTAGTGTTTCGCCATAAAGCAGGGAACGCAATGGCTCTGGTGGCGGGACCACTAATGGCAATGTCACTTTACCACTAAGGCAGCAAAAACCGGGCGTTTCACCAGCAAACTTCAATGCGCCACAATGCTGGCAAACAACGTCCATTGGACCAATGCAAACTAAACGATTCAAGCTGTAATCAATGGTGCAATCATATCGAAACGCTGCTCGATTCAAATCAATCCTTGAACCATTTCTTATTGCCATTTCACGGGCTGCCTCTCTTTGAGAAGCACGAATTAAGGCCCTTCTTTGCTGGGTACTAACGCGGAGCCTTTCTCGGGCGATTTCTCGCTCTTCGTCAGATAATTGACTCGCGCTATTCCGTTGCCTAATTGCATTATGGGTCCGCCGGGAAAGATTAGATCTTCTAGGACGCGGCATTTTTAGACTCATTCACGAATGTGAAATGAGTATATTGGTTTTGTGCAATGTCCGTCTTGCTGTCCGTGCGTGTGTCCGTCTGTCCGTCCGTCCGTCTGTCCGTATGAACGCAATCTATTTCGGCGCTATTGAAGCTAGAGACTTGAAATTTGGAACACAGACTCGTGTATATCTCCGATTTATAAAGTGTTAAAATTTTCCCGATCCGCCCACTAGGGGCGTGGCAAATCGGAAAATTCATTTTCCGATATACCAGAAATCATGTTTGTTGAAGAGCTAGAAAGCTGAAATTCGGTATGTAGGTCCACGCCGATCACCCAAGATCACAAGCTATGGCGGATATATCTCCGCCCATTAGGGGCGTGGCAAATCGGATAAAACTGTATCTCCTAAAGTTATAATCCTAGAATGCTGAAATTTTGCATGTAAGCTGATGTTTTAATTCTATGAAGATAGGTGAAAAAATCGCCCACTAGGGGCGTGGCAAATCGGACCTGAAGATATAGTGATTTTTCGAATTCTGCTATATTTTAGGCACTATTGATGCTAAAGACCTGAAATTTAGTATATATATGCGGGTTGACCACCCACGTCCAACGAGCTATGGTAGATATATGTCCGCCTATAGGGGGCGTGGCAAACCGCACAAGTTTATATCTCCTACAGTTTAAGAGCTAGAAGCTTCAAATTTGGATAGTTAAGTTACTGGTGGCCTCCTCTAAGCCTCTTTAGGGGCGTGGCATATAAAAATATACCCTGTAATTTTCACATTTTTTGAGCGTAAGAATTCAAATTTTGCATTTAGGTAACCGGTTGCTCGTTCTAAAAACTGGCTAAAATTGAGGAGTCTACGGCCACTAGGGGCGTGGCAATCGGCATTTACAGTGCCCGAATTGCGACATTTATATGCGTCAGCCATCTATTTATGTATATGTACCCATAAGTAGGCTTAATAGTAGAGTAGTTAAAACGAAATCACATTATTGTTATGACGCCGCATAGCAAAGAAAAACCAGTGTAGCGGCTGGAAATTCAAAAACAATGCAAAGACAAATCAATCGCAACGGGATTCTTAGAATATGCTAGAGCACGCATTTACGTGTGCATACATACACACATACAAATGAGCGCATGTATAAGGCGGGAATGCTTGATGCTATGCGTGCAGGCTTACATATATAATTACATATACATATGTATGTATTTAAGAAGAAACAAATTTAAACTTATAAAATTATTCGACTAAGAAAATGAAAAGTATTAAGTGCCATTCAGTCAAGCTCGCACCTTCCCAATAAAATATCTATTTTATAAAAAACGAAATATGTATGAAAAAATAAAAAAAATAACACAGTAAAGGTTCGAAACTCCCCTACTCTAACATTAATTGCGTCGCCCTTAGCACCCGCGCCACTGCTTTGCTCGAGCAATCAGTTGCTAAAATAGAATAGCTTAATAAGAGAGCGTCATCAGACAAAACTACAGTAACGGCTAGAAAGTCCAGAAATCAATCGAAATTCTAAGAATGTGAGAAAAAGCGCGCTTCTGTCTGTACGCATAGAATAGACGAGGAGTGTGTGCACAAGCATAGGAAAATCGTGCTGATCTGCTGTTAGCTTGAAGCCGGTATCCAATGAATGGATATAAATATATAATAAAAATCAAAATTGTATAAATTATATATGTATGTAATTTGAATGCAATAGCTATCGATGATTTTCCAATATTCCAATACTATATACTCTGGTTGACAGCGTTTGGGCTGTGAATGAGTCTTCTGCAATCGGCATTGCCCGACTGCAACATTCTTACTTGTTTTTTGTTCTTCCTACTAAAAACAGTTTTTTTGCTCAACAAAAATTGACAACACTGACCCTGAACCCATTGCATGTACACTCGTGTATACCGTACCACTAACCACAGAACACATAGACCGGACAAGTAGTGTAAAGCGTAATATGTGCAAAGCGCTTTACCCTACGTGTCCGGTCTATATGTTATATAAGTATATATTTAATGATGTAATAGTGTCTTTAATCGATAACACAATACAGGACATTTTTTGAAAAAGCCCCCGATATGCGCTGTAATGAACCTTCGGCATATCCCGAGTCTAAGCTGGGCTAGTTTCAGCTGACTGTGAGTTCGTCACTTGTGATTTATGGTACAAAAACGTAAAGTATATTTTTTGAATAGGTTTTATAAATATTACACTTCGCTTAAAGTATAACTTATAAGATACAGCGCTTTCGCGAGGTAAACCTGCTGAGTGCTGGTTCAGCGCACTCCGGCTGGGAGAATGTTGTGCTAAGACACGCTAGATTCACTTGAGCGATTCGGAAAACGCCAGGATCTGGATCTGTGAATTCCGGCGGTTCGCTCGGCTATACAGACCTCTCCTACTATTCCACTCGCTCACAGCAAAACACTACCTTCGTTTCACTCACAACACTTCTCTTACGCACGGCTACGTGAACTTACTCATAAATGCAGGCCTCGCTTATGCAGCTGGTCTGCACCAATGTCCTTGTTGGTGCCGCTGACGATCCTGGTTGCTTCTGTAGCAAGGATTCCCACTGGATGTCCTTGCTGTTCCCACGATGTCCTGGGAGTCCTTCGAAATCATGTTTTGCCACTCGCGTTGGCTTTCACGTACTAGTTTGACTTCGGCACTCTTGTCACTCTGACTTTCACTCTTAATAATCACTTTTCTTTTTTAACTCTCCGTCTGGAGCTGCCTTTTATAGCCCAGCCATAGGCCCTGCTTCGGATGGTAACGGGGTCTGGAGCGCGGCCTTTCTGCCCATACAAACGGTAAAGTGGCGTAATCTGCGTGACGCCACTTTCCCGCCAAATTGGCAGCCTCCCATTGTTCGAAGTACTGTTGGTGCCCTGCGAGTGAAAGCGTCCACTACTATCACCCGGCTAACGGTCCTCGATGATCGACGTGCGTGCGACGCGAGCCCATTACTGAAATCTGTAGGAGCGAAAGAGTCGGCCCTTGACCCCTTTCCAGTCGCGAGCGCCGCTGTTACAGTACTCGAGTCGATGTGTGGAGCAACATGTATACAATGGAGGACAAAAGTATTTTAACACATTGCAAAAACTTAAACCGGCTTTTTCTGAATGCTGGGACAAGTAACGGTACCCGTTATATTTTTCAGAGAGAGCAAACATACTAGGCTTCAAGGGACCAAAATATTGCATTGATAACATGACATTATTTTTCTATAATTATTTGCATGGCAGATTGTAATTCTTTGGCTGGAGAAAAGTATTTTGAAATTCATTTTCGGTAATTTGCTTAAATTAAAAAGTACGTATTTTTATAATCAGGTTTATAAATCAGGTATAATGGTTTTGTTAAAAGTATGTAACAGGCAAAAGGAGGCGTGGCAGACCCCACAAAGTATATATATTCTTGATCAGGGCGACGAGCTGAGTCGATTTGGCCCTGTCCGTCTGTCTGTCCGTCCGTATGTATGAACGCGTCGATTTCAGAAGATATAAGAGCTAGAGACTTGATTTTTCTAAGTCCGTGTATATCACGCGCATATCAAGTTTTTCTCTAAATATCGATAACTGCTCTCGATATTTTATTATCGATTAAAAACCTTACGTTTAGAGCTAGAGCTTGCAAATTTTTAATGTAGATTTATATGTATTTATATAATTTAGATTTTTGTTGTAATTTACCCCCCACCCCTATATCCACCCTCTCACTGTCACCTGTATTGTAAAAGGCGTATTTCAAGAACTAGAGACTTGTGCTTTGGAATGTACATACATTTGAACATTATGATTATGTTCTCAAAGTTTCATTAAGATTGTACATCTAGAAATTAAATTATTCAAGAAATAAATTTTTATAATGTTGCCCACACTGCAGCGCAGCCCAAGCGCAGTCGCTGCTTACTGCGCAGTTAGCAGAGCGCGTTCTAATGCGTGCGTGTGTATGTATGTGTGCCGAAAAAAAGTGCAGAGTGATTAGAGTATCAGATTAGAGGGTTCAGGGTATCTCCTAGTCGAGCAGTCTCGACTAGAGTCTTCTTACTTGTTTTAATAAACTTTGATACGTATGCAAACGTAAGCTGCTAGCGGCCGAAAGAATTCACAAACTTGCAGTCCATAGAGACATCATGGACTGCGTCCTTTACAAGAAGCACAGTTCTTCGACGCTCAATTGAAGTTATTTCTGGAAGTGCTGAGACTGGCCACTGAGATCTGGGCTTACAGAGGAAACCTGGACCGTTGAACCAATGTAATGATGCATTTAAATCCGAGGGATTCAGTGTTGTAGGTATATAGTGCCATTCCATTGCTGATGTGAGATCTTTTATCGTGGCGATGCGATTTGAAACAAAAACCCGGACGGTTCGTCATTGATCCAAGAAAGCGCAACAGTAGTCAGACCAACAATTAAACTCGCCTGCTAAAATGCCTAAGCGAGCCACTTCATATATTAGACGCACAAGCAACTCTGCCCCGCATAGTTCCAGCTTGAGAACCGTGCGCGTTTTTAGAGGCGCAACTCGAGACTTGGAACAAAGTAACCTGGTGATGGTATGCTGACCTCTGGATATAATATAAATGCAGGCTCAGTATGCCTCGATGCTGGCATAACAGAATGCATGGACCTCAACCTTCGATCCTGGTATTAATGATAGCCTGGGAAATCCACTACTAATACCATTGCTAAAGTTGCTGCAAATGTCTAGCCATGCAGTGTGACATGCAGACGGAAGACTCTCGTCCCAATCAAATTTATGCCTCCAGAGTTGCTGCAAGAAAATTTTAGCCTTCGTTATTACTGGGCCGACCAGGCCGAGGGGATTATAAAACCGAGCAATAGACGAGAGAACAGAGCGCCTAGAGGGCTTAGAGGCTGAATTCAGGGCTAGATATGAGAAAAAAAGTTGATCAGATGCCGGATCCCATGCAAGTCCAAGTGTCTTTGTAATGTCGCTGCCATCATTGATTGATTCCTTGTCGCAGTCTGTTACGCCATCCAGTACCATGGGATGGCTTGAACACCACTTCCTCAATTTAAACTTCCCACATGCCAAGATTCTAGCTGTCTCTTGCATAACAAGTCTTGCTTCTTCGACTGAATTTCATCCACTAATCAAATCATCAACATAGAAATCGCGAAGCAGTACGTCGGACCCGACTTGGAATGCGTTCCTTTCATCTACGGCAAGTTGATGCATGGCGCGCACAGACAAAAATGACGCTGGTTTTGTTCCATATGTTACCGTATCAAGCCTGAAAACTTCCAACTCAACATCTGGCGAATTCCTCCATAAAATGCATTGTAGATAGCTGTCCGGCTCAGGTACTTTCACGCATTGATACATTTTGCAAATATCGCCGGTGAGTGCAACTGGATAAGATCGGAAGCGTAATAATATGTTGACTAATTTTGGCTGAATGACGGGACCTGACATTGGAATGTCATTCAACGAATGCCCAGTTGTTGTAGATGCAGATCCATCAAAGACAACGCGAAGCTTGGTAGTTGTGCCATCATCCTTCAGAACGCAGTGACGAGGAAGAAAATATCTGCATAGATGGAATGAATTTAGAGGAACGCGTGACATGTGACCAAGTTCAAGATACTCTTTCAGAAATGCTGAGTATTGAGACTTTATATGCGGCAAACGACTCAATTTCTTCTCCAAATTGAGAAACCGATGTCGCGCTTGCTCATAAGAATCTCCAAGAAGCTCGCAACTAAGCTTAACAGGCAGGCGAACTGTATACTGGCCACTAGCCAATCGATTGTAATGCCTCGCAAAATGCGCTTCGCAGTCTGAGTCTTCCTTGCTGAACTTTACAATGGAATCGCTGCAGCGCTCAACTTCCCAAAAGCGACGAGCGAGACTGTCCAACTTGATATAAGCACAGCAGTCTGTAATCGGATCTGAAGGCGCCTTTGAAGCTATTAGCATGAAGTTGTGGTTGCCAACCTCGCCACCTGATACAACCCAACCAAGACGAGTCTTCTGTAACAATGGAAGTCCAGGCATCAACTTGATTTGTCCCACACAGAGAAAATCATAAAACAGGCTAGCTCCGATAAGCAGATCTACTCGTTGCGGCCTATGGAAAGCTGGATCTGCCAGCACTATATTTTGCGGTATGCTCCAATTGCTCGTATTCACATTAGAACTGGGCTGCCTGCCAGTTATATTTGTAGCTACCATAGCCGTTATGCTAGTTGTATATTCAGATGCATGAGCTTGAAGAGTGAGGCAAATGCTGCTGCCATCCATGGTAACATTGGAGTCGCCTACGCCGCATACAGATGAACCGATTTTGTTCTCTTAAGTTGCAGGAGATTCGCAAATCTGGCTGTAATGAGATGTAGTTGAGAGCCTGAATCTAAAAGTGCACGACAAGGAACAAGCTCGCCAAACCGATTCCTTGCCAGAACCACTACGGTAGCCAAGAGCACAACATCGCTGTGCCGATCCTTGGATAAGAGAGTAGTGGCTGGCGCTGAGGGCTGAGGGATGGTCTATACTCTTGATGTTGAAGATTGTTGATGGGGCGGAATTGCTGCCTGCGATATGCTGGAGTGGCCGAGATGAAGAAGCGTATGATGCTTGACTCCACAGACCCGACAACTACGCGAGTCACATTGTCGCGATGATGACCCTTGAGACAGTTTAAACATAGGCCAGCCTTTCGGACCTCATTTGTAGATTGTGTGCTCAGATCATTACAAAAACTTCAACTGTGCGTACTGTGGCCGGTTATGAGAAATGCTGATCTGCTGGTAGCAACCTTACTGCAAGAATTCATCGACTTGCTTGACGAATATTTTGTAAGAGCAAATTTCATCGATTCCAAAGTACGGCAACGAAGCTCAAGAAACGAGGAGACTTCTTCATATCTGGGTATCTGAAGAGCCATCTCTGAGTTGTCCAGTTTCTCTTCCCATTTAGCTTTTGAGGCCTCATCAAGCTTCTGTTGTAGTATGTGAGCAATCATGGCACTGGCTATCTGCTGTGTTGTGCCCAGACTACTGAGCGCACGCATATGGACATTGAAGCTGTCGGATAGCTCACGCAGCTTGGTTATGGATCCATTTTCTACCCATTTGAGGCCTAAGATCTTTATGATGTGGGCCTGGAAGATTAAACGTCGGCTATCATATCTCTGCTTCAATAAATTTATGGCAATTGTATAATTATCATTAGAAATTTCCAAAGAGCGAACCGTGTCCAACGCTGCACCATCGAGGCAGGACCGGAGGTACTGAAGTCTTTCCATATTGCTGATTTCTGGCCGGCTTTCAATGATTGTCGAAAACATTGAGTAGAAATCAGCCCAATTAGCATATCCACCGCTGAACGTAGGCAGCTTTAATGGCGGCAACGCAGGTGCGGACTGCATTCTGGGAGCGGACGCGTGAGGAGGGTCACTTTGACGACTAAACGTGGAACTATAATGCAGTACGACTTTGAACTTCGGACATTATTGTTGACTGCATGGCCATTATTAAATCATCAAAGTCAGTGCGCAAATCGCTGGACATCTCAGTAAAATCGAGCTCCTCTAGAGTTTCATGGGCCTTGCTAAAGGAGTGGCTTAGCTTGTCGATATGCTCCAGTAGAACATTTAAAATGCTGTTACTGTGATCGGCAAGAGCATCTGAATCGACCTTGGATTGTAGCTTTTTTACGCGTTCAAGCACCGACTGTACCTTGAGCTTATAAAACCGCACGCGATCTTCGGGAGCAACTGTACTAGCATCTAAATTCGCCATGACGAGTACAGCACAAGAGTAACACGATAGAACTCAAAGTTGTTGGTGCGAGCGCGATTACAAGAGTAAAAGTAAATGTATGCTCTAGCGCAGACACAAAACTTGGAATAAGTCGTATTTGTTGAGCAGAGCACTTGCAACTATAATAAACTGCCACAGAATTATATTATGGTACTCAAATAATATACAAGTATGAATTGTTGCACACCGGTACGATTATTATGGACGCGCTCGTATCGCAGCCGTGGCGAAAGAGTGCAATGTCAACGAAGAATAACGCAACGAAGAATAATGTAATTACACTGTGCTTATGCAAACTTAATCACTTATAGATTGAAGCTATAGAACACGCAGTCACTAACCATAGACATAGTTCAGAAATTAGCTGATTCTTTATTAGATTGTCATTTGCAGAAGTTTTCGCATGTATACTACTTTTACGGGCGCCAGTGTATTGCAGACCGAACGATAGTGTCTGGCGAATTGGCAAGGTAACGGCACGCAACTAATCGCTATATACACTGTCACTATACATATGCAAATAGGTAAAAAGAAAACGAAAAAGAATCACGTCGGGGTCAGCAAATGTTGAGCTATCGAGATTTTTCGAATAGCTTTAAAATAATAAACGATTGAATTTACTTAACGATTAGTTTATTAGTGATTATTAGAGTTTACAAAGTTTATGTGATAGACGCTAGTAAGCGACAAGGCTGTCGTGCTGTTCGCTACTATGTATGCAATAGTCAATCTAACACTGTATCTGCTCTAAACAAGAGTTAATTGCATACTAAATTCAATGTACGCTTGCCGGCGGCTGAGCCGCTGCGTGGGAGAAAGAGACAACGCAAAAGGGAGAGCGTGATAACCGTTACAAATTCTCCTAAATGCTAACATTCTATGAACTGCCGCTCTCAATTACAATGAAGCGATGATTGCTGAGCCCAACACTTAATATCACTATAAAATAAACTAAAAAAGTAACGATTTGCTAAAACCTTCTTAGCCAAGCCGCAATTATTCTGGGGAAAAGTATTATGGATGGACAATAGTTCCTTTGTGTATCATGCCAAAGAATATTCGCAAAAAAGAGTGCTATGTACGAACGGGTGTAACATGGTGAAGAATCGGTAATGCTCTGGGGGCTCACATGTGTCAATAGCCTCTCCAATTTGATATTAATTAATGGAAAAATTAAGAAGGATAATTATTTACGTGTCCTGAATGACCACTCATCGAATTCCGGTTACCTGCTCATTGGAAAATCATGTATACTGCAGCAGGACAGTGATCCATGCCACAAGGTCTATATTATAACTGAATTTTCGGGGAATATTGAAGTCAATACATTAGATTGGTCACCTCCGAGTCCTGATCTCAATATTATAGAGACTGTGTAGCTGAGGTTTGAGGACTTTACCAGGATTTTTCAATAGAAACATTACAACATTTGGTTAAATCGATCACTAGACGCTTGCAGGTATTTAAGGAGGGTTTAATTCTTATTACTATTTTTGTTACTATCATCATTATTAAGTTTTTGTCTCACTTTATTTAATAAATATTAATGTCAAAATACTCTTGCAAATAATTATAGGAAAATAATGAGTCATGTTATCAATGCAATATTTTGGTCACTTAAAGCCTAGTATGTTTGATCTTTCTGAAAAATATAATGTGTACCGTTACTTCTCTCACTCCTCCATTGTATGCACGTATATGCATATAAGCCCACAGCAACTACGTACGTTCATATACATTAATACGTGCGTACCCATATTGCTGCTCACAGCGCGTGGTTTATTATATCTTCTGAGATCGACCCGTTCAAAAATACGGACAGACGGACGAGCTAAATCGACTCAGCTCGCCCTGATCAAGAGTATATAAATTTTATGGGATCTGCCACTTCTGCTTCTGCCTGTTATGTACATACAATTAACAAGTAAGAAAGCTCTAGTCGAGACTGCTCGACTACGAGATCCCCTGAACCCTTGGAGCAATAGATATTTCAATAATTTTTCGCGTCTTTCAGCTTACACAAGAAACACACACACACACATACGAACGTACGCACACACAGGCATACATACACACACACGCATAAAGACACAAACGCATACACACACTCACATACACAACCACATACACAAACACATACACAAACGCATACACACACAAGCACCCACGCATAAATATGCATGGGCTGCAGTGTGCGCTTACTATGAGAACTTAATTGTTTAATAACTTTTTTTATGGACGTACGATCTTCATGAAGTTTTCAGATTATGATTATAGCATGAATATGCATGTAATTGCCAAAGCACAAGTCTCTAGTATTTAAAATACGCTTTTTACAAAAGTGAGGGTGAGGGGGTGAATTTAAGGGTGGGGGTAAATTTTAACAAAAACCGAAATTGTATAAATTGCATGTAAGCATACATTAAAAAATTGGAGACTCTAGCAATAAAGGTGTAGAAGATATAATTTTATAACTGGTTTTCGATAAGGTTTTTTATCGATAAAAAAGATCGGGATGAGTTATCGATTTTTAATGATAAACTTGATATGTGCGCTGTAATTACGGACATTTTAAAAAAATTTGAAGTCTCTAGCTCTTATATCTTCTGAAATCGACGCGTTCATACATACGGACAGACGGACAGACAGACGGACAGGGCCAAATCAACTCAGCTCGTCACCCTGATCATGAATATATATACTTTGTGGGGTCTGCCACGCCTCCTTCTCCCTGTTACATACATTTCAACAAAACCATTATATCCTGATTTCCCATTGAAAATGGGTTCAGGGTATAAAAAAATCATTATACCCAAATTTTCCACTTTCAATGGGTCTAGGTTATTAAAGTTAGCATAATACCATCGTTCAATTATTAATAAATTGGCACTCAAACCTATTCAAGTGAGCCAAAAAGTTTCACATTGTTTTGGAAAAATACAAATTTACTGTATTATTATTAATTTCATTTAATGCAGTGCGTGTATAAATTTATTGTACATTGTGCAATTTACATGAAGCCATTATTGTGTATTTTACATCAATTAAATACGCAATATTTCATATAAATAAAAGTTCATTGCATAATAACTAAGAACAAGCTGTTTTAAATTATTAAATGTCTCTAAATGGAATTTACATATGTATTTTAAATCAAACTTATTTCACCCTAAAGCCACTACAGGGTACATCTTAGTAAAGCAAAAATAACTACAAGTAGTTATGTCATATCATATTATAAGAATATGTAACACAAATGCTGCCAATTAAATTGGGCATTGGCGTTGAAAAAGAAGTAGGTGTGAATCCTAAAATTTGTGTGTTTAACACGAATATAAAAGACTTATGTGTAAACCGATTTTTAAATATACTGTTGTAGAGCAGTTACATTAACGTAAGTCCACCGCATGCAGAAAAGCTCGCTAAAAAGATTTAAATAAGGTATAGATATTTTTAAATAATAAAAAATTTTTCCAAACCAATTATTAAATCCAATTTACTTAGTTATATCCGATTCTTTGTTCTTCGTCTTGCTCCTCAGTTTGAGTTTTAGATGGATGTAAGGGATCGTCTCGTTGCTCGTTGGAATTGTCCGGCAATCGCAGGTTGCGATCAATGTTTTGCGTACTGCATGCATACTCTGTAATATTTGACTCCGTATGTAATGGAAGATCTCGTGATTCCATATTATTGTCGTCGGTCGTTACAGACGGTAAAGGTGTTGCTGTCGGTGTTACGGATGTATTAGATATTGTGTCAATACTATCATCAAATTCTGAGTCAGCCGCCTGCAGAATGGTTAGAATATCGGTTGGAGTTTCCTTAAGAAAAAAAAAAAAAAAACAATTTATTTTATAGTTAGCTAAAAAAAAAAATAATATTATTATTTAAATATTAATAAGACTAAAACTAATTCTTTATATTAAATATGGGAAATTACATTACCTTTACAACATCAACTCGCTGGCTTTCATGCATAGCACTTAAAAGTTCACGTAAGTGCTGATTTTCCTTACGCAAACGTTCACGCTCAATATCACGTTCATTTATTTTGGGCTGAAATAATATAATGTATTGTGATTCAAAATCTTTAAAAAATAAGGATTTATTTTTACCAATAATAGAGAAATTTGCTCATTCAACACATTTACGATGCTGCTAAGAACATGACATGGAACGCTTGGCTCTAATGAATTAGCGTGCTGAATGCGGTTTAGCCTACATAAGTTTCCTACTGGATTGGTGGACGATGTACTTGATCCTTTTTCATTATTAATTGGAGAGATTGGCTGAGCTATTCCCGACGAGCTCTTGATTATCGATTGAAATACATGAGCCTCATTAGATGCAGCCTAAAAAAAATAGTAACAAACTATATAAAATTGAAAATATCGTATCATTTATATTGAACTGACCAAATCATCGTACACGTCATTTATATCATCGTGGACACTTCTGTCTGTAGATTCAATGCTTTGCAGCGCTTTAGTGGGAAAGCTCTCATCTATCTGTTGTCGGGCCTGACTTGATGTTTTGTTTCTTTCGGTTGGATTCACATCGGTATTCTCAGATAAAGCCATATTTTCCATTTGTCTTTCTTCCACTGATTTTTGAGCTTTAAGTGTTGGTGTTTCTGACTTAGTTACATTAAAGCGCAGACTTGAATGAATTTTGTCAGCACATTCTTCAGAGGGGAGGTCTACGATAATGTCGCGTTTTCGTTCAACTGTATCAATATTGTTGCTTGATGAAGGTAAGTTCAAATTACATTCTGTAGCTGATCCAAAATTAATTGGAGGTAATGGAGTTGACGAATCTGCTGACTTTGTAAGAATCGCAGGCAAACGCAATTCGTCAATTTCACAATATCCGTCATCATCTTCATGTATAGCAACCTCCTCTGCAACGCGCGTTTTATGTTTCGCTGTTTTATTTAACTGCGGTGTTTGCTGTTGAGCTTGTTGCTGTTTTTTTGGTTTCGGTAATGGTGGAGGAGATGTTTTCGCAAAATGTAATTCTTTTTCACGACAATGATCACATACAGCTGTCGATACGGCTGATATTTCCATCTCGGGTGACACATGCATGTAGTCATTTAAAATTCCTGTTAACATCTGGACTTGATCGTAGGCAGCTAATGCGATATCAGCGCTGTCTTTGGGTGCTTCTGGCATCATAGCAATATCGACAATCTCATTAAAGTGCTCAACTGGCAAACGAAAAATATCACAAATAATTCTCTGCTTTTCTAGTAACCTCTCCCGAATAGAAGCATCTATACGACGTAATCTCTCGCCTGGCGTCAAAACCGGTTCAGCGGTGTGAGCAGGATTTATACTAATTTGAATTGCTGTAGGTTCAACCAAGGGTGATTGCATAATTAATGTGCGTGTATTATTAGAATTATTCGAGCAAACAATGCTTGCACTATCTCGCTTTGACTGCCCTCCTACTAAGCCATAGATCATTCCACGATCTTCACTATTGGCCTCACGTGCTGATTGGGTGTGACGCAAATTTACGGAATTGATGTCTTGACTAGTCGTAGGGTAGTTACTGTTTGACTCTCCACAACTACGAGTGGACATGGTTCGATTTATTGGAGTAACTGGCTCATTTTGGCTGAGGCGTCGCTTGGCCATAATATTGTAGTAGCATTCACTATCTGTAGGCAATCTTTCGCCTCGACTTTTACTTTGTTGATCACTGCTGTCACAGTTAATACTAGCTGTAGGCGCTGGTGACATAGTAGAGATTGGGAGCAGTGGTGCCAAAGGCGTTGTAGAAGAAATTGCGGTAGGGTTTATTGGTTGTGAACGGTCAGATGGTTGGTCCATAGACTCCCTGGAGTGTATTTGTGATGTGGTGGGGATAACGGAATCATCGCCAGATGCATCTTGACTGTTGGAACTTTTAGCTCGGGGCTTATATTGATATGCAGCAGCATCAGATATGTGTTTAAACCAGCTGAATTTGATATAATATAATATATTTGTATTATTTTATAAACAAGTAAGTTTGATATTGATTATTCACAATTTTATATATAAACAAGTAAAAAAGCTGTCCATTAGAACTGCTCGACTACCAGATCCCCTGAACCATTCGAGGTACTGATATTTCAATACATCTTTACGTGTTTATGCATACACATGAGCCACTCACGCAAACCCATACTCACAGATACGCACGCATTTACACGCATGCCCTGCAGTATGGGCTTACTATGGAAACTTCATTGCCTGACAACAACTTCCTTCATGAAAGTTTTAGATTGTGATTGTATTATTAAATTACGTACATTTTTTCCAAAGTACAAGTCTCTAGCCTTTGAAAAATGTAGTGGTGAGGGGGTGGGGGTAAATTGTAACAAAAATCTAAATTCTGTAATATACATATGAATCTGCATTTGAAATTGGAAACTCTAGCTCCAAAGATGTAGGAAATATAACGTAATAACTAATTTTCGACAGGGTCTTTAATCGATAACAAAATAACAGCAGAAGCTATAGACTTTTTTGAGAAAAGCTCAATATGCTCGTGATATACACAGACCTAAGAAAAAAATCTAGCTCTTATATTTTCGGAGATCGACGCGTTCATACATACGGACGGATGGACAGACAGACAAACGGCCCTTATCAAGAATATGTATATTTTCTGGGGTCTGCCACGCTTCCTTTTGCCTGTTACATTCTTGTAAAAAAAACAATATACCCAGATATCCCACTGAAAATGGGTTCAGGGCATAAAAATTCGATTTGTATAATAAGAGACTTACGTTTTGCACTCAGAACTGCTAGGAGCACGAAGCTCTAACATTTGTGATGTTTTTGTCTTAATTAAGAAAAACGAATTCTTATCTGCGGCTTCCTGACGCACTAATGTTTCTGAGTCAATATTCATTATAGGGCTTACAGGCTTGTTGATGACTGCTAGGGGTGTATGAAGATTTTTCAGTAAATATTTATCATCCTAAAATAAATAATAGAAATGTAAGTTCATGTTTCACGCATACTTTAGTAGTGACAAAAAATAATAATAGATAATACTTTACCTGCTTTGTAAGCAAAACTATCATATTTTCAAAAAGCAGCCCATGAAGCTGTATACTTGGATTCTTTTTCATCGTTAAGTTTCCATCGTGTACCAGACGGTGTTGTGTCAAATCTAGCTTCTTAAACTCATCTTTGTCATATGATGATTTATCTAATTTGCGTTGAATGTTTTGTAGCCTTCAAATAAAGTATTTATATAAAAAATAATATTTTATTTTAAGCGCTTAAATCAACTTACTTGTGAGCATCCTCAGCTGCTTTGACAGCTTTATTCACTTCAACAAGAATATTTTTTGATGACTCAACAGCTCGCTGTATAGCATCTGCTTCCGTGGTATTTTCGGGTTGTACTCGAATAGTAACCTTATAAAGATTCTCAAACAGAAGAGGATATTTTGTGAGCCGCTGTAATACCGTGGGCAACAGGTCCTTAAGCTCTAGTCGACGACACGCTTTATGTGACTCTGACTTTTTAAGCAACTTTTGCAACTGCTCATCCTTATTTCGCTTTTCTTTTAATGCTTCAAGTGCGATTTGCTGACGAGCACAAAACTGAGCAGCGTGATCACACAGCACTTCCCCAGATTTGCCGTCAAACATATCCGAAAGCAAATCACCAATATATTTTACAACGTGATTATGTTCAACGCGACGTTGTTTAAGTTTTTGTTCGAAGGCACCATGAATATCGCGCAAAGAAATAAGTGCGGGAGGAAATAATAACAGTAAATGATCATGAGAAAGCAATCCACTGTCGAAAAGAGGCAAAAAGAACAAGCGATCCAACAACCTGAGAGTGCGTACGTGATTGCGTTCCGTTTGATAAATTTCTGTACAAAACAAATCAAAATTCAACTAAACTGCCAACATAGTATTCGGTTTATTTAAGTTTACCATTTATAATTTCTTGCC
The DNA here is from genome assembly GCF_054131065.1 of Drosophila arizonae. Lineage (NCBI taxonomy): Eukaryota > Metazoa > Arthropoda > Insecta > Diptera > Drosophilidae > Drosophila > Drosophila arizonae. The sequence continues at coordinate 26,964,042 of NC_142925.1, read as the reverse complement.
GCTTTTTTTCAGCATCCGTTAGCATGGCTAGCATCTCGACTGGAACTATCGAGCTCCAGTCAGCTTCATTTAAATCTTCATCATCACTTTCAAAATTCCATTGACGTTGCAGAGGTTGTCCGACATTCCAGAAATTTGTATTACTGACACAACTGCTACTTCCTATGCTGCCTTGAAAAGAATCGTGCTGACTGTGTTGATTTGCTTGTTGTTGCACGAGCTTATGCGGATGCTGATGAGAATTACCAACATTTGAAATGGTGTTGGTTCCAATGGTTGATAGGGCAACACAACTCGTGACCTGTTCCATTGATGTGCCTGGACTATCAAAGCCACCTCCTGATGACAGACTAGAGCTTGAGCTTCCTGTATTGTTTGCAGTTGACAGGCCCATATCTCCTGGATCATCACTGTGAATTCCAGATTTTTTGTTTCATAATTTCACGAAAAAAAAAACATATATTTTTATTTATCACTTCAGAGAACTTACTTGTCATAATTAAGGTCAATCATATCTCTAAAACTTTTACTGCGAGTATACTAAACTTTTCTTTTCATTATTGTCTGTTTAATATTACACTTAAACACACATTCAATTTTCTTTGTAAGTTTATAAAATACAGAGCGCTGTATGTGCGTCGCTACAGCTCCGTTCTAATTGAATTGAGCTCGAATACTAAGCATACATATATAAAGCAAAGAGGTGCAGCAAGTCAATAAGTGTAATCCATAATGTAGACTTTAAGTTGGGGATTGTCCGTAAGATAATATCATAGCCTTTTAAATTGACATTAAGCGAGACAGTTTAATAAAGAAACGGAAGTAAACGGATGGCATTTAGACGTGACCCACTTGTGCCGTCATATATTATAAAAAATGACCGTTGCCGTTCAAAACGTAGTGTTAATTTCTGCTTTCAAAATTACTGTTAAGCTCATCGAAAAACAGCTGAACTTAAATATACTTATTTTCCACATTTAATTTATTTTGCTTACTTTGTACGAGAGGATAAACTTGGATCCGAAGTTTTGCGGCGGCTATTACGGATACGTTTATTTGATAATCGTTCCTTATATGACTCCGAACGGTTCACTGAGACTTGTGCATTTTTGTGTTGTTGGTAATATCTGCAAAATGAGTTTTAATATTTTTTTAAAGTTTGTGTTCTATGAATACATACGTTTCCCTCTTCAGATCCTTACTCTCAAGTGATTCAGTAGTATTCAAATCACTTTGAGAAGTCATACCGACTGTGCCTGCCAAGCAACTAGATAAAGTCGTGGATCCTGAACTAGTGGTGAGTTCTGAAATACCTAAACCACCACTACTGGTAGCACTCTCGTTGGCATTGCTACCAGCGTGAAATGAATTCTGCAAATCGCTACTATTAAGCACAGAGGTGCTACTAGATGTATTGCCATTAGATCGAAAGGATACGTTACCATCAAGCCTGCGGTCTGATGGCTGACGAACTATTGATGCTGAGTTAACGCGATCTAAAAATAAATAATAAATTACAAATCAATAAAGACGTACAATACGAAAAAGTAACCTCGAATTAAGTGAAAAAAATATCGAAAAGTTGTTGCACAGGAAATTAATAAAAAACAAGTAAGAAAGCTCTAGTCGAGACTACTCGACTACGAGATCCCCTGAACCCTTGGAGTAATAGCTATTTCAATAATTTTCCGAGTCTTTCAGCTTACACAAGAAACACGCACGCACACACACACACACACACACACACACACGCACGCACGCACACACAGGCATACATACACACACATACACACACACATACACAAACAATTACATACATATACACACAAGCATAAACACGCATGGGCTGAGTGTGCGCTTACTATGATAACTTAATTGTTTAATAACTTTTGTTGTGGACGTACGATCTTCATGAAACTTTTAGATTAATTGCCAAAGCACAAGTCTCTAGTATTTGAGATACGCTTTTTACAAAAGTGAGGGTGAGGGGGTGAATTTAAGGGTGGGGGTAAATTTTAACAAAAACCGAAATTGTATAAATTGCATATAAGCATACATTAAAAATTTGGAGACTCTAGCAATAAAGGTGTAGAAGATATAATTTTATAGCTGGGTTTCGATAAGGTTTTTTATCGATAAAAAAAGATCGGGTTGAGTTATCGATTTTTAATGATAAACTTGATATGCGCGCTGTAATTACGGACATTTAAAAAAAAAAATTTGAAGTCTCTAGCTCTTATATCTTCTGAAATCGACGCGTTCATACATACGGACGGACGGACGGACGGACAGACGGACAGACAGACGGACAGGGCCAAATCAACTCAGCTCGTCGCCCTGATCAAGAATATATATACTTTGTGGGGTCTGCCACGCCTCCTTCCCCTGTTACATACATTTCAACAAAACCATTATACCCTGATTTCCCATTGAAAATGGGTTCAGGGTATAAAAATGTTCGCCTCACATTCCTATACATAGACATGCGTATTCGTACATGTATTGGGTAACTTAATCTAGGTCCACACATTTTATCACTTCAGGTTATTACTGCACATATTCGTGCACTACTGGTCAAATCCACATATACAATTTACGGAGGTTACCATATAATTATATATAAATTTATTTACATTTACTTTTTACATTCGAGAGATTATAAAAACTTCATGCTGGCAGCACATAATGCCCATGTATTTTGTATTAAAGATGCACATATTTAAGACTATCTTCCATGTAAATGAGTATTTAAATTACACATTCTAGTTTGTACCTCAGTACAGCAGCCTCTCTCATAAAGCTATTTATAAAGCATTACAAACGAACTGTTTATTGAATAAATAAACAGTGAATGAATATATACGAGCTGGAAAGGCGCAACTCGAAGATACCTTGTGCCCCTAGTCAATATTTATTCAAAGACGTCCCGGTTTTTTGAGACACTGGGAATTGTACATGTGAGTATCAGCAATTTAATTAAGTAAGTGTGCTATAGTCGAGACTGCTGGATGAAATCGTCTCGACCCTGCAAGCTCTATGTATTAAGGATCTAGACTATGAGAAACAAGTAAGAAGACTCTAGTCGAGACTGCTCGACTAGGAGATACCCTGAACCCTCTAAGCTGATATTCTAATCATTCTGCACTTCTTTTATGCACACATACATACATACACATGCATCCACACGTACGCATAAGCCTGCGCTCTGCTAACTGCGCAGTAAGCAGCGGCTGCGCTTGGGCTGCGCTGCAATGTGGGCAATATTATGGGAACTTATTTGTCGAATAATTTCTTTTGTAGACATACGATCTTAATGATCAGAGTGTAATCATATGGTAAATATGTGTGTACATTCCAAAGCACAAGTCTCTAGTACTTGAAATGCGTTTTTCACAAATTGGGGGAGAAGGGGGCGTGGTATCCAAAATCTGTAAATTACAAAATCTTTGTATCGATTAACTTTATATACAACGCAAATTTGAAGACTCCAGGTCTAAAAATGTTCAAATTAGGCTAAAAAACAAAATCAATTTTTCGATTATTCTCGATAAAAAAGTTATCGGACGATTTATCGAAAAAATAAAGCAAACTCGTACTGCGTATGGTACTCACGAGTATGCATGCCAAATTTCAGCTCTCTAGCTCTTATAACTTCTGAGATCGACGCACTCATACGGACGGACGGACGGACAGACGGACGGACGGACGGACGGACAGACGGACAGGGCTATATCGACTCAGATCGTCACGCTGATCAAGAATATATATACTTTGTGGGGTCTGCCACGCCTCCTTCTGCCCGTTACATACTTTTCACAAAACCATTATACCCTGATTTCCCATTTTCAATGGGTTCAGGGTATAAAAAGTCTGAGTGTGATGGTTTTGTAACAGACTTTCAACAGGATCGATCGCGCTCAGACGGATGCGTTTTGTTGTGCTGGGTTGTGCTCGCTAGACCCATAATGAGCGTACGTGAGTGTGAATTTGTGCATGCGTATGTGAAAAGGCAAGCTTGCGAAGATTTTTTCAGTTATTCGTCACTTACTGATTCTCATTGCTCTTCATCCAAATCGCTCACACGAAGAGGAAAACGGGAAATAATACATGACAATAATACATCTATATACACATTAACATATGTATGTACAGTGATTATGCTATATTTGTTCTGTCTCCCCCTCACATTACCTGCTTAATAGGTACGGATAAGTGCACAGCCCAAGTGCCCTGGACAAGCGCCCAAACATATAATTAAATATATATGTATATGTACATATACATACATGTACATTACATACGTATTATACATCAAATGAAAGGTATTAATGCGTAGATCATATACAGTGCTTATCATAATTATAGCCCACCCTGCAACTTAAACTTTGAGCCCGTTGTAACAAAATTTTTAAGGTTTTTTAAAAATAAATTTTACAGCACATTATAGACTGGAGCATGTTCAGTAGATTTGATCAAAATTTTAGTTCAATTTATGGAAAACTAAGAAAGAACCGTTAACTTTTGCTCTGTGCTAGCATTTTTGCTTGCATTTTTGTGTATCATAATTATAGCCCACTGTCGCAAATTTGAAATTATTAAGTGCGGAGCAGACTTTTGGCTTTACAGACATTGTAATTAAGTAAATTTAGATAGTTTTTAAGAGATGCCGCTTGGAAAACAATTATCTTATTATGAAAAGGGCCGTATTTTCTCACTTTTCGAGTCAGGAGAGTCTATTTCGAGTATTTTACGAATTTTGAAAAAAAAGTCTAAGTGTAATTAAAATTTTTTTGGATAACCCCGAAGAATAAGGATCAAGAAGACGTACTGGGTGAAAGCCGTTACTAATTGCGCACGATAAACGCAAAATTATTAAGAAAGCCAGCAACAACCCAACCGCTTGTATAGCTTTGGCCGCACATGTGGCCGAATCTATGTCAGCGATGACTGTTTGGCGAGTACTTAAGAGCTCAGGAATCATAAATAGGTCTAAACTGACCAAAGCATCCATGTTGCTAAGTCGCCACAAGGTTGCTCGACTTGGTTTTGCCGATGGACATACTGCGGCCGATCTGACATACGCGCGTTTGAATCATCGTCTTTTGGCTTACAGTATATTTATAAATTTTTACCCTAACAGGTCGTATTTTCTGATGGGAAGAAGTTTAACCTGGATGGTCCTGATGGGTTTGATACTTATTAGCATGATTTGAGGAAGGATCCTATGTTTTTTTCAAGGACAAACTTTGGAGGTGGCTCCGTCATGATTTGGGGTCCATTTTTTTCATTTGGTACCTGGGAATTGAAGTTTGTAACGAACCGAATGAACAGTGAAGAGTATATTCAGGCTCTGGATAGTATTCTCATTCCATATTCAAGGGAATTACGTGAGAAACCAATGGTTTTCCAACAGGATAATGCCAGAATCCATGTGAGCAGACGTACAAAAGAGTGTTTGGAGGAATGTCATGTTGATGTCCTTGACTGGCCAGCATGTTTTGGGGATCTCAACCCGATAAAAATGTCTGGGGTAATCTTGCAAGACGTGTGTATGCCAAAAATCGCCAGTTGCAGACAGTTGGATATCTTAAAACGCAAATTCTAAACGACAATGACTAAATAACAAAGTTTCGAAAAGGACCTTTTATTAAATTTAGTGGTTTCAATGAGGAAGAGAATTTTTGAGTTAACTAAGACAAATGGAGGCCGGATTAAGTATTAACATTAGTTTTTCCATTAATTCGCAACGAATTCGGATTTTTTTTACAAAAATATGAATATGGGCTATAATATTGATACAGAAAATGGTGCTGTTTTTCCTTGTTTTTTACTTCTTTTTAAGAAATCGTTATTAAATCGTGAATTTTAAGTGAAAAAGTTTTTTGCCATTCATAATTGAAATATTGAACTACTCATTTTTGAAGATTTTGAGGAAATATTCCATTTGGGAAAATTTTTCAGCCGATTCGTTTAAGTGGATTAAAAGTGGGCTATAATTATGATAAGCACTGTATATAGATATAAATATATGATCTAGCTCCTTTAGTTCAAGAGATATTTCAATTCAATTTTTATTTTAAATTTTTATTATAAAAATCAAATATAAGAGTTATGATTTGATTTTTATATAAAACTTGTTCTGAAATAATTATTTTTGATTTTTATCATAAAAATAAATTTTAATAATTAGATATAATTTTTTTTATCAAAAAATAATAATAATTTTTTAACTTTTGCTATAAAAATTATAATCGTTACGGTCCCTGGGGAAAACACGAACGCTCCTATTCAGAGCGAGATCGAGTGTTTATGCTTGATTCCGTTTATCTCGGAAGCTGATGGTATACGTTCGAATTATTAACAGTCATCTGCGAGCTATGATTTATATTCAATTCACAATTTTGTTTTATCGATTCGAAATTCTTTAAACTGAGATCCGATTATAACGTCGCTCAAGAGACCGTCCGAGGACGTTACATTTATAATTTTCGCCGCAATAACCATACGGACTACGGACAAGTCGTTTTTACTGTATATAAAATACATCAAATTTCATACATAATGTATGCCGTTTCACTTAAATGCATTAAGTTACAGAGAAATTACGAAACGACGACGAAAATCCTGGTGCCCAAACTTATATGGTTATGACGTCTTCCGGGTATAACGACGGTCTCTTAAGTGTCGTTACAATCGGATTCTACTGTACTTGGCCGGGCAATCAATAAGCGTATAAGCATATGGCAATGACCGCTGGGCAACGTCAAGTGTTTTCTATACATGCGGAAAAAAATATTCTAACTTGCAATTTTCAGACGCTAATTTAATTTAGATTGCGCAATTAGAGTTAGAGTGAGGTATACTATAATTATATATGAAGTGGCGATGTCGCTTGTCAAGTTTACAAATGTTGGTTTTAGTCTAGGCCCTTGTATCGGGTTTTCTTCCATTTATATACTATTCTCTAGTAAATTTGGTTTGTCAATGTTCGTCCATATAGCTGTCCGTCTCTTCGAGACTATTGAAGCCATCTTTGGAGCTAGGATCTTTAATTTGCATGCATTATTTATGGAAATTTAATTTTGGTTTAGATACCGGCTCCAAGCTAGCAGCAGATCAGGGGTATTTTCCTATATATGTACACACATTCATCATTGATTCTACGCGTACGGACAAAAACCCGCGCATTTAAGAATGTTCTAAGAATTGTGATTGATTTCCGGATTTTCCAGCTGTTACTGAAGTTCTGTCAGATGACGCTCTGAAGTTATTTATGTTAGCTACTAGCGTGGATGGTAAAGGCAACGCAACTCCATTTTAGAGTAGCGAGACTTCAAAACATCTCTGAACGATTGAAAATGGGAAATCAGGGTTTTGTTGAAATGTATGTAAACGGCAGAAGGAGGCGTGGCAGAGCCAACAAAGTATATTCTTGATCAGGGCGACGAGCTGAGTTGATTTAGCCCTGTCCGTCTGTCTGTCAGTATGTTTGAACGCGTCGATTTCAGAAGATTTAAGAGCTAGAGACCTCTCTTTTTTTTTAAATGTGCGTATATACAGCGCGGATATCGAGTTTATCACAAAAAATCGATAAAAAACCTTATCGAAAATCAGTTAGAAAATTATTTATCCTACGACTTTACTGCCTAATTTGAACACTTTTAGACCTAGAGACTTCAGATTTACTGTGTATATACAGTTGATCGATTTTGTAATTTTCAGTTTTGGATACCACGCACATTCGCGCACAATTTGTAAAAAAATCATTTCAAGTACTAGAAACTTTTGCTTTGGAGTGTACACACATTTTAACCATATGATCACCCTCTGAAAGTTTCATAAAGATAGTCTAAAAGAAACTATTCAACAATTTAATTCTCATAATATTGCCCACACTGCAGCGCAGCCCAAACACAGTCAGCAGAGCGCGTGATTATACGTGCGTATGGATGCGTGTAAATGCATGTGTGCATAACAGAAGTGCAGAATGAGTAGAATATCAGATTACTTGTTTTCAAATCATTCTAAGTCTTTTGCAATTCTATTTTTGGATTAATTTCCTGTATATCCCCTTTTATTTTCAAACAATTTTTCTATCCGGTTGGACATACTCCTAATTAGAGCTTGGCAGGTCTCATTCATAATCTTTCTCCATGTTTCTTGGACACAGTCCCCTATTTAGCGTTTGTTGTCTCACTTTTTCTCTACCATCTCATTTGTTAATTCAGTCCACACGTTTTCGATTGGATTCAGATCAGGAGAATTACTGGGCCAAGCGAAAGTGTCCAAAAATTAATTAGGTATGACAGAATTTCCAAAATTATTTTGGTGTACTTATTTTCAGCATGAGTGAAATATAATAATATGTACTTAAGTCTGCAACCATATAATGCACGCGGTGTGTGTATGTATTTACATATAAATATGTGGCCGTAAACACCTCATATTTGCTCAGTTCTTAAAACGAGCAAAAATGTGAAATTTGCAGGATTTTTTTTTATATTCCACGACCCTAACAATTTTTTTTTGGGTCAGCGATAGAGGTAACCTCCTAATTACCAGCAACTCAACTATCCAAATTTGAAGCTTTTAGCTTAAGAGATATAAACTTATGAGGTGGTCAACACGAATCTACATTCCAATTTCAGCGTTCTGGCTTTCAATTAATACGATTTCTGGCATATCGGCAAATGCATTTTCCGATTGAAATAATTTAATTATTGACAATATCATTGACAAACTATAGAGTCTTAAGCCTGAACAAAATACGCATATAGAAATACACTGGTCGGCATATATATTCTGACATCATTTACATTTCACTATTAGTCTACTTTTCTAAGTACCGTTGCATTTAACGAAGCGAAAATGACTGCCAAAGTAAAGTGCACACTAATATACTGTAAATTTGCGAAATATTTTGTCTATTATGTTTTGTCAGTTCTTTCTGCTGATAACAAATGCCAGAAGCCAACGATTTTTGCAGCCGCATAAGTATTTTGACAAAAATGTAATACTAAGAAAACAAGTTTAAACTGAACAAAAGTAAAAGAATGAAGACAAATTTAACCATTTTGAGGACCTGAATCCACTAATTTTTGCAAAAAATCTGGACATATCCCTTATCAAGGCAAGTGTACTCAGAAATTTCCTCTTTGATTTTCTTTAACTAAATTGTTATTTTGCGTTTAAATAGACTCTACAAGTAGTGTTTGGTATGGTATGGAATACTAATATCTTTAACACTAAATAAGACCCGAGCTATCATGGCAGATAGCATTATCCTGCTACTGGAAAAATGATTTTTCGATATGACGATAGTCGGAAAGACAGACATTATCATTTAGGATACTCAAATATTGACACTATTTCATTGAGTCAGAGATAGGAATGAAGTTATCTAGCCCATTGAATGCAATAAGTCATTGGAGCATGACAGAGCCTCTACCATGGATATTTTCTCTTCAAGCATTTTGCTTTTTGGCAAACAAAATATCTTTTTGAGATGAGTTATACTCCAAGAAGCTGTTGTTTGTCCATAAGAGTGACAATAAGTCAGCCACTCCGGGCATCACCTTGTCTTTCGTCTCTCCTCGCAAGCAAGTATTTTTATCGAAGCTTTCATAAGACACTAGATGTGAGGCAGTATCTGCTTTTATTTCTAGCAAGATTTCTGCCAATGTTTTTATATCGAAGTTTAGTTTCGCAACTCCGCGAGAAATTGCTTCATTTAAGATTAATGTGCCTGTGGAATATTTTACAACCATATGTGATCCTAAATTCTGGCCACCTCATGTAGTTGTGCATGAATTCAAACCTAAGAATCGTAACAAATCGACTCCAGCTTCCTTGAATCTACCTTCGGCGCAATCATCATCGAGCATTATACCAAAAAACTGAATGGTTTACAATCTTCTCATATGTCCCTGGTTTACCAAAATATACGAGGCTTAAATACTAAACTTAAAAATGTATTCTTACATAGTTTTAGTGTACAATATGATATTATCGCTTTCACTGAAAGATGGTCGTGTAATAATATTCATAACAGTGAGATCCTTTTAAATAATTTCACTATTTATAGACTTGACCATGCTATGCGTAGAGGGAGTGGGGTGTTAATTGCTGTTAAATCCACTATCCTCTCTGAATTGTTTACCTTTTCGTCGCTTCTTGATGTGGACATTATAGGTGTTATTTATCATATGCTCTTACATCCCTCCCTCGTCAGATGTACAAGTTTATGTTCAACATATAACTTGTATAAAAGAAATTTATGAGCATGTAAATGATAGAGACTTTTTTCTTGTGTTGGGTGATTTTAATATTCCTTGGTGCAAATTACTATCTTTTTGATGAATTGTTTAACCTGTCTATGTTTCAGATGAACCCTTTTTCAAACCATCTAAATCGCACTCTAGATCTTGTGTTTGTTTATCATGATTAGCTCATTAATGTCGTGAGATCAACACCTTTCTGCTTACCAGAGGATATACATAACCCCACTTTAGAGGTTTTATTAACTGTTGATAATCCTCACACTAATACTCCCTTGCCTTCTAAACTTAGTCGCTGTTATCGTAAATGAAATTTTGTTTTGCTTAACGAATTAATTAATTTAACAGACTGGTCTATTTTATATGAGTCGGTTGATATTAATTTGGCACCATCGTTTTTATATCACCTTAAACACTATTCTGGATGTATGTGTCCCTCTCTGCCGTATTTGGCCAGATTCAAATAAGCCACCTTGGTTCACCAAAACTCTTTCGACCTTAAGAAACATTAAAACTAAATGTTTTAAAAATTATAAAAAGTCTGGTTCAAGTGTTGATTGGTCTAAATATTCCATTGCCAAGTCAAATTTCAATCTTTTAAATTCTAGTTGTTATGAGAATTATCTTATACGTTGCAAACGTCAGTTTTCTCGAGATCCAAAGATATTTTACTCATTTGTAAACTCGTAAATCTTCTGGTTTGCCGTCCTCATTTGACCTTGGTGGTGAAAAAACTTGCAATGACCAGGATTCCTCTGATCTATTTTCAGATTTTTTTCAATCCACTTATTCTTCTGCTGATCTCTACAGCAACTCATATCCATATTCACTTCCTGAATATGGGTCTATAAATACTCCTAAAGATACTGCAGCTATTAAGACATTGAAATCATCTTTTTCTCCCTATGCCGATAATATGCCTAGTTGTGTGATTAAAGAGTGCAGTGTTTCTCTTCAGTCACAACTACTAAAATTGTTCAATTGTCCTTAGATACTTCTGTGTTCCCTTCAATTTGGAAATAATCTTTCATCATTCCCCTTTATAAAAAAGGTGGAAGATCTGATATTTCCAATTATAGATACTTTTGTGTTCCCTTCAATTTGGAAAGAATCTTTCATCATTCCCCTTTATAAAAAAGGTGGAAGATCTGATATTTCCAATTATAGAGGCATTGCGAAATTAGGATCGTACAAATCAGGATCGTATCGAATCGGCTCAAAAACAGTTTCTTCTCTTTGCCTTAAGAGATCTTAGATGGGACAGTAATTTACGATTACCGTCTTACAGCTCATCGATCTTCCGTCGCTAACCGATCGCAGAACAATTTTAGGAATTATTTTTCTGCATAAATTGATTAGCGATGATATTAATACGTCCTCTTTGTTGAGTCGTCTAAATTTTTCGGTTCCGTTCCGAACAACTAGACACTATCGTCCGCTTCATTTACCTGTGTGCACTAGGAATTATTCTTTGCACAGTGCGTCTCATGTTCTTTGCTTTTCAATAAATATTATCACGTATTTTCCTTAGAGCTCTCTCTCTTCCTAAAATAAAATCCTTACTTTTAGCTTATCTTAGGGAAATCACTCACAGTGCCCAGGCATAAGCACTGGTGTACATTTCGGTGCAAATGTTGTGTAGTTATTTCTCAATCCTATCCTATATTCCATTTTGGCTCTTCCTTTACTCTTTTCTTCTGTTTCTTATTCCTTGGCATTATCAACTATTCTTGCAACAACTTTTAATAATTTTCTTTTCTTGACTAAATATTTTTTTTCTTGTATTTTGTATATCTCCGATTTATAAAGTATTAAAATTTACCCGATCCGCCCACTAGGGGCGTGGCTAATCGGAAAATGCATTTTTCTATATGCCAGAAATCATGTTAGTTGAAGAGCTAGAAAGCTGAGATTTGGTATGTAGGTCTGCGTCGATCACCCAAGATCACAAGCAATGGCCCATTGGGGGCGTGGCAAATCGGATAAAACTGTATCTAAGAACTGAGCAAAAATTAAGTGTCTACACCCAGTAGGGGCATGGTAAATCATATTTTATCCCTAATCTTGGTGGTCGATTCATGGGAATTCGAAGCTTTCCGAACTAATGCTCTTCTATTTCCTTCTGAAATCGCTTGATTATTGCCGCTTTTTCCATAGTTTTCCCTATTTGTAAGAAAATTGCCACTTAGTTTTCTGTTTTTTCCTGTTTTTTCAGCAATTTTTTGGTTGCATAGTCTAGATTCAAAGTATGCCTCAATCTTTGATTTTCAACCAAAGATAAAACTGTTTCTTTACCCATACTATAAATATATTGAATGCTTTGAGCTTCACAAAAAATTTGGTGAGTTTAATTGCCAAAATAAGCAATAGCATTTGGGGGCGCTAATCTGATGACGCAAGATAAGTGCACACATTTTTTGCGAAAATAGAAAAGAATAAAAAATAAAACATAACGGGTTTTCACTCGCGCTTTTTTTTTTGGTATGAGAGACATCTCATATGATGATAATGAAATAAAAAAAAAAACCAAGAAGTTGCGTGCAATAGGCAAAGAGAAAAACGTGAAAGAAAATGAGTGTAAGGGGGGGCGCTAACCTGATGACGCGAAGTGTATATTCTTGATCAGGGCGACGAGCTGAGTTGATTTGGCCCTGTCCGTCTGTCTGTCCGTCTGTCCGTCCGTCCGTCTGTCCGTCTGTCCGTATGTATGAACGCGTGGATTTCAGAAGATATAAGAGCTAGAGACTACAATTTTTTTTAAATGTCCGTAATTACAGCGCGCATATCAAGTTTATCATTAAAAATCGATAACCCATCCCGATCTTTTTTTTATCGATTAAAAACCTTATCGAAAACCAGTTATAAAATTATATCTTCTACACCTTTATTGCTAGGGTCTCCAAATTTTTAATGTATGCTTATATGCAATTCATACAATTTCGGTTTTTGTTAAAATTTACCCCCACCCTTAAATTCACCCCCTCATCATCACTTTTGTAAAAAGCGTATTTCAAATACTAGAGACTTGTGCTTTAGCAATTACATGCATATCCATGTTATAATCATAATCTGGAAGTTTCATGAAGATCGTATGTCCACAAAAAAAGTTATTAAGCAATTAAGTTCTCATAGTAAGCGCACACTGCCGCCCATGCGTGTTTATGCTTGTGTGTGTATATGTATGTAATTGTTTGTGTATGTGTGTGTGTGTGTATGTGTGTGTATGCGTTTGTGTGTGTATTCATGTGTGTGTGTATGTGTGTCGCAGTTCGCAGTTCGTGTCGTGTTTCTTATGTAAGCTGAAAGACGCGAAAAATTGTTGAAATATCTATTGCTCCAAGGGTTCAGGGGATCTCGTAGTCGAGCAGTCTCGACTAGAGCTTTCTTACTTGTTATACCCTGAACCCATTGAAAATGAGAAATCAGGGTATAATGGTTTTGTTGAAATGTATGTAACAGGCAGAGGGAGGCGTGGTAGACCCCACAAAGTATATATTCTTGATCAGGGCAACAAGCTGAATCGATTCGGCCCTGTCCGTCTGTTTGTCCGTCCGTCCGTATGTATGAACGCGTCGATCTCAGAAGGTATAAGAGCTAGGGACTTGACATTTTTATACCCTGAACCCATTTTCAATGGAAAATCAGGGTATAATGGTTTTGTTGAAATGTATGTAACAGGCAGAAGGAGGCGTGGCAGACCCCACAAACTATATATATTCTTGATCAGGGCGACGAGCTGAGTTGATTTGGCCCTGTCCGTCTGTCTGTCTGTCCGTCTGTCCGTATGCTTGAACGCGTGGATTTCCGAAGATATAAGAGACTTGAATTTTTTTTAAATGACCGTATATACAGCGCGCATGTCGAGTTTGCTTTTAAAATTCGATAAACCACCCCGTTATGTTTTTATCGAATAATAACATTAAAGTTCAAGTCAGATGCCACTACAGATAATTGTGAATGATTTTTAATTTTTTTTTAATTTCTCAAATATTCAATATATTATGTAGATCATATGCTGAGTGTCATTAAATTCCGTTCAGTCAAAAATTAATTAAAAATTATCAAATATTTGGCCAATTAACAAACGCACGTGCAGCAGCTACAACAGCATCGTATACGTGTACACACATACATTCAAACTTCTTCTGGAACATTCTTTGAATCACATCAGCTGTTAGTTTGGTTTAGTTTTGCTAGATGGCGCTGCAGCAATGAATCTATTTGAGTTTTGCCAGCGCACATTTTAGAAGTGAGGTGGCGTAGTGTGTTAGCTGCATGACGCTCGATTGAGAAGTCGCGGTTCGAGTCCCGATCGGTGCAACTGATGATAATTTTTTTAATTGTTTCAAAATATTTTTATATTTTCATAAATGAGTTTTCTATTTCATGTATATTTTTAAATACACCGAAATTGAAATTTTAACCATACTAAATGGGTATTTTTATTAGTTGAGTTCAGGGTAGTATCTAGTCGAGTACTCTCGACTAGAATTTTCTTACTTTTTTTTTCCTAGGTCCGTGTATATCACGCGTATGTCGAGTTTTTCTCTAAATATTGATAACAACTACCGATATTTATCAATTATCAATTAAAAACTTATCGAAAATTAGTTATTTAATTTTATCTCCTACATCTTTAGAGCTAGAGTTTCCAAAATTTCGTGAAAAGGGTAAAACTTATAAATGCATTGCCTAACTAATGGGACGATCGGAGAACTTCGTTACAAATGCTCTAAACCCAAAAAAGATAAAAAGAAGCCGGGTGCCCGGAGGAAAACTACCGTAAGAGAGGATTCCCGGATAGTCACCTTGGCTAAAAGGGACCCTTTTAAGTCTTCGAGAGCGATTGCCATCGAAATGAGCAATGTTGTATCGGCACGAACTATTCGTCGACTTCTATTAAGCTCGAATCTCTATTGCGTTAATCAAATATTCGGATGAGGCTTAATTTTGCTCAAACTCACAAGGCCTGGTGTGGTTTAGAGGGAGAGCGTAAATGGAGGAATATTCTCTGGAGTGATGAAACAAAAAAAAATTTATTTGAGAATGACTCAAATATAAATGTTCGAAGACCTAAAGGCAAAGAATTGGATCCTAGATATACAAAAAAAGCGGTTAAGCACGGAGGAGGCGGCATAATGGATTGAGACTGCTTTTTATGGCATGGTTTTGAAATGCACCATCGACCATTTTCATAATAAACAGATTTCTGTAAAAGGAACTATTGAGTAGTGTTATGCTACCATATGTCCACGACAACATACCTCTAAAATAGAAATTCCAACAGGATAACGATTCTAAATAGGACTCCCCAGTAGTTAAGGATTGTTTTCATGAAAATATAATTGAAGTTTATGAGTGGCCAAGTCAGTCTCCAGATCTCAATCCAACTGAGAACCTTTGGGGACACTTGAAAAGGCAAATTTTCAAGACTACCTGCTTCAATTACACCCAATTATTGGAAAATACTCAGAAGGAATGGAGCACCATTCCTGTGGAAAGGTGTAGAAGGTTAATATCGTCTATGCCCCAAAGAATCAGCAAAGTCATTGCGAATAAAGGCGGATATACAGGGTATTAACCATACTTATCTAAATATATATTCTAAATATTCTACAATATTTCAGAATTTTTAACTTTTTTTTTTAATTTGCTGGGTACACCTATTAATCTGGCCAGCAAAAATTTGAGTTTTTTGTGATGTATGCCAAAATTATGCTAAAAATTATTATTTTTTAAACTTGTTTTTTGTTGTTGTTATTCTATAATGTGTCTATTTTTTAATATAAATTAAATTTTTTAGTTACATGAAAAAATATAGACGTTATTCCCATTTAAAAAAAAAATTTCACACCTATTAATTTGACCATGAGTGTATATGTATTTTATACAATTTCGGTTTTTGTTAAAAATTACCGCCCACCCCTATATTTACCACCTCACCCGGTTTTTGTTAAAAATTACCGCCCACCCCTATATTCACCACCTCACCCGGTTTTTGTTAAAAATTACCGCCCACCCCTATATTCACCCCCTCACCATCACCTTTGTAAAAGGCGTATTTCAAATACTAGTGGCTCGCATAATCTAAAAGTTTCATGAAGATCATATGTCCAAAAGAAACATTATTGAATGATTGATTGATTAATGAAATAGCTATTGCTCCAAGGGTTCAGGGGATGTCGTAATCGAGCAGTCTCGACTAGAGCTTCCTTACTTTTTAGACTCATTCACGAAAGTGAAATGAGTATATTGGTTTTGTGCAATGTCCGTCTTGCTGTCCGTCCGTCTGTCCGTCTGTCCGTATGAACGCAATCTATTTCGGCGCTATTGAAGCTAGAGACTTGAAATTTGGAACACATACTCGTGTATATCTTCGATTTATAAAGTGTTAAAATTTTCCCGATCCGCCCACTAGGGGCGTGGCAAATCGGAAAATTCATTTTCCGATATACCAGAAATCATGTTTGTTGAAGAGCTAGAAAGTTGAAATTGGGTATGTAGGTCCGCGCCGATCACCCAAGATCACAAGCTATGGCGGATATATCTCCGCCCATTAGGGGCGTGGCAAATCGGATAAAACTGTATCTCCTAAAGTTATAATCCTAGAATGCTGAAATTTTGCATGTAAGCTGATGTTTTAATTCTATGAAGATAGGTGAAAAAATCGCCCACTAGGGGCGTGGCAAATCGGACCTGAAGATATAGTGATTTTTCGAATTCTGCTATATTTTAGGCACTATTGATGCTAGAGACCTGAAAATTTGTATATATACGCGGATTGACCACCCACGTCCAACGAACTATGGTAGATATATGTCCGCCTATAGAGGCGTGGCAAACCGCAAAAGTTTATATCTCCTACAGTTTAAGAGCTAGAAGCTTCAAATTTGGATAGTTAAGTTACTGGTGGCCTCCTCTAAGCCTCTTTAGGGGCGTGGCATATAAAAAAATACCCTGTAATTTTCACATTTTTTGAGCGTAAGAATTCAAATTTTGCATTTAGGTAACCGGTTGCTCGTTCTAAAAACTGGCTAAAATTGAGGAGTCTACGGCCACTAGGGGCGTGGCAATCGGCATTTACAGTGCCCGAATTGCGACATTTATATGCGTCAGCCATCTATTTATGTATATGTACACATAAGTAGGCTTAATAAGCATTGATAGCACGGAAGGAAACATTTTTATAAAATTAATAAAATATAAAAAAGCTAAAATAACAAAAATTTGCAATTTACAAAAAAGTGTTTTCAGCGGGATTTGAACTCGCACCCAACCCAAACAGCATGTTTGTCAAAATAGCTAAAATAAAGATCGTCGGCGCTTCAGCCTACAGCACCACCGCGTCGTTTCGATCAAGAGTAGTTAAAACGAAATCACATTATTGTTATGACGCCGCATAGCAAAGAAAAGCCAGTGTAGCGGCTGGAAATTCAAAAACAATGCAAAGACAAATCAATCGCAACGGGATTCTTAGAATATGCTAGAGCACGCATTTATGTGTACATACATACATACACACATACAAATGAGCGCGTGTATAAGGCGGGAATGCTTGATGCTATGCGTGCAGGCTTACATATATAATTATATATACATGTATATATACATGTATACATGTATGTATGTATTTGCGTATATGTATTTGAGGGCTATTTAAGAAGAAACAAATTTAAACTTATAAAATTATTCGACTAAGAAAATGAAAAGTATTAAGTGCCATTCAGTCAAGCTCGCACCTTCCCAATAAAATATCTATTTTATAAAAAACGAAATATGTATGAAAAAATAAAAAAAATAACACAGTAAAGGTTCGAAACTCCCCTACTCTAACATTAATTGCGTCGCCCTTAGCACCCGCGCCACTGCTTTGCTCGAGCAATCAGTTGCTAAAATAGAATAGCTTAATAAGAGAGCGTCATCAGACAAAACTACAGTAACGGCTAGAAAGTCCAGAAATCAATCGAAATTCTAAGAATGTGAGAAAAGGCGCGCTTCTGTCTGTACGCATAGAATAGACGATGAGTGTGTGCACAAGCATAGGAAAATCGCGCTGATCTGCTGTTAGCTTGAAGCCGGTATCCAATGTATGGATATAAATATATAATAAAAATCAAAATTGTATAAATTATATATGTATGTAATTTGAATGCAATAGCTATCGATGATTTTCCAATTTTAATGGCATCATGCCGTGTTTTTTGCTGCGCACTAGACTTGAAAATTGCACTATATACTCTGGTTGACAGCGTTTGGGCTGTGAATGAGTCTTCTGCTATCGGTATCGCCCGATTGCAACGTTCTTACTTGTTATTATTATTTTATATTAATAAATATTTTAATTATTATATTATCTTTACCTAATAATGCTATATTTAATTTTTATTTTAAGTTTTCTTTCTAAAACTTTCTTTTCATAGTCTCAGTAGTATCACTGACCATATTTGGCTGTGAAACGTGGGCATAGCTTGCCGGACTGGCAAATAAAATACACCCATCGGGTTGTTTATACTATTGTAATTATTTTCTGTACTTTGTTTAGGTCCCAAACTTTACTTTATTTCAACGCCAACACAGTACGTTCATAGATTATATTCTTGAAGCATTTTGAGGTGTTCGAAAAATATTTCATCAGCATCCCCTAAAAGGATTCTGGCTGCAAAGCTCATATTTTATGCTTGGCAACTGGAGTTGTGAAGATTTAAAGGTAATTATATTTTTAACTTTATTAATTTGCTACAACAGAGCTTGACGACAATCGAAATTTATTTGCAGTGCGTTTTATAGCCGGGCTAGGGATAAAATTTGCGGCCATTGAAGCTGTAGTATTTATGCTCAGATATCCTTGTATTTTTACAACATAAAAATAACCTTTCCTTATGGATGTACTTTTTTCATGAAACTTTCAGATTATAAATATAACATAGATATGCATGCATTTGTCAAAGCACAGTCTCTAGTATTTGAAATACGCCTTTTACAAATGTGAGGATGAGAGGTACATTTATTATTGGTTTTCGGTGTTTTTAATCGATAACCAAATAACGGGGCAAATTATCTATAAACAGCATAAAATTTGGCATACATAGAGCTATTATTAATACACTCTTTGCTTTGCTCACAATTTTCGTTCATTTATGTAACGGTACTAAGCAATGCCAGCTTTAATAGTCACAAGACGATTTCGTCAAAATATTTATGCCGACTAGTGTATATATATATACCCTGAACCCTCCAAGCTGATATTCTAATTATTCTGCACTTCTTTTATGCACACACACATACACATGCATCCACACGTACGTATAAGCACGCGTTCTGCTAACTGCGCAGTAAGCAGCGACAGCGTTTGGGCTGCGCTGCAGTGTGGGTAATATTATGAGAATTTTTTTGTTGAAAAATTTCTTTTGTAGACGGACTATGTTAATGAAACTTTCAGACGTAATCATAATGTTTTCATAATGTGTATACCTTTCAAAGCACAAGTCTTTAATACTTAAAATACGTTTTTTTTTTTTAAATTGGGGCAAATGGGGCGTAGTATCCAAAATATGTAAATTACAAAATTTTTTTCATTAAATGTATATACACAGTAAATCTGAAGTATCCAGGTCTTTATACCTGGGAGTTGAAATTAAGCTGAACAAAACTAAATTTTTTGATTATTCTCTATAAAAAGTTATCGGGTGAGTTATAAAAAATATAATAAACTTGTAGTGTAGTATATGTTATAAATGCCAAATTTCAGCACACCAGCTTTTATATCTTCTGAGATCGACGCACTCATATGGACGGACGGACAGGGTTATATCAACTCAGTTCGTCGCCCTGACCAAGAATATATATTGTTTATGGGGTCTGTGATGACTCCTTCTGCCTGTTTCATACTTTTCACAAAACTATTATACCCCGATTTCCCATTTTCTATGGGTTCAGGGTATAAAAAGAAAAAGCTGTGATGGTGATGGTGCACGCACTTACCGTTGTTTGACTCAATATCAATGTCTGTGTCGTCCTGGCGAGCGCGCTTTTCATCTGAAATAAATTAAATTAGCAAAGCTATAAAACATATTTTTTGTATCAACTCACTTGCTATAAAATCGCTTGTCCGCGGCCTTATTTTACCCATAAATTTACTAATTTTATTGTCGTTATGGGGGTGTCGTTTTGCTTGAGGAAGAGGTCCCGGACAGCTTTCTTCTAAAACTTTCGAGCATAATCGATGTATATTCAATTTACAATCTGCAAAAAATAAAATTTACATCGTAATACTCAGCGAATAAAAAAATAAGTTATTAAGTTTACCTGTGCAATGATAACCTTGGGGACTAACACCCCATATGATTGTTTGGCAATGATTACAATGCGTCACTTCGTAGTATTGTCGTAATACTAACGGATGACCCCGTGCTATCATCTAGTCAAAATATATAGTAATGCTTATGAGAAATATGTTTCAGGATAGAAAGGGTTTGAAAGAGAATAATAGCAAATCGACCTCAATCATATCAAATATAAATGATCGAATGTGGCAGTATGTTTTTGGGTTCAATTTAACAAACCTTTCTATTTTTGCCCATTAATCGTGATTTAAAACTTTTTTCACGACTAACAAAATGATGAACACGATCCACTATAGTGTTTGGATGCGAGCGCGTTGTAAATATGCGATGAATAACCGTGGAAAGAGCAGAGCACAAAGCTAATTTTCGAGCATCTTCTTGAGGCAAATCCTTTTCAAACTCTTCACTGCAATAAGGTAAATTATACATTGTATGATCCAAAATAATAGTCATATCGCATGCTTACATTAACAATTGCAGATTAGGCATAAGATATTTATCAATAATTTGTTCCTTCTGCTTATCAGCCTTCGCTTCAGCGAGCTTATCATCGGTAGGTCCATATATTGTACCTAAGCCAGCCGTACGCTTTTGCTGAAATTCTCGCAACTGTTCGCTAATAAGATCCTTGGCGCGTTTTCGACTACGTAAGAACACAGTACTCAGTATTTCCACTTTGTCAAATTCTGATTGTAACACATTGTCCACTTCTCTAGCTAAAGACTCATCTTGCCGATACCACGAAAGCGGTGCACGCGGTACAAGAAAAGTTGAATGTATTTCATATGCCCATTTCCGCATGTCTTTGGAAGTACCTTCCTTATAAAGTTCAGTAATTAAGTAAAAAAGAAGTGGCGCTGGTTCGGAATTTGATAAAACATAGTTAAGGAAAACAGCTAGAAAAACTACATTTTCTGGCTCAAGTAGTCGAGTTAGGTTGTTGAATGGCCCATTCTCATCAATAAATGGTTCTTCTTGATCCGACGAGTTTTCATCTTCCATTGAAATAATTTTTTTCTGAGTATCAGTTGATTGGGCTGCGTGTAAACGGCTGGAAAGAAGAGCCTGCTGCGAAGGTGAAGTTGCCCCTGCCATAGGAGTAAAGTGATGCGATTCTATACAGATTCCTGCTCCTCCAGTACAGTTTTCATTGGACTCTTCAGGTACAGACATGTGTGAATTGGTTAAGTAAGGCGGCGGTGGAGTGCCTGGTGGTGTTATCTCATTATCTTTTTCCACAATTTCCCAAGAGCCAGAGATGGTTTTAACTAAGCGATCTGTCGAATATGATCAAAACAAAAAATGATTATGCAAGCGCCACGTTTGGTTTGCTTTTAAGCTTTCAGGTAAACAAAAAATAATTTTTCCTACAAAGAACTTAAAAATCGTTGACGGAAAGATAATACAAATATTCACAGTTATTTTGCTACAATAGAAAGTGTATTTTATTAGCCATTTAGCTTTCATAAGAAGATATTTAAGAATCGAGAGTGAAACTGCTCGAGCTGAGATCGGAAATTATACCATATATGAGATGAAGGTTTACATAAAACTATTAATAAATGTCTATAGAACTTATTATATCTACTTTGTGATTTGTACTAATCCATTAATTCAGATTAGTCATATGAAAAGACTTACCTGGGTGTCTTGGATGCATGTTGTCCGGTGATGATCCGACGCGTCGATGCTTCATTTGATTTAGCGGGGGTGTTTGCCCTAAGACCTATTAATTATTAGAAGTATTTTTAGTTATACTTTGAGCAAATAAGATTGGCCCAGCCGGGCATTCTCGACCGCATTATACTCATTCACGATTGAAAGCAGCTTAAATTTTTTGGTTAGGTGTCAGACATCTGTCCGCATTATGTTATCTGCCCTTGTTTTGAGTGTCTAGCAAGATATACATTGGCCGTCATCAGTACAACGCACTTTTTATTTTATCCGTTAATTTTTAATAATGTTTAATATTTTCTATATTACTATATATGTAATCCTAAAACTTGTCTATTAAGCTCTGTCTTAAAATAAACTAAAACTCGACTGTATCATTTCAGGAAAATTTTAAAACTTTATAGGATGCAAGTACGTTCAAATACATGTTTATTCAAGTCTTTACTTTAATTAGGAAAGAAATGGTTTACATTCTTATTGACGGATAGCAAGACGGATAACGAATAAAACTTTAATACTCTCTCAGTGGATGACTACCAAATTTTTATAAAGCAAAATGAATATGCTGCGTTGATCTACTATTATTTTATTTGATTACATCTAACAAACATATAATTTATTGTATGCAAACATACATATTTAAGAATTACACCACACCACATAACTTATTTGTAAATTACAAAAAAAAATAAATAAAAATAAAAATGTAAGATTGTTATAATTCTTCCTACTTCTTCC
The DNA here is from genome assembly GCF_054131065.1 of Drosophila arizonae. Taxonomy (NCBI): domain Eukaryota; kingdom Metazoa; phylum Arthropoda; class Insecta; order Diptera; family Drosophilidae; genus Drosophila; species Drosophila arizonae. The sequence continues at coordinate 26,941,010 of NC_142925.1, read as the reverse complement.
AGAATAGGTTAATAGAACTCAGTTTCTAACTGCAACTACAAAATGCCTATAGTAACACAGGGATCCACAATCGTGCCAATTATAAGGTATTTTAATATATTCTGCAATTTCATAAGATCCGTTACACTACCGTTCTGAAATACCTCCTGATGAGGGCATTGCCAGATCCTAACATTTTATAAGATGACCCTATTATCTTATAAAATGTTACTATTGATACAGAGTCGCTCAGCTAAATGAGTTATAAAAACAGCAAATTTCGGTCAAAATTGATACTGTTTTCAGTTCAATTGCAAGAATCATTTTGCGCAATTCAAAATGTTATTCTGATTTTTCATTCAGAGTTTTCTTTATTGAGGATAATTGCTAATTTTATAGCCTTTTTGAACTCTGGTAGATTGCAGCATTTGATTGATTCCGATCGCCTTCACTCGACTTTATTCACTTCATGAAAGTAAGAGTCCTCTAGTCGAGACTGCTCGTCTAGGAGATACCCTGAACCCTGCATAGAAATGATATTCCAATCATTCTGCACTTCTGGTATTCACACACATATAGAAACACATACACACAAACATCCACACACACGCGCTTTGCTAACTGCGCAGTAAGCAGAGACTACGCTTGGGCTGCATTATGAGAATTTATTTCTAGAATAGTCGGCCTATCTTCATGAAACTTTCAGAACGTAATCATAATGTTCAAATCTGTGTATATGCCAGACCACAAATGTCTGGTAGTTTTTTTCGAATGGGGGCGAAGGTGGAGTTGTTTCTAAACTCTGAAAATAAAATAATCTTCTATATAATCTATATACACAGTGCATCTGAAGGCTCTTGGTCTAATAGTATTTAAGTTGCGCTTGAAAACGCACGGACAGACGGACGTTACTCAGCTCGTCGCCCTTATCAAGAATATATATAATTTATGGGGTCTGCCACATTTTCACAAAGGCAGTATACCCAGTTTTACCATTTTCAATGGGTTCAGTGTATAAAATTTCAAACCTCTAGCTCTTATATCTTCTGAGATCAAAATTCTACAGATATAACTTAATACCCAATTTTCGATAGGATTTTAATTGTTTTTTTTTTTTTAGAAACACTCGATATGCGGATGATATACACAGATCTAGGAAAAACAGACAGCAGGACAGGGCTAAATCGACTCAGCTCGTCGTCCTGATCAGGAATATACTTTATGGACTGTTACATACTTAAAAAAAAAACACACATTATACCCTGATTTTCAATTGTTCAATGTGTTCACGCTATAAAAATATAATAAAGTATATTACAATATAAAATATTTATATTTATGTATAGATTTTATTTTTACTTTTTAATAATTATGGTCTTAAAGATTTTTAAACACAAAAAATAAAAAAAAAAACAATTTTTTTTTAATTTTATGTAAGAGTTTGTATTATAAAGTGCAGCTATGTTATTTAAAATTTAAAAGCAGACATGATTTTGACCAAAGAATGCGTTAGAAAATAATTAAGTAAATTAACACTTGTTTAAGCAAACATTAACAAAGAAATGAAAATATTCAATTATGATCAGGGGCATAAATATAATGGGATAGAATAACAATTAAAAATACAATAAAAATACAATACAAAAATAGAAGCGGAATATTTATAGATATGATCTCCATGTACTTACTGCAGTTGACAGACAGCCGAGTGGCTGTTGTTGGGCTTGTTGTAATTTTTGAACAATGTTTGGGCGTTGCGATAGTGGAAAAGCAACCTTTATATTGTCGCCTTGAACTGCAGTACAGGTTGAAACCAGTGGATAATTGTAACCAGCACTTATAGAATTTGGTTGTGCAAGGCTCTGACAGCTACCACGATTTATCTCTTCCGACAGCATTCCCGGCTGCCGTGGAGGCAGTGGAGGTGGACAAGAGTCTACTTCAAGTTTTTTACTAGTACCCACATCTTCTGTTGCCATCGGCCCATTATTAGTTTCCATTTGTAAAAACATTTGCGTAGTCATTTTTGGGTCCGATAAAGCTTTAGCTTTAATCTTAGATCGCTTTGACTTTGTACTATTGTTATTGTTATTAAATAAATGACCACTGCCATCATTATTACTGGCTATAAACTTCGGTGATGTTCGTTGCGGACTGCCAGCACGGTCCAAATCAGAAATTGGAGAAAACTGGTGAATACTATTTGGAGTACCCAAATCTAAAGCAAGCTGCCTTGTTGGATTTCTTTGTGGTAGAGGCGGTGGTATGTCTTCCTCAATCAAACTCTTAGATATTGTAAAAACATTTTTACCTTTTGGTCCCGAACTTAATTTCAAAGTTTCTTTAGACCTTTGCTGTAGCTGATTAACGCATTGCTGTTGCAAATTTCTCTGAGTATTTTGTTGAGGGCTTAGCATATTTGCTTTTATATGGTGGTAAAGAGACTGCGACATTGGATTAAAAGCTTCTTGACCTCGTAGCTGAGGTAAAACGTCCGTTGTATTGTTTAGTGTTGAGGTTAACAAATCTTTGTCAGTTTTATTCTTTCGCGTACCCAAAGAAAGGGACGAAAGTGAACGTGGCAGTAGCGATAGGAATGCGGGTGAAGTGTGTTGGGTTGTTTGCGACTGTTGTGTGCTAACCTGTTGCTGATGATGATTGTTGTTGTGAAGATTGTGATGAGGAGTGGCGACAGACAAATTTTGAATTTGATTGTGCATTAGTATATCAGTATTTTTCTCGCCTGCTTGACACTTAATATTTGGCGTATCCTGAAGTTAATGATTTGCAGTTGTTAAATAGTTCAAACATTTTTTTATAAATAGTTTTTATACAACAAATGCATGTTTATATAAATGTACACATATACATAAAGCCGTGCCAGTGAATATGCATAAATGATTGATTTAAATTTTATTCTTAGGTGTATGAGATTTTCGCATAAAAACTATTTAGATTTATTATGAAATTATAGCACTATTTTAGGAACTAACCACAATAATAGGTATTGCATTATATTATAACAGCTTTTACAACACATTTGTACGTTTTTAGATTCGAGATAAATATAAAGGTAAATAATAATACACGTTAGAGCTGGTTTCTAATTATATATATAAATGCAGTGTTTATCATATTTACAACCTACCCAGCAGCCTAAGCTTCGAAACAATTTTAACAACATTTTATGGTTTTTCAAAAATAAATTACTGTACTTTGTTGACAGAAGCATGTTCAGTAGAATTTAACGAAATTTGTGTTCTATTAATAGAAAAAGAAGAAAGAACCGTTATCTTTTGCTGTGTTCTCGCATCTTTACTTGCATTTTTGTGTATCATAAATATAGCCCACAGTAGCAAATTTAACTTTTTTAAGAGCTGAACAGATTTGTGGATTTACAGACATTGAAATGAAGTAAATTTAGATAATTTTAAAGAAATGCCACTTGGAAAACAATTAGCTCATTATGAAAAAGGTCGTATTTTCTCACGTTTCGAGTCAGGAGAGTCTATTTCGAGTACTTCACGAAACTTGAAAAGAAGTCGACGTGTAATTAAATATTTTTTCGAAAACCCCGAAGATTATTACTAACCGCGCAATAAACGCAAAATTAGCAACAAAGCCAGCAACAGCTCAACCTTGTAGACCTTAGGCGGATCTGTGGCAGCTATGACTGTTAGGTGAGTTCTTAAGAAGTCAGGAATCATAAAGAGATCTAAACTTACCAAAGCACCCGTGTTGCTAAGTCGCCACAAAGTTGGTTTTTAATCATAATTCAAATATTGAATTACTCATTTTTCAAGATTTTTAGGGAATTTTTCATTTGGGAAAAATTTTCAGCCAATTGTTTAAGTGGGTCATAAATATGATAAACACTGTAGTATAGAATTTTCCGCACTATTCAAAACTTGTATCTTACGTAATTACGATATTTATGTTACTATGAAAGTATTGTTTATTTCAGACGATCGAAAAAAATACGTAACTATATAATATATAGAACATACGTATAAAACCAATTATGCATATATGTACACTAATACGAACAAGAACTTTAAAAACAAAATATATTTACTCACCTCTGCTCCGACTTGATGTAATTGTTCGCGCAGTTTTCGTATGTTTGCCTCCGACAGTTTATAGCTGGGATTATTTGTATCACCTTTAAGGCGATCCAAATTTAATTTTTCCTGCTCTAACATCTTTTGTAATGTTTGAATCTTATATGTTTCCATTTCCCGTCGCTTTATGCTCTGCAATTAATTAATGTTCAATACAAATATTCGAATTTTATGATTCATATTCGTCTAATTACGTACGTCAACAGGCTGTGGACCTGTAATTGAGGCAGTGCGATCCCGTCCTGATAGTACTGGTGTAGTTGGAACAATACCCACAGAGCTGGGCCTAGAAGACTTTTGGCTGCGTTTTACAGCCAGTTCAACGATTGTAGAAGCTTCAAAACGAAAAATTTTAAAAGTTGGGAATTAAAGAATTAAATCAAAATATTTTATCATGTCATGTTTTATTTTGAAAAGGAACAAGCTTCCTCAAGATTTGTCAATATATTAGACAATAGTTCCTGTAGTGATATGGAACACCAAATAATACATTCAGGCTATTTTTAAAGGAGAAGTAGTAGGCCAACAAATTTGTTCTCAAAGAAATAATAGGTTTTATTAGAAAAATAAAATATTTAAAATTTGTTGTTTTCAATGAAAAATATTTAGCAATATACGCAATTATGATGATAATTATAAAATTGGCTCTTGTTGCTGGAACAGTTTGGTTAACCAAAGAAATAGGTGTTTGGGATAATCCTGATACTACAGCTGCCATATATGAGGATATTAAATGTCAACTAAATCCTTACGTGGATGATTTAAAGCAAAAGTACGGCTCTAAGTATTGTAAGACAAGCGAGAAGAACACAATGTTATGGCGTGAATCATTTGTCGAAGTCTGGAATGCCACTATAAAAGAAGGATTTCTAGTGGTCAACAGATTTCCAAAATATTGTCATCGGTTTACAGATGATGTAAATGAGACTATCAATCAGTTATTCAACGGAAAACCACGCGAGTAGGCGATTCTCAAACTGGCAAATTTAAATTAAGTTAAAAATTATGTCTTTCTCATAATACATCTTAAAATTCAACTAACATGACTTATTCAAATACATGACCATTATGATATATACATTTCTAAAACGTTTGGGATTTCTTACAGGAATTTTTACCACGCATATTGGAGTTTGGGCGGAGGTGGCATATAAATTAGCTGAGCCTATAACAGGAAGTTCACAAAAAAAGACAAATAGCTCAAACATTAGATTTGAAAATGAAACACTAGTCAGCGCTTATGATAACTGCTTTGTTTCCCAAAGACAATATAATAACGCAATTAGACGAGGCATTTTCTTTTGTTGTCGCATGCCCGACTGGTCGACTCGATTTGTCATGCATATAAAAAACATATTGACCGAAAATATACCTAAAAGAATCACCAATCGATTAACGGAATCTTGGCTTCTCCCGGAATATAGTAATAAAGTGCTAATATTGATGTTGAACGTAGCCCTGCAGTATATACATTGGTCAACATAATATCGAGTCAGCCTCTGAAGCTCCCAAAGATCAAGGATTACCTGTGGCAAACGTGGATTTTCTTAGGCGGCTGAATATTATAGTATTCTGTCAAAATTGAAAGTATATACACCTATCAGGTCAATCATCTTTGGCATTAAAATTTTTATTTTATTCTCAAACAAAATGATTTTAGATCTTGCTTTGCGCACGGGAATCGTAGTTGCTGTAATTATGGCCACAAAACGCTATAATATTTGGGATTCATCGGATGAAACGCAAGAGGTTTATAATTCAACAATCAGGTGGATCAGTCCGTATGCCAAACAAACTTGTGATTATCTAAACATACAATTACCATCACTACCACCTCAAAGAGAAAAATCCTTTCTTGGTGTTTACTATTATAATCAAACAGTTAAGACGTTAGTTGACTTACTTAACATGTTTCCTACGTACATATATGGTATCTTAGAACGGATACCTAGCGTGACAAACGATATAGCAAGCTGCATTCGAGAACAATACCATAAGCATCAAACAGAAAGTGAGAAAAAGAAAGCATTAGAAAAAGAAAAGAATGAACGAAAAATTCGAATTGACGAAAGGGCACTTGTGCAGACTATTGAACCACACCCAGATGTGGACTCTAAATGTCAAACAAAAAATCATACGGATCATAAAGATACACCCCTAACCTCTTCTATTAAAGAAATTTGTCCAAGAAATAAACCTAGAGATCACGCTACTACTTTTAGAAAAAAAACTTGCCCAAAAACTGCGATTGATCCCCCTTGTGATCAACAAAATCAAAAGAACTGCAACGAATTGGATAAACAGTGCAAGTGCAAACCGCAACACTAAGTATGTATTCCTCAAAATTTATTTATTAAATCTACCTCATAAGTGCAAGCATTATTGCAGCATACTAGCCGAACCAAGTAAGGTCGAAACAGAGATTTCCAAAAAAACGGAATCCTAGTGACTGATTCAATTCACATCAAAAGAACTTGCATAACCCTATCGCAGAGCAGGGATAAGAGAGTCTAACAAGAGAGTCGACCCTAACTATAGAACAAATTATAATTAAGCTATATACACACCTTTGATATAGCTAACAACAGTCGGGTGTTTCTCTTGTCGTACTTCTTGTCCATTTACCTAAAAGATAAAATAGAAGAAACATTTCAAAATTTTGTAAGAAAATACATTTTATATAATAGTACGAGTACAAGCCTTTAAAATCATATCTCCTGCCACTAAACCAGCAATTTGTGCAGCTCCACCTGGCTTTACACTTTCCACAAAAACAGGATTGTCGCCAGACACCTACAAAAATATATTATTAATATAATATATGGAATATGACTTGACTTACTTTCATTCCATATCCATTATCATCTTTTCGTACAGTCAGAGTTAAATACTGAAAATTTTTGGGTGAAGCTGGGCTTGGAGTGGCCGGTTTCTGCACTTGATTGATTGGAGATAATTGTATATGGGAACGCGAACCCGATGTACAGGGATAATCTTGGGCAATTCCCAAATTAGTGCCACAGTCTCCATCAGTTACAAGGGCACAACTATCCATTAGATTGCTGTCGCTGTTGGAAGATCCTTTGCAGTCAAGATCAGGAACCGCAAGAATAGTCCCCGAAGGTGCACTTGCAACACCTTTTTTTTCTACACCATTCATAAGTTTCGCTTTATTTTTATTCGGCTTTTGATAACTGGTTGGCAAGGGAGGCGTTTGAGGTGGAACACTAGTATTGTTGTTATTAATACCACTAATACTGCTCGCTAAATTGCTGAAGCTGCTTGCCAGAGACGGAGATCGCGGTATTTTTGATTTATTCGCAGATTTCTGTTTCTGTTTGTTCTTTGAATTTTTTACAGATTTTTGCTTTGGCGGTGGAAGTACTTTTGACGAGTCCTCAGCTGTGCCTCCAGCACCGGCAACCGTGCTTGTGCCAGGGTTGTCGTCAATGTTTTGTGACTGCGATGTTGACTGTAGCAGCTGATCGTTCGATTCTTTTGGTAGATCTTGCACTTCATCGTAATCATGGTCATCAGTACTAAAATCAATCAACCTTGAAAATTAATATTACGACAGTGTTAACGCAAAATAAAAACAAGTAAGAACGTTGCAATCGGGCGATACCGATAGCAGAAGACTCATTCACAGCCCAAACGCTGTCAACCAGAGTATATAGTGCAATTTTCAAGTCTAGTGCGCAGCAAAAAACACGGCATGATGCCATTAAAATTGGAAAATCATCGATAGATATTGCATTCAAATTACATACATATATAATTTATACAATTTTGATTTTTATTATATATTTATATCCATACATTGGATACCGGCTTCAAGCTAACAGCAGATCAGCGCGATTTTCCTATGCTTGTGCACACACTCCTCGTCTATTCTATGCGTACAGACAGAAGCGCGCCTTTTGTCACATTCTTAGAATTTCTATTGATTTCTGGACTTTCTAGCCGTTACTGTAGTTTTGTCTGATGACGCTCTCTTATTAAGCTATTCTATTTTAGCAACTGATTGCTCGAGCAAAGCAGTGGCGCGGGTGCTAAGGGCGACGCAAGTAATGTTAGAGTAATGGAGGTTCGAACCTTTACTGTGTTATTTTTTTTTATTTTTTCATACATATTTCGTTTTTTATAAAATAGATATTTTATTGGGAAGGTGCGAGCTTGACTGAATGGCACTTAATACTTTTCATTTTCTTAGTCGAATAATTTTATAAGTTTAAATTTGTTTCTTCTTAAATAGCCCTCAAATACATATACGCAAATACATACATACATGTATACATGTATATATACATGTATATATACATGTATATATAATTATATACAGTTTGACACGAAAGTGTTTTCACATGGGGAAAAAAAAGCATTTTTGTTCTTTGACATTAAAAAAAACTGCTAAATGTGATATTTCTATTTTTTTTTTAATTACATTATGTTTTTCAATTTGTTGTCTTACAAAAATAACTTTAAAAAAATTAAAAAACTTTAAACATAGGCTTAAATAACAATAACAACATAAAAGATATTCAAATTCAACTGACACGAAAGTGTTTGCACACATGCTATTCTTTATTTCTTCTTACTGCTAAATTCGTATTTACCGTTGTTTTCGGCGATTTCAATGTGCACAGCTGTGGCTAATGCTATGTTCTGAACAATTTCGTCATATTTTGTAAGAATCGATTCAATCTTCAAAAAATTTAAACAAATTAAGAATGCCAGGGAAGCGATTGTCATTTGACATGATTCAATTGGTTTATTATAACCACTCCATAGGAAAATCAGTGGCGGAGATATCAGAAATGTTTATAATATCGAAGAGGACCATTTACAATATTTTAAGCCGTGCAGAAAACAATGAAACACTGGAGCCAAGACATTCAACTGGACGACCTCGGGCGTTAACAGATAGGGCCGAGCGTATTCTGGCCAGGAAAGTTAATGATAACCCAACAATTTCGACCAGAACGCTTGCCAGGGAGCTGCAGGAAGAATGTCGTATTGACATATCCCGCGAAAGTGTCCGCAGAGCCCTAAAAAGGAACGAGTTTGCATCCCGAGTTGCGCGGAAAAAACCATTGTTGTCGTCGAATCATGAGAAAAGACGTCTAACATTCGCCAGGTTGCATGTGGGACATGTGGATTCATATTGGGATGAAACCATATTTTGTGACGAGACGAAGATGATGTTGTATTACAACGATGGACCCAGCCGTGTTTGGAGAAAGCCGTTGAAAGCCCTTGAACGGAAAAATATAATTCCCACTATTAAGTTCGGAAAACTTTCAGTGATGGTCTGGGGGTGTATTTCTAGTAAAGGAGTTGGAGAATTGTGCTTTATCGAGAGTACAATGGATGCGAAACAGTATTTGGAGATTTTACGCACGAATCTAGTGTCCAGTGCCCGCAAGTTTGGATTTTTTAGGGATGGTAAACCAACATTTAGGTTTTACCAAGATAATGACCCCAAACACAAAGCTAACATAGTCAGGTGCTGGCTTCTCTACAATTGTGCAAAGGTGTTGGATACTCCTGCACAAAGTCCCGACCTTAATCCCATAGAGAATCTGTGGGCTGATCTCAAAAAAAGGACAGCCAAGCGGCGTCCAACAAACAAAAGCGATTTGAAAGCCTGTATATTAGAGGAATGGGAGAAGACACCGGTGGAATATGTGCAAAAACTAATCAATTCCATGAGTAGACGGTTGGAAGCGGTCATTGAAGCCAATGGGGGTCATACTAAATACTAATTTTGATACTTAATATAATTAATAGTGCCTTATTTTGAATACTTTATTTTTGTGCAAACACTTTCGTGTCAGTTGAATTTGAATATCTTTTATGTTGTTATTGTTATTTAAGCCTATGTTAATAGTTTTTTAATTTTTTTAAAGTTATTTTTGTAAGACAACAAATTGAAAAACATAATGTAATTAAAAAAAAATTAGAAATATCACATTTAGTAGTTTTTTTTTAATGTCAAAGAACAAAATTGCTATTTTTTTCCCAAGTGAAAACACTTTCGTGTCAAACTGTATGTAAGCCTGCACGCATAGCATCAAGCATTCCAGCCTTATACACGCGCTCATTTGTATGTGTGTATGTATGTATGTACACATAAATGCGTGCTCTAGCATATTCTAAGAATCCCGTTGCGATTGATTTGTCTTTGCATTGTTTTTGAATTTCCAGCCGCTACACTAGCTTTTCTTTGCTATGCGGCGTCATAGCAATAATGTGATTTCGTTTTAACTACTCTTGATCGAAACGACGCGGTGGTGCTGTAGGCTGAAGCGCCGACGATCTTTATTTTAGCTATTTTGACAAACATGCTGTTTGGGTTGGGTGCGAGTTCAAATCCCGCTGAAAACACTTTTTTGTAAATTGCAAATTTTTGTTATTTTAGCTTTTTTATATTTTATTAATTTTATAAAAATGTTTCCTTCCGTGCTATCAATGCCTATTAAGCCTACTTATGTGTACATATACATAAATAGATGGCTGACGCATATAAATGTCGCAATTCGGGCACTGTAAATGCCGATTGCCACGCCCCTAGTGGCCGTAGACTCCTCAATTTTAGCCAGTTTTTAGAACGAGCAACCGGTTACCTAAATGCAAAATTTGAATTCTTACGCTCAAAAAATGTGAAAATTACAGGGTATTTTTTTATATGCCACGCCCCTAAAGAGGCTTAGAGGAGGCCACCAGTAACTTAACTATCCAAATTTGAAGCTTCTAGCTCTTAAACTGTAGGAGATATAAACTTGTGCGGTTTGCCACGCCCCCTATAGGCGGACATATATCTACCATAGCTCGTTGGACGTGGGTGGTCAATCCGCGTATATATACAAAATGTCAGGTCTCTACCATCAATAGTGCCTAAAATATAGCAGAATTCGAAAAATCACTATATATATAATTTTTTCACCTATCTTCATAGAATTAAAACATCAGCTTACATGCAAAATTTCAGCATTCTAGTTTTATAACTTTAGGAGATACAGTTTTATCTGATTTGCCACGCCCCTAATGGGCGGAGATATATCTTGGGTGATCGGCGTGGACCTACATACCAAAGTTCAGCTTTCTAGCTCTTCAACAAACATGATTTCTGGTATATCGGAAAATGAATTTTCGGATTTGCCACGCCCCTAGTGGGCGGATCGGGAAAATTTTAACACTTTATAGATCGGAGATATAAACGAATATGTGTTCCAAATTTCAAGTCTCTAGCTTCAATAGTGCCGAAATAGATTGCGTTCATACGGACAGACAGACATTGCACAAAACCAATATACTCATTTCACTTTCGTGAATGAGTCTAAAATCGTGTGCAATATACTAGAATGCAGTTATAATATAATATAATAATATAGCGACGAAAATTCTGGTCCCCAGACAAACTTTTAGAAGCAACCTTATACGGGTATAACGACGGTCTCTTGAGTATCGTTAGAATCGGATTCTACTGTACTTTTATACATACATATTTGGATATATGTAATACTTGTTCAGTTTCATAAAACATTTCATTTCATAAACACATTGCAGTGCGTCTGATCGCTCTTTAAATCTCATTGAACAATTCACTAAAAAACGTCATCGCAGAGTCACAAAATCAAAACACTTATACTGCTGTTAAACAGAAACCAATACTAAATCGATATTTGCTGATGGTTATTTTACTAAGACTGGTAGTTTTTAATGTGTTGAATAGGCATAGGCAGACCTAGCAAATAAATTATGCCGTAACAAATGCCATTGCCAAAGCCACGAGATCAACTCAACAAAATGACCACTGTTTGACCTTTTTAATTGAGCATAAATTAAAATAGCCATATAATAGATACAATTTAATTTCTGTACTTGTTTGTTGCGAAAAATTAGTTCTAATACGTATGAGCTTAAATAAAAGGTAAAACATCACTCGTTTATGCTTATATCAATCAATAATTAATAACTAACGAACTAATATGAATAATAATTATTTATTTGAATATTGATTTTTCTAAATCCACATAATTATTCTTGCATGAAAAACAATATTAGGCTGGTAAAAATAAAGCTTACCTTTTCTTGATTGATGGGTCATCCATAGATAGGTTCTTTTTGAAATTTGCAAATATTTCAACGTATTGTGATATATACTTCTAACACGCAACGAGTCCGTATTTGTAAAAGTATATTATTGTTTATTTTCTAATTTCCAATAACAACATCAAAAGTGGTTCTGAATCATAGTAGTTCTGCATTAAAAATTTAATTTATTATCATGAATTAGCTATTACAATATTAACTATTTTAGATACAGACACATACTAAATGTTTTATTTGTACAAACTAAAAATTTTCGAATCAAGAATTCAAGTGTAATAGCATACGCGAATCTAATCATGGATTGCAAAATGATAAAAATAAGATATAACAAGTAAGAAAGCTCTAGTCGAGACTGCCCGACTACGACACAATTTTGAAAAAAATCGAAATTCTATAAAGTACATATGAATCTATATTTAAAATTTGGCGACTCTAGCTAGGTTGTCGTTAGTGTTTTTAATCGATAACAAATTTACGGGGGAAGTTATCGACTTTTAAAGCAAAACTCAATATGCGCGTGGTATATACGGAGGTTGGCAACAAAATTTCAAGTCTCTAGGTCTTAAGTCTTCTGACATCGACGCGTTCAAGCATACGGACAGACGAACGGACAGTGCTAAATCGACTCAGCTCGTCGCCCTGATCAAGAATATATATTCAACAAAACCATTATACCCTGATTTCCCATTTTCAATGGGCTTAGGGTATAACAAGAAAGCTCTAGTCGAGACTGCCCGACTGCGAGATACACACACACACACAAACACACGCACATACACGCATACACGCATACACACACACACATACATACATACGCACCCATGCATAAACACGCATTGACTGCAGTGTGCGCTTACTATGAGAACTTAATTGTTCAATAACTTTTTTTGTGGACATACGATCTTATAAAGGTGGGGGTAAATTTTGACAAAAATCGAAGTTCTATAAAGTACATATGAATCTACATAAAAATTTGGTGACTCTAGCCTTAAAGATGTAGCAGATAAAAATTTGTTACTGGTTTTCGATGTTTTTAATCGATAACAAAATAACGGGGCAAGTTATCGATTTTTAAAGCAAAACTCGATATCCGCGTGGACCTAGGAAACAAAATTTCAAGTCTCTAGTTTTTTTATCTTCTGAAATCGACGCGTTAAAACATACTGACAGAGGGACAGACGGACGGACGGACAGACAGACAGACGGACAGGGCTAAATCAACTCAGCTCGTCGCCCTAATCAAGAATATATATACTTTGTCGCGACTGAAAATATCATAAATAACAGCAGGCAAAATATATTTACATAGACAATGTATTTTAATACCGCTCAATAGCAAAAGTAATTACAAGTAAGAAAGCTCTAGTCGAGACTGCCCGACTACAAGATCCCCTGAACCCTTCGAGCAACTGATATTTCAATAATTATTCGCATATGCACACATACACGCACACACACAGACATACGTACGCACGCATAGGAACTTAATTGCTTAATAACTTTTCTTCTGGATGGACTATCTTCATGAAACTTTGAGATTATGAATATAACATAGATATGCATGTATTTGCACAAGCACAAGTCCCTAGTATTTTAAATACGCCTTTTACAAATGTGAAGGTGAGGGGGTGAAAAATTTGGGGACTCTAGCTTTAAAGATGTAGGAAATATAAATTTATTACTGGTTTTCGATAATGTTTTTAATCGATAACAAAATAGCGGGGCAAGTTATCGATATTTAAAACAAAACTCTATATGCGCGTACTATACACGGATCTAGAAAAAAAATTTTAAGTCTCTAACTCTTATATCTTCTGAGATTGACGCATTCAAACATACGGACAGACGGACAGAGCTAAATCGACTCACCTCGTCGCCTTGATCAAGAATACATATACTTTATGGGGTCTGCCACGCCTCCCTCTGCCTGTTATATACATTTAACAAAACCATTATACCCTGATTTCCCATTGAAAATGGGTTCAGGGTATAAAAATATTTAAATTGAAGATGCCCTATCGTTTAATTATTATTTATACATAATTTTATTAAATATTACATGCGTTTAGACAGTATAAAAGGATTAAAGAAAATAAATATCTTCTATGCTGGAGCCTTAAGTAAAATTGATACAAAAACCATCGATCAGCATATTTAATACGCTCTAGCATCCAACAAGTGGCTTTGGCAGCCATATTGTTTTGCTCTGTAGTGTTGCTGAGTCCAGAGGTGCGGGCGTGACGAATATTTTAACCCGGGATAAAAGAACAACAAATTAATATTGGCAACACAATAAACTGAGGGAGTCTATTAAACTCTTCGAACAATTTGTTAACCGTGTTCATACTTTTGCATACAATAATATACGATAAATAAGTTTAAGATTCATTTTGCATGAACATACACATATACGCATATCGTCACGAATACAAGCAATAAAAAAGCCCGACACGAACGCACCTCTGGTTGGATCATCACACTCACCAAGTAAATATGTATACACATATAAATATATTAACTCATATTATGTACACTACCACACACACACTCGTCTGTTGCCTCTTTTACAGGGCTCGGCTCATTATCTAGCGCACTGCGCATCAATATTTTAACGCGTTCAGAAATAGACGATTTAATATCTGTTTTCTAATAAAGTCACAAATTTATATAAATAACTTATGTTTAGCATTACGTTTTAAATATTGTGTTAAAAAAAAGTGCTGAATTGGTTCTTCCTTTTGTCACACCAAACTATACGCAATAAATGCTAAATTGATACTATGTTATACTCAGAATGGACTCTGTTAATAGAGGTGACGATATATCGGGAAAAGAAATACATCGCAAGAGTTTCCGATAGTCATTTCTAATTCGTATGTTAAGATTTTTTATATGGGCACATTGATTGCTATAAACTCCATATATAGAATGGGGCAGCGTGACCGAATATGGTATTTTAAATACTTTTTGGTATTTTATCAGCTCTAATTTTGCTCAAAAGTATTTTAATGGTATATAGGTATTTAGTAGCTTTTTTCTTAGATTTTATGGTATTATATGGTATTTTCGGCTTGGTCACACTTTAAGACTTAATGAATCGAATGCTTAATGCTTAAGACTTGCTTAATTTTAAAACAAATAAATAGAAAACATGAGCAATAAGCAAAAATATAGTTTTGAGTGGGAGACTATGCCGGGAAATGCAAAATGGCTGGGCAGGCGCGCAAATAATATGGATGCGCACTGCAAAGCGTGCCAGACTGACATTTTGAGTAGGCTGGCGTCACTTAAGCAGCACGCGGCTACACAAAAACATAAAGATAATATGAAATACTTCTGTGGAAAATCAAAGGTGAGTTCTTTATATGCTTTTAAATTATATGTAAGTAATAACTATTCTTTTTTCAGATTCAATCGTTTTTTAAAGAGTCGGACAACACTCTAGGTACCTCTATCAAAAAGGCAGAAATTATGTTTGCTGCAGCGATTGCTGAACACAACATATCAATGACAGCAATGGACCATATTAGCGATGTGATCAAGCATGCGTTTCCCGATAGTGCCATTGTGCGCAAGGGTTTTACTGCAAACGCACCAAAACAGCTTCGCTTACGTACAATGTACTGGCACCTGTGATGAAGGAGCAACTGATCTCTAGCATGAAACGGTGCGTTTCTGCAGCGGGAAGGCCTGTGTTCTCCATAATCATTGATGAATCGACTGATGTTTCGTGTACAAAGGTCTTGGCGTGTGCTGTTATGTATTTCGACAAGGAAGCGCAAACAAAATTCTTGTTCACCATTGACTTAGGCAGTCGACCTTTTTGCAGCACTCAGCGATGGACTCAAACTTAATGGCTTTGACATCAATAATATAATTGGATTTGCTGCAGACACAACTAATGTGACAACTATGGTGAGCGCAATAGCATTATGACGAAGATACGAGACGTCAACAAATCATGTTTTTTTGTAAAAATGTGTTTGCCATTCGTCTGCTCTTGCTGCAAGCTATGCTTGCAAGCAACTGCCTCGAAACTTAGAGCAAACCATTAAAGAGCTATATAACTACTTTTCAAAAAGTTCAAAGTGTCGACGAAAATTTAAAGAGTTTCAAACTTTCTTAGATTCCCCTGCACACAATATACTTAACCACTACGACATACGTTGGCTATCGTTGCATTCTTGTGTGGCACGCATACTAGAACAGTGGGATGCCCTCATTGCATTCTTTCAAGAAGAATATGAAGTTGATAACAATTTATCAGCTGAGTATATTCTATCTAATTTAAAAAATCCAACTGTTAAACTTTATCTTTTATTTTTGGATTATATACTTGCTTTAGTGAATAAATTCAATATCATATTCCAGTCTAGTCGATCTGTTGTACATCATTTCTATAAAACTATGTCCGAATTTTACAAAAGTTTATTAGCTTGTTATATGCAGCAGATGTATATAGATAATACAGATTTAAATGCCATAGAGCCAACAAACACATTTTATTTTGTACATATAAAAGACATGTATCTCGGAATAAAAGTGGCAACTGAACTTTCAACAAATAGCTTGGACAAAGAACATAAATTGGATTTTTTGAAACGTAGCCAGTTATTTTTTATCGAGCTATGCGTACAACTAAAAAAAAGATTGCCATTACAAGATAACTTTCTGAAAATGTTAAGTTTTTTGGATCCAAATGATTTTAATAATCAAAATTGTCAATCGTTGCTCAAGCTGTATGAACGCTTTCCCGATTTTGTCAATGATCCACAAATAATTGACAATGAGTATCGAACAATGAAAACTGACGACATGGTTAAAATGCTTTTGACTAAAATTCTCAATTGCGATACATTCTGGTACGAATTGAGTCAGTTAAAAGATATAAATAATTGCTATAAATATTCGAATATTTCGAAATTTGCTCAATCTATGTTAATTTTGCCCGTTTCTAATGCGTCGTGTGAACACATATTCTCTCAAATTAATTTAATCAAAACGGAAAATCGAAACCGCTTTAAAAATGTAAACATATCACATATATTACATGTAAAACAATCATTGCGCGAAAATGGGTGCAATAATTTTAAGCCCAATGAACAAATGTTATGTAAAGATTTCAACAAATTTAATTTAAGCTGCTCTGACGAAGAAGGCTAGTATTTACTATTTAATTATATTTATAATTAAATGTAATATTCTGATCTTAAGAGAAACTAACAAGACTGAACAAAGAAGTTCCTTTATTATTAGACTCATTCACGAATGTGAAATGAGTATATTGGTTTTGTGCAATGTCCGTCTTGCTGTCCGTCTGTCCGTCCGTCCGTATGAACGCAATCTATTTCGGCGCTATTGAAGCTAGAGACTTGAAATTTGGAACACAGACTCGTGTATATCTCCGATTTATAAAGTGTTAAAATTTTCCCGATCCGCCCACTAGGGGCGTGGCAAATCGGAAAATTCATTTTCCGATATACCAGAAATCATGTTTGTTGAAGAGCTAGAAAGCTGAAATTTGGTATGTAGGTCCACGCCGATCACCCAAGATCACAAGCTACGGCGGATATATCTCCGCCCATTAGGGGCGTGGCGAATCGGATAAAACTGTATCTCCTAAAGTTATAAACCTAGAATGCTGAAATTTTGCATGTAAGCTGATGTTTTAATTCTATGAAGATAGGTGAAGAAATTATATCTCAAATCGGACCTGAAGATATAGTGATTTTTCGAATTCTGCTATATTTTAGGCACTATTGATGCTAGAGACCTGAAATTTAGTATATATATGCGGGTTGACCACCCACGTCCAACGAGCTATGGTAGATATATGTCCGCCTATATCTCCTACAGTTTAAGAGCTAGAAGCTTCAAATTTAGATAGTTAAATTACTGGTGGCCTCCTCTATCCCCGATGCCACAAAAATAATTTTTAAGCCTCTTTAGGGGCGTGGCATATCGAAAAATACCCTGTAATTTTCACATTTTTTGAGCGTAAGAATTCAAATTTAACCGGTTAAATAGGTAACCGGTTGCTCGTTCTAAAAACTGGCTAAAATTGAGGAGTCTACGGCCACTAGGGGCGTGGCAATCGGCATTTACAGTGCCCGAGTTGCGACATTTATATGTACACATAAGTAGGCTTAATAGGCATTGATAGCACGGAAGGAAACATTTTTATAAAATTAATAAAATATAAAAAAGCTAAAATAACAAAAATTTGCAATTTACAAAAAAGTGTTTTCAGCGGGATTTGAACTCGCACCCAACCCAAACAGCATGTTTGTCAAAATAGCTTAAAATAAAGATAGTCGGCGCTTTAGCCTACAGCACCCCTGCGTCGTTTCGATCAAAAGTAGTTAAAACGAAATCACATTATTGTTATGACGCCGCATAGCAAAGAAAAACCAGTGTAGCGGCTGGAAATTCGAAAACAATGCAAAGACAAATCAATCGCAACGGGATTCTTAGAATATGCTAGAGCACGCATTTATGTGTACATACATACACACATACAAATGAGCGCATGTATAAGGCTGGAATGCTTGATGCTATGCGTGCAGGCTTACATATATAATTGCATATACATATGTATGTATTTAAGAAGAAACAAATTTAAACTTATAAAATTATTCGACTAAGAAAATGAAAAGTATTAAGTGCCATTCAGTCAAGCTCGCACCTTCCCAATAAAATATCTATTTTATAAAAAACGAAATATGTATGAAAAAATAAAAAAAATAACACAGTAAAGGTTCGAAACTCCCCTACTCTAACATTAATTGCGTCGCCCTTAGCACCCGCGCCACTGCTCGAGCAATCAGTTGCTAAAATAGAATAGCTTAATAAGAGAGCGTCATCAGACAAAACTACAGTAACGGCTAGAAAGTCCAGAAATCAATCGAAATTCTAAGAATGTGAGAAAAGGCGCGCTTCTGTCTGTACGCATAGAATAGACGAGGAGTGTGTGCACAAGCATAGGAAAATCGCGCTGATCTGCTGTTAGCTTGAAGCCGGTATCCAATGTATGGATATAAATATATAATAAAAATCAAAATTGTATAAATTATATATGTATGTAATTTGAATGCAATAGCTATCGATGATTTTCCAATTTTAATGGCATCATGCCGAGTTTTTTGCTGCGCACTAGACTTGAAAATTGCACTATATACTCTGGTTGACAGCGTTTGGGCTGTGAATGAGTCTTCTGCTATCGGTATCGCCCGATTGCAACGTTCTTACTTGTTTTATTTTAAGAAAATGTTACAAAATGAATTTTAAGCATTTAATTAATTTTAAGACTTTAAATATATATTGGAATATGGAATTGAATACGAATGCATATTGTTCTAGTTTTATGTTGGACTGAAAAATTATTAATTTTTTATAATGAAATAAACAACAAACATTTTTTGCAATATTCACATTTTTTCTATATATAATAAGTCAGTTATTACTTTTACATATAATTTGAATTTCCAGACGATTTATTTGTTATGGTATTTATAGTGGTATTTTGTAAAATATGAAATAGTATTTTATAGTATATTTTTGAGACCAAATTGGTATTTTTCGTTTGGTCCGGCGCGGTCACGCTGAAATGGGGGCTCTCACTGTTGGGGAAATCACTATTGTTAGAGCAGTCCGTGCTGTTATCGTTAGTCTAGCCGTGTCCGTTCGTCTGTCTGACCATATATGTATAATGACGATTATTTGCACAGTATTAACAAATGTGTTTTATATAACAAAAAATTATTCAAACAGAATAGGATATTTTTTAAACCTAATTTGTTTTTGTTTCTCAAAATTTTTAAAAATTCCTTCGTCCATGCAAATGCATACATTCTAGTTATTCTAAGCGCATTGTACACTTCCTTATTTTCTAGATGGAGGAACTAATTGAGTTCCGCCTTTTTAAAAATCTAAAATGTTATTTGATTCTGTGGTTAGCTTTGAATTCTGCAAATGCTTCCCATAAAGAGGGTTAAATCTTCCGATTTTCTCTGGGCGATGTATTTTCGCATTCCTCATTAATCATGGTAATTTAAGTGCTAGTAATTTTCATTTTATATACTGGCGATGACAACACAGCGGAGATAACGACCATAAGGGGCATTTCAAATCTTTTATGAGCTAGAATTACCCAATTTTGCACGTGAGTTATTGTTTCGATCCCAGAAAAATCGATACAAAAGTCTGATTATAGTCAGATCTGATTATAGTCAAAGTACTCAGCCCTATCTTGCATTAATAATCTGTAGACCACTTTAATGAACTAATTATGTATTTTATAAAATATAATTTTATTTCTTTTTTAATATTTCCATATGTGTTTACAAATATGTACAACATTAAACAGTAATCTTATTTATAATCTTAGATATTTTGTTATAGTTTCAAAAAATATATACATATGTACATTTTAACCTAAGCATTATAATCACAGTAGCTTTGATTTTTAATTATAGAAAAGGCTACTTTCTATAATTAAAAAATTACAGCCTATTAGAATAATACATTCAACTATTAGTACATAAGCATATATAATAGTAATACATAATATAAAAATAATCCTATCATTGCGTATCGACATATGTTTTCTGTGCGCAAAAGTGTTGCGCACACTTGGCGTCAAATCACATTAGATGGATCGTATACTTGTGTATTTTTTTCAGATATAAAACAATTCGAATTCAAATTAGAATTTCCTACAACATCGATACCATTATTACCATCAGCGATACACGGTAAATGCATTACACCCTGATAACTACTAAACTCAAGATCAACATCACGTACTAATCCTGTACTCGAGAACTTTGGTTTATACTCACTTAAAAACTCCAATATCTTTAGGTGATAAAATACTCCTTCGTTATCTATAGCATAAAACTGAGTAAAATCAACATTAGCACAGAAAGACAACCCTTTGTTTCCTACAAATGTGATACACGCTAGCAATGCTGGAAACTTAGCGTGTCCCCTTTTCCCTCTCCAAGGATATGCTCTGTTTTGTTCAGCTTCCAGGTGCTTATTAATACTTTTTAAAGAATTTGACACAGTCAACGGTTCTTTGAGATCTTTAGGTACGCCTGACCATGGGGACGCATCGACTTCCTCGCGACCTTTTGGCAGAAACTGGGAGTGATGCAGATCCCGATTATATCGCCTGCTCCGACATTTGGCAGTCATTCGATTACTAAGAATATAGTTCACGTCCCAGAAACATAATCGTTCTGCGCAACTAACAAGAATCTGTTTGCATGGTGAGAAGAGCATCTTAATTGATTGACAGGGCTCATGTCCTTGTGATATGGTAAAAATAAATTCCAAACGATGGTTATCATATATATAAATCTGCATAAACCAAATTTTAATGTATTTCTGGTTAATTTGTGAGGATATTATTTTACTTTTACCTTAATTTGTCCATTTTTAAAGCCAATAGCAACTAATTTACCGTCATGTGTGACTGTCAATTCATTAATTATATCTTGACATTTTATATTTTCTTTGCAGAGAGATTTATAGTTTAACTTATGGCCTGTACTATTAACTTCACAAATCTATAAAGTTTTATTTTAGTTCTTTAAATTTTTTAATTTTAAGTATAGTCAATTTACCTTAACAGTGCGATTTATAAAGGCTAAGTAAAGTCGGTGTTCCTTCATATCAAATCCAACCAACCGATCATAAGGTCCATCAAAATGATGTCTCTGCTGAGGACTATACAAATCTATGCTCTATTACAGATATATTGGGAAATAAAAATGAAGTAATATATTTTAAGAATTTTAAAATTTCAAATAACTTACAATCACACCATTCTCTGTAAAAATAAGAAGAAAATGCTCGTTAAAAAGTCGAGCAGACATAGTATATTTCGAAAGCTTTATCGGCCAAGTTGATGATGACGCTGTATTCATCTCTAATTTTGATAAGTTGAAAATTAAAGTAGCGTAATTAGATGATGTTTTAGATGATGTAATTAAAATTGTTGAGTTAATCATATTTATATAATCAACTTGATTGGTTGAATACTCTTGCAGAAGCTTTTCGTTTTTGCTTATGTTAAAGATAACTCCATTACTATAACCAGCAAAAATATTATTATTTTTACAAATGCATAAAGCTGTTATATGACTATTTCGATCCATCAGAGGTGTTGTTATCATTGACCAGTGGGATTCACCGTCTTCTATTTGAATTTTGTGAATACGTGACCTGGAATCAACGGCTAATAGTGTATCATTATTATATTTTATCAAAAGCGGGCGAAGGTATACATTAGGCTCAAGATAGGATTTTAGATCAACCGTTGTGTTATTTGAATAACCACATTCTCTTTTAGCTTCATGAGCCCAAGTTATAGACTGATTTTCATTGGCTGGAATATTTTTTAAAGTATACAAATTTAATATACTTTTACCAGCTGCTCCGCATAAAATAATATATTTTAGTTTTGGGCTATTCAAATCATAGATATCCAAGCAAATAATATGTTCACTGACGTTGCTTCGCAGCACAGAATCAAAAACTTTCAAGTCATATACAATAAGACCTTGAACTGTTCCAAGAACTAAATATCGGCCGTCTTTGGATAATTTGCCGCATGTAATAGATACGGCATCCATATCAGTGAAATGCAGCGGGTTTTTAACTATAGTACTATTACTGTCAGAATGCTTGAATCGTAGTTGCCAAACCCGCGATTTAAATATTAGTAATAACATTGTGTAATCTTCATTTTTATCTATATAAGTTTCCATTGTGAGAGCTTCTTCGTTTCCGAAATCATGTTCTGTTTCTTTTGAGCCACGACGCAGGTCCCAGACTGTTAATTTACAATCAACTGTGCATAGCACATAAAATCGGTCCATTAATTTTGAAAAACATCGTAACTTTCGCTGTTGTGTTTTTAAAATTGGTGTATGCGATTGCCTGAATTTTTCTTCCTTGTTGTCCCAGTCGCATATGCAAATATCTCCGTTATTAAAAGCCACATGAAGTTGTATAAAGATATTTTCGTCTTCATCGTCTTTCTCTTCAAGAAAAAATGAACATATTTTTTGATCCGCTGACGAATTAGTCAAACGTTGAACGTCGTTATTAACAAACTTCACATTGCAAAATATTTTCGAGTGCTTGGCCACTTGGCCAAGCCGTAGCCTTGCAGAGCAATCGGTATTACGTCGACGAAGAAGGTGCTGCAGTGACCAAAGTTTTAAGCTTCCGTTGCTGTACAGCGTTAACAGATGTTTGTGCTTGTTGAATACACACATCTCCACTATGTCATACAAATCATTGTTATCGCTAAGCAAATAGGTCACGTCTCCATCTAATGAGACGTCTGTAAGTAACAGTTGTTGATTGCTTAATGCCATTAGACAATAGTCATCGTCCAGATATATTGCGTGTCGCACCTGATGTTTGCCCAAATTAATAATTTGTCGATGCGGATTGGATTGTCCACTTAAATATGAAATAATACATATCAAATAAAATTTAAATTTATATATATATATATACCAAACAAAAAAAAGTATATTATATAATTACCATTCAGTAAACCACACATAAGAAGGCAAGCGCTGTGCTTGGCGAAATGCTTCATCGTAGACTACTCCTACTTCAGTCATGAGTGCAATTTGTAATAGACAGCTGAACTCGGATCTTATTAACTTCTCTTCAGCATTAAGCAAAAAGGTTATCAACGCATTAAGGAGCAAGTCATAATATACATTATCATTATCTTTATAATCAGATGATTGACGCGCACACATGTATTGTTTCTCATTAATTATTTGCGCTTCGTATAGTCTAAGAACCTGCAAAGTAGGTAACACATAGCCCCGAGCACCCAATGGTGTACAATCATTTCGGATTTTTTGATCGAGGAAACGGAAGTCAAGATATACTTTCCGAAATAATGTCTCACGCTCTATATTATCATTGATTTTGCTGATGTGGTGACCAATGTGTTTATAAAAATAGCTGTCCAGATTTGGTATTAGTAATCCATTTGTTTCATCAAACACTTGAGGTATGCTAAATAAGTTAAGATTTGTTAAAATATTAAAGTAAAGTAAACTTGTTTTAAATGACTTACTTATAGTACTCAATAATTTTTCTATGGAGTACAGCCTCATTCACTATATGCATGCTCAGCTCAAAATAAATGCTAGGAAGGGTTATTGTCATACGTTTGTTGCTGTCTAAATGCTTTTTAATTAAGGAATACTTATATAATTTATTGACGATGGTTATCGGGTCATTACCTGGCCATACGATGCCCAAAAGCTATAAAGTCAATTTAATCAAATTGTATATCTAAATAACATAAGAAATCGTGGTTTTGTTGTACTACTTACGTATAGAGGTATATAAGCAGATTTAGGAAATATAAATAAATTTTTATACAGTTGCCTCTCATCGGAATTCAATACATTTAAGGTGGTTTCTATAATTGAAGTCAATTTTTCCGAGTTTCTCCTGTTCGAGATGTGTGAAATATAATATGCTTTATATAGTGAATATATAAACCATTTACTTACTGATCCCAGTTATCAATGGTGCAATGATCATCACGAATACTCCTTGCGATTGTGGTCAGTAGAAGAGGATTTGTTTTTTTTTCTTGTATAAGTGTTACCGTTAGCTTCTTAAGTGACTCGTATGTAATTTCAGGTAGGAATTTGGAAAAAAGAGACTCTATTTCAAAAGGACTAAGAGCATCTTTAAGTGTGACATGAGTCGTCGTTAAAGTCGACAAAAAATTTACTACGTTTTTCTGTCGCGTGGTCAGTAGTATTTTACATCCCAGATTAAATGCTTCCCACGTTTCTTTGTTCTGCACGTTACGTAAAACCAGAAGACAATTTTTGTATAGCTTACTCTTCAGCTTATCACTTAATTTAGACTTCAACCACTCAGTCTGTAACTGAATGCTGCCATCGCAATTCAGTTGTTGGTTGTGGTCAATTATGTAAAGAAACGATTGGAGTGCTTCCAAACGACTTTTTGGTGAGCAGCATGTTCTCACATCTAACCAAAATATGTTAAAATCCATTTTTTGTTGCACAACGTACGAAGAGCAAACGTCTAAAGCAAGCCACTGCTTGCCAGCCCCAAGATCTCCTTCCACTAAAACGTTTTTAGAAGGTCTTAGCTCGAGCAGAGCTTTCTGCAATTCCAAATACTGTTCAATTCTTAACACATTATATTTCGTGAACTTTTGGTTGTCGTTATACAACCGGTCGACTTTGGAAATATAATTTTTGGTATTCAAGCTGGGTTCTTTACACTCTTTCTGTATTGCAGATAGTAGGAACCCATAATTGGGTCCATGTGAATCTTTCAGCACTTCTTCGACAAATCTTTTAACAACATTCTTTCCTTGGTCTCGCAACGTCCAAAATAAACGATATGTTTGCAATGGATGTGACTCATTCACAATATTATCAACTTCCTCTTTTTTCAATATTGCCCGCAAAGCCTCCTCAATGTCCTTGCAATCAAAATCCTTTTTAAAATCTTCCAGGAATACTGGGATTATATCCTTGTAGCAATATTTCATTTCAGACATCTCGCAGATACTCATTTATGTCGAAAAATACTGAAAGGTGAACACATGTTTTCGTGAAAAAAAAAGTTTTATATTCTTCGAGAGGCATAATAATGTTTAAATATCCTCATCATTTGATAATCGAGTATACTAGGATATTATTACAGAAGGAGGCGTGACAAATCCCAAAAAGGATATATAATATACATACACTAATCGGAATAATAATGAAATCGTTTTGTGGCTATTGAAGTTGGCATTGCTTAGTACCGCTAAATGAAATAGCGAAAATTATGATCAAAACAAAGAATCTGTTTACCATTTACGTTCTCTTTCTGCTGCTAAGAATGCATGTAACCATAGAATTTTCGCGTCGCGTAAGTATTTTGACGACAGCTTTTTATACTCATTTACGAAAGTCTAAAGTGTTGAAATTTTAAGTTTTTCTCTTTGCCGCAACTTCTTAGTTTTTGTTTTGATTTCATTATCATCATATGAGATGTCTCTCATACCAAAAAAGCGCGAGTGAAAACCCATTATGTTTTATTTTCTATTCTTCTTTATTTTCGCAAAGAATGCGTGTACTTATTTTGAGTCATCAGATTAGCGCCCCCAAATGCAATTGTAACTAGGCAAGATAGTTTTGACAATTATACTCACCAAATTTTTTGTGAACCTCAAAGTATTCAATATATTTATAGTATGGGTAAAGAAACAGGTTTATCTTTGGTTGAAAATCAAAGATTGAGGCATACTTTGAATCTGGACTACGCTACCATAAAATTGCTGAAAAAACAGGAAAAAACAGAAAACTAATTGGCAATTTACCTACAAATAGGGGAAAAATATGGAAAAAACTATATAAGCGGCAACAATCAAGTGATTTCAGAAGGAAATATAAGAGCATTAGTTCGGGAAGCTTCGAATTCCCACGAATCGACCTCCAAGATTAGGGGTAAAATCGTTGTTAAGACGAGCTTATCAATGGACCAAAGAGTATTTAAGAAAGTTAATTACTTAAAGAGACAGAATTAACAAGTAAGAAAGCTCTAGTCGAGACTGCTCGACTACGAGATCCCCTGAACCCTTGGAGTGTTAGCTATTTCAATAATTTTTCGCGTCTTTCAGCTTACACAAGAAACACGTACTCACACACACACACGCACACACACACACACACACGCACGCACACACAGGCATGCATACACACACATACGCACACACACACACACACACACATACACATACGATTACTATGAGAACTTAATTGCTTAATAACTTTTTTTGTGGACGTATGGATACATGGATATGCGTGTAATTGCCAAAGCACAAGTCTCTAGTATTTGAAATACGCTTTTTACAAAAGTGATGGTGAGGGGGTGAATTTAAGTGTGGGGGGTAAATTTTAACAAAAACCGAAATTGTATAAATTGCATGTAAGCATACATTAAAAATTTGGAGACTCTAGCAATAAAGGTGTAGAAGATATAATCTTATAACTGGTTTTCGATAAGGGTTTTTATCGATAAAAAAAAGATCGGGATGAGTTATCGATTTTTAATGATAAACTTGATATGCGCGCTGTAATTACTGTAATTAATAATTAATAAAAAAAAATTTGAAGTCTCTAGCTCTTATATCTTCGGAAATCGACGCGTTCAAACATACGGACAGACGGACGGACAGGGCCAAATCAACTCAGCTCGTCACCCTGATCAAGAATATATATACTTTGTGGGGTGTGCCACGCCTCCTTCTGCCTGTTACATACATTTCAACAAAACCATTATACCCTGATTTCCCATTTTCAATGGGTTCAGGGTATAAAAAAAAGACACCAGTCGATATGCTGAGAAAAGAAATACGCATTAATTTTGCCCGGGCGAATATGACGTGGTCTACCCAATGGCAGCATGTTGGCTTTTCTGATGAGAAAAATTGAATTTGGAAGGAACTGATGGCTATAATTATCATTTCCATGCACTACGCATAGAAGAGCATTATTTGGAACGGTCGCCAAGCCGCTGCGGCGTTAGTGTAGGTAGCAATATCTTACTACAGCACTTGCAAGCTTAAATTTTTGACATCGCGCATGAACGCATAGGACTATAACACCGTGTTTAAAACTGCTGTTCCGCATTTTTATAACCTGTCTGAAAACCGGCATTAGATTTTCTAGCATGATAATGCTCCAATTCAGACCGCCCGATCCCTGAAGTCCTGGATTCAGGGCCAAAAAATTGATCTCATGGAGTGGCCACCATACTCACTCGACCTTAATATCATTGGAAACATTGGAAAGACAAAGTTAATTGAAGGTACTGAACACGCTTGGTCAACCATATCCTTGAATTATATTGAACGACTTTATAATTTCATTCCTAATCGAATTTTTGAAGTAATTAAAAAAAAAAAAACAAGTAAGAAAGCTCTAGCCGAGACTGCTCGACTACGAGATCCCCTGAACCCTTGGAGCAATAGCTTTTTCAATAATTTTTCGCGTCTTTCTACTTAAACAAGAAACACGCACACACACACATACACATGCACGCACGCACACGCAATTGACAACCAAATAATTTTTTTATTTAACTTTAATTTGTATTAAGTGTTGATAAATAATTAAAAATATAATAAAAGTTATAAATATCCAAGGGTAATTTAGCCGGACCCCAGGCCTTCATTGGCCGCAAACGTTAACCCTAGCAAGGCTGTAAAACGCACTGCAAATAAATTTCAATTGTCGTCAATTGTTGTATGTTTAAAAAGCATAATGGCCCATAAATCTTCTCGACACCATGCACAAAATATGACCATTGCAGGGAGAATCCTTCTATGGGATGCTGAAGAAATATTTTTCTGATTCCTCAAAACGCTACAATTTTGTTTTAATTTGGCGGCTAAGAATATAATCTGTGAAAGTGCTGTGTTAACGTTAAAATAAAGTTAGCGACAAATAGGAACAAGGACGTGTCGCTTAAGTCCAATCAAACTTAAAAGTCAAGATAACAGTTTTATGGGCAGATATAACTCCAGTATCAACAAGTAAGAGGGCTCTAGTCGAGACTGCTCGACTAGGAGATACCCTGAGCCCTCCAAGCTGATATTCTAATCATTCTGGACCTCTATCATGCACACATACATAACATGCACTTATAAGCACGTGCTCTGCTAACTGCGCAGTAAGCAGCGGCTGCGCTGGGCGCTGCAGTGTGGGCAACATTATAAGAATTTATTTGTTGAATAATTTCTTTTGTAGACATACAATCTTAATGAAACTTTCAGAGCGTAATCATATGGTTCCAAAGAACAAGTCTCTAGTACTTGAAATGCGTTTTTTACAAATTGGTGGAGAAGGGGGCGTGGTATCCAAAATCTGTAAATTGCAAAATTGTATCTATTAACTTTATATACAACGCTAATTTGAAGTCTCCAGGTCTAAAAGTGTTCAAATTAGGCTGAAAAAACAATGTCGATTTTTCGATTATTCTCGATAAAAAAGTTATCGGAAGAGTTATCGAAAAAATAAGATAAACTTGTACTGCCTATGGGATACACAAGTATGCATGCCAAATTTCAGCTGATTTCCCATTTTCAATGGGTTCAGGGTATAAAAATATATTTTTTACTCTTTCTGGTTAAAGCGTCCTCCGGGTATAGCGACGTAAAATCGACGGTCCCTTGAGTGTCGCTTTATCCGGATTCTACTGTACTAGGGACTTGTGCTTTGCCATATGCACGAATTCCAATGTCAGGATCACGATCTGAAGAAAGTCCATTTCGAAGAAAAGTTATTAATCAATTAAGTTCCCATAGTAAGCCCATGCGTGATTATGCCTGCGTGCTTACATATGTGTTTCTGTGATTGTGAGTGTTCATATTTCTTGTGTCGAAGAATTATTGAAATATCAGTTCCTCGACTACGGGGATCTCGTAGTCGAGCAGTCTCAACTAGAGCTTTCTTACTAGTTTTTCTTAATATTACATTCTTGTCAAAATACTTATGACAAGCCCTAACTTTCAATTTAATAAATATCTTTATCAGATATACATATATAACAAAAGAAAATTAATAAATAATTTTAAATAAAACCGTTAAATAGTTATGATCAATGTACGCGAGACTTTCCATCAAAATAATTATACCGACTAGTGTATGTGAGAATTTATACCTTTATTAAATATACAAAGATATGCTGAAAATCTGATTAAAATCGGTTAAGTAAAACGAATGGGATAAAGTAAAACCTCTGACTAATTCGCAATTAATTGTGATGTTTGCTTGATATGGATAAGCAACATTGTTGGACAGGGTCTTACTTAATAATGACTCACTTATGAACATACATTTGTACGTCAAGGACATCAATTTATACTCTTTATCTAAAACGGCTATTAATGTGGGTTTTGTTTGTCACAACAAATATACAATTAAATTACTTTGAAAAATCAGTGTATTTTTACGCGAGCCTTCAAATTGAAAGCTATACGCATATACATACATAAATAATGAGGTTTATTTTTTTAAACAGTTTTTCTTAAAAGCAATAAAATTCAATTTGGGAGAATTATTATTGAGTGCAGTGGAGTCAAGCTGAAAACATTATTAGCCAGAAAAAAACAAGTAAGAAAGGTCTAGTCGAGACTGCC
Source organism: Drosophila arizonae (assembly GCF_054131065.1). NCBI lineage: Eukaryota > Metazoa > Arthropoda > Insecta > Diptera > Drosophilidae > Drosophila > Drosophila arizonae. The sequence goes on along the minus strand of NC_142925.1, from coordinate 26,910,575 downwards.
CGACTACGAGATTCCCTGAACCCTTCGAGCAATAGCTGTTTCAATCATTTTTCGTGTCTTTCTGCTTACACAAGACACACACGCACACACACTATAGGAACCTAATTGTTCAATAACTTTTCTTGTGGATGTACTTTCTTCATGAAACTTTCAGATTATGATTATAACATGGATATGCATGTATTTGCCAATGCACAAGTCCCTAGTATTTGAAATACGCCTTTTAAAACTGTGAGGGTGAGGGGGTAAATTAGGGGTGGGGGGTAAATTTTCAGAAAAACCGAAATTGTATAAAATGCATATAAGTATACATACAAAATTTCGAGACTCTCGCTTTAAAGATGTAGGAGATATAAATTTATTACTGGTTTTCGATAATGTTTTTTATCGATAACAAAATAACGGGGCAATTAATCGATATTTAAAGCAAAACTCGATATACGCGTTGTATACACGGACCTAGAAAAAAATTTCGTGTTAAACTTACAAACCTTAATTGGGAAATTTTTAAGGAATATGAGCGTCATGACTCATGAAAGCGATCGGCGATTTTTTTTTTCTTAGAATGTTAATTAATGTATCAAATTATATTTTATGTACTACATTAAAAATGCATATGTATGTTAATGTCGCTACGCTAGTAGCAAATCGCTAGATTTGCTAGTGCTCACGATGATATGACTAACATTACTTTCGGTTTTGCTTAGTATTCAAAATATACCCTACTCATTCAATGGTCGATATAATTGTAACCTATTTATACAAAATCTATTTTGAAATCATGTCACAATAAATCAAATTTGCACATACATATTTATATTCATTTTTGGGATTTAATCAATATACTCTGCCTTATAATTTCAGATAGGGTACTTATGCTCAGTGTGTTGACTTGAATGATACGTACATATGCACTAGTATATTTACATACATTTGTATACTCAAATGTTGATTTGATGAATTCGATCGCAGTTTCTTGTGACTTTGACACTTAGAAATTTTGTTATTATATGTACAGATGATTTCCAATATTTTACTCATTTACACAAGATGCACAACCCAAAAACGCGAATGACTACGAAAATATGTATATTATTCCCTTAATTTAATGATATTTGTGGCAGGTTTTTAAGACTTTTTTTGCACACACAGATGCAGATCTCGTTACTGTCTCTATCAGCTTGTTATTTATGTTATTTTTTTTAATGATTTTTAAAGTGTGACCAAAGAAAAATGAAACCTTTGTGTTTGAAAAACTACTGACAAATTAAAAGGCAATTGCAATTTGCAATTTTTACAAGTTATAAAATTATTAGGAACTTTTTTTTTTTCAAAATATGTATAATTTGTTCCATGTATCGACCAAAAAAGAAAAAAAGGTTTATTTTTATATTTATCGATAAGTTTAAAAACATCAACTCTATGAAGCTGTCGGGCTGAAAACAAGGCTATCGCAATTAATTTCAACAGATTTCAGAAGAAGGAAAAAGCAAACCTAGTAAGAGTATTGGTGGTTGCAAATTGTATTTTAACTGTATGAATTTATATACATTATGGATTTCAAATATTAACCTAAGTTTTATATTTATATTTTACAAAAACTAGAGCACACCAGAAAGAAAAGTTTAATTGGCAGTAAAAGGTGACAACGCAAGCAAAACGAACAAAATTATCATCTACGTATACGTAAAAATTTAAAAGACAAGGTAGGCAATGAAAATTTGACATAGACGCTTAACAGAAATACTAGTCTAGTCATCGTTGATTTGTATTGGTGACAAGCATTGTGCGAAAAAAATTAAATTAAAAATAATTTTTAACGAGAAAAACAAAATGTCCGCTGCTTTGACTGAATTAGCGACACTCGACGTAACCGCAATGGAGCGTGAATGTGATTTGCATTTTTAATTTTTATAAGTGCTTAAATAAATTTAAATATGGTTTTACGCACATATATTTTTTCAGTTTTTGAGTCCGACGCCGCTACCGCAATGTCATGCCGTGCACCCTTTCAACCCGATGAGCAATACGAACAATTACGTCGACCGAATCTTGGACCAAGTGCAGCAATTCCCATCGCACCACAACTTGCTCCAACAATGCCTCTAGAGCAACATCTATTCAATGAGTTTACTCCTGTCGGTTATGCCCCAGCTGCTTTTACACCAGGCCCTCCTGTTATTTATGCAGCTCCTTCACAGGCACAAATTATGGGCGACGTAGCAAGTGGTTTTGGGCATTCCAAACTATCGGCCAGTGCAGCTGAATATATACCTAACCAATCGAATAACACTAACATGGGTAAGCGTGGACCGCCACCACAGACTTATCAACATCAATCGTCAGGGCCAACGCCTTACGCAGTACATCAGCAACATCGTTATTTGAATGGTCACAAGCAACAGCAGCAGCATCAACATCAACATCAGCAGCACAAAAATTATAACCACCATCCACAAAATCAGCAGTATAACAATGATATGCAAAAGCTGTCTAACTCGGTGCAGGCTCGTCTACATATTGGACAACTACCACCGCATAATGGTACAATGAGTAATTACTACCAACAGCAGCAGGTACAAACATTGCAACATCAACAGAACACACAAGAACCACAAACAAAATTTCAACGCCATGCACATTTAAATAATTCATTCCAACAAATTGCACAACAGCCGCCGCAACGACAGCAATATTTTCACCAGCCCCCACAACCGTCGACTTCGTCTGCTGCAGTTTCGAATTCGTCGGCCTCTTCTCATCCTGACATGGAAACCATTGCCTTGGAATATCTCGATACTGTAATACATTGCCTTAACCAGGTGAGCATTGAGTAAAACCATATGATCAATGCAATCCCGAATTTAATTTAAAATATTTATTTCTTATCAGAATCCAGGCCAATTCGATACAATCGCATCACGTTTCCTTACCATCTTTGAAGGAATGGAGAGTAATAATTATGTACTCTCTATCGCTATGGAAGATATATTTGAAAAGTCAATCGAGCAACCCAATTTTAGATACATGGGCGCCAAGTTGTATAACCTGTTGCATGTGCTCAATTCTAAACCGGATTCCTTATTTCATACTCTGCTTAAATTTAAGCTGGATTATCACCGGGCAGAACTAGACAAATATATGCAGTCGGTAGAGCAACAGCAAAAAGTTAGAGAGACGGCCCTGTTTCTCGCTGAATTGTACATGCAACTACGTGGAGACGACGACGCCCGTATCCAACTAATTGCCGTTAACATAGTATACTCGTTGAAAAAACTTTTAGCATACGAGAGTTCTGAAAATGTGCGCTGTATTTGCCAAACGCTGAAGTTGGCCGGTTACGATCTAAGTGCAGATTGCAAACAAGACATGCAATTTATTATTGCTTCGTTACAGGATATTGAATACAAGTCGCCTGGTAAATATGCTATGGTTGCAAATGTCATAGCCTTGCAGGAAAATAATTGGGGACGAAAAGTTTCAAATGCTCTTGGTGGAGATGATGATTCGGTTGCAAACCCACCAGAGCCACCACGTCTAAGCGATGAGCCTGTATTTTATGGCCCAGATGGGCGTGAACTTACAGCAGAAGAAACAGATTTTCTAGCTGCCGAAGATGATGATGCCACTGGCAGCGATGGCGACGAATTTGATGTAAGAGATAACGATTTGGATCTCGACCCTGAAATGGACGAAGAGTCTGAGCGCGCTTACAAGGAATTTTGTAAACAAGGAAAACAAATGCAGGCAAACAAGAAATCTTAGATTTTGTATGTGCGAAATCTGCGTGGTGTTAATTTGGCGTGACAGCAAGGTTACACTTTAAGTATACTCAAATATTAAGGGAGACGCCTGACAAATTATTGGTTGTATAGTTACTATTTTGTTATTTCAAACACTTTTTTATTTTAATTGGTTACAAATTATTTGTGATATATGACTTCCATTCATAGCACATATATATATATATATATATATATATATATATATATATATATATATATATATATATATATATATATATTTGAATGCAAAGATATGATAACGGCACAATTAAATGCAGATTTTAAACACCTTGCTATGTTATAGGTAAAAATTTAACAAAATTGATAAACATTTCATCTTCTGTCACGCCGGTGCATAACTCGCATTTTGAGACATACAAATGTATTCGCATGCCTACATACCCATACATACATGTGTAGATTCATAACTGCAGCACATTCAATTAAAAATGCATCCTCTTGATCATATAATTCTAAAAACAACAGCCACGCTTAATTTTTTAAAATTAATTTTAAATGTTATACAAAAATATATTTATAAATAAACATATGAATTGCGATACCAGTATGGGCAACCTTTACTTACTAAAAAGGTTTGGTTTTGAACTAGACGGATACGGGTGCTGTGGCGCTTTCAACCACTTTTAAAACTATCGATAATATTCGATGAATATCGGGTCAAATTTGCGTTTTATAACTCATTTATGCGTTCTCTTTATCTGTGTTCTGTTTGGGTCTAGAGAATTTCAAGTTTTAATAAATAATGTACAAAATATAAAAAGAAATAGCGTTTTATATAAAAGAAGTGCGGCGAAGTGGTTTCCTATATGACTCAATAGAACTGAAGGCATACAATTAAATTTGGCTCCAAACTTTGTGTGATGTCATTGTGGTGCTATATATTAAAGCACTCATGTATATATGTATGTATATATGTACACAGAATACTTACGTATTCGTACATATATATATATATATATATATATATATATATATGTAACATTTTATTAGTAACTTTCTATGAATACTGTGGGTATAATACAAAAATATCATCGTAAAATAAGAACCAAATAAGATTTTAGGCAAATATATATTTTTAGCTGCTTTTCATATTTTATAAATGTTTTTTTTTTTTTTTTTTTTTTTCAATAACAATCAACTGACATTTAAAGGTCAAAAATGTGCCAATGACTTTTATGCAAAAATATACACAAATACATGCATATGTAGACAAATGCATTCTAAAAAAATGCAAAATAATTGCATTGTTTTTATCGGTGTATGTATACATTTTCATATCTATATAATTACTCAGTCATTTTCAAAGGTATTTATATACATATACATATATACCCTTTTATGCTTATTTGGCATAAAGTATAGTATATATATTTATACCCTTTCTACTTGTATTATATAATATAGGCAGGCGTCTATTTCCAACAGTAAACAAAATGTAACATGTTTCGTGGGACACTGCTGAATTATGTAAGGTTGTTTTTGACTGTCATAGAAATGAAGTAGTTTCTCAGAATATATAATTTATGCTACATTTATTAATACTAATTTAAATTTAAATATGTAAGATAAAACTATAAACAACTTTAATAATTGTAATTTTAGGTTTGATGTATATTATAAATATTTGTATTATTTTACAGAATTGAATTTTGTGTTGGAAAAAAAGAAATATCCTTGGGATGGCAGTATAACTCATATAGTGTGTATTAAACGTGATTAGAGAAAATTATAACTTCGAATGTGAATTAAGCGTGTGCCTTAGCTTAAGAAACTATTTGATCTAAAAATATTTTGGATCATAATGGGCAGTGTTTGGAAACGTTTACAGAGAGTTAACAAACGTGCGGCAAAATTTCAGTTTACTGCTTCGTATCATGAACTTCGATTGGAAACCACGGCTAAGTGGTAAGCAAAATCATTTTACTAGTTATAGATTAATATTTTTCTAACGAAGCTTAAACCTGCATTGGCCTGGGCTTACTATGGAAACTTTATTGCTTAATAACTTTTCTTGTTGATGGACTATGGTCGTGATTATGTCATTTAAGTGCGTGTATGTGCCAAAGCAGAAGTTTCTAGTATTTGAAATACGCCTTTTACAAATATAAGGGTGAGGAAGTGGATATAGGGTGGGGGTATATTACATCAAAAATCGAAATTCTATAAAAATACATACGAGTCTATCGGGAGTAGTTATCAATATGCGCGTGATATACACGGACCTAGGAAAACAAATTTCAAGTCTCTAGCTCGTATATCTTCTAAGTTCGACGCGTTCATACATACGGACGGACGGACGAACAGGGATAAATCTACTCAGCTCGTCGCCCTGAAAAATAATATATATATTTTGTGGGGTCTGACGCGCCTCCTTCTGCTATTATACCCTGATTTCCCATTGAAAATGAGAATAAAATGATATTGAAAATCGTTTTATCGTTCTGAGCTTAAATAACCGTTGGTTAGTCGGGTAAGCATGTTCTTTTTCGCAATTCAAACTTTAATAACAGTTTGTTTCAAAACTATTTATATTTTTATACCATTGAAAATGGGAAATCAGGGTATAATGGTTTTGTTGAAATGTATGTAACAGGCAGAAGGAGGCGTAGCAGACCCCACAAAGTATATATATTCTTGATCAGGGCGACGAGCTGAGTTGATTTGGCCCTGTCCGTCTGTCTGTCCGTCTGTCCGTATGTATGAACGCGTCGATTTCAGAAGATATAAGAGCTAGAGACTTCAAGTTTATCATTAAAAATCGATAACTCATCCCGATCTTTTTTTATCGATAAAAAAAACCTTATCGAAAACCAGTTATAAAATTATATCTTCTACACCTTTATTGCTAGAGTCTCCAAATTTTTAAAGTATGCTTATATGCAATTTATACAATTTCGGTTTTTGTTAAAATTTACCCCCCACCCTTAAATTCACCCCCTCACCATCACTTTTGTAAAAAGCGTATTTCAAATACTAGAGACTTGTGCTTTGGCAATTACATGCATATCCATGTTATAATCATAATCTGAAAGTTTCATGAAGATCGTACGTCCACAAAAAAGTTATTAAGCAATTAAGTTCTCATAGTAAGCGCACACTGCCGCCCATGCGTGTTTATGCTTGTGTGTGTATATGTATGTAATTGTTTGTGTATGTGTGTGTGTGTGTGTGTGTATGTATGTGTGTGTATGTATGCCTGTGTGTGCGTGCGTGTTTGTGTGTGTGTGTTTGTGTGTGCGTGTTTCTTGTGTAAGCTGAAAGACGCGAAAAATTATTGAAATATGTAGCTATTACTCCAAGGGTTCAGGGGATCTCGTAGTCGAGTAGTCTCGACTAGAGCTTTCTTACTTCTTTTTTATCGAATAAGACCCCTATCGAAAACCAGCTATAAATTTATATCTCCTACACCTTTAGAGCTAGATTAAAGAGAATTTAGATTTTTGTTGATATTTACCCCCACCCCTATATCCTACCCCTCATCCACAGCTTTGCAACAGATTCAAATATTAGAGACTTGTGCTTTAGCACCTATACGTCTTTTAATGTTATGACTGCGATCTACAATTTTCGACAAGAAAAGTTATTAAACAATTAATTTCCCATAGTAAGACCATACTGCAGTCCATGCGTGTTTATGCGTGCATGCCTATGTGTGGCTGTGTGTGTGTTTCTTGTGTAAGCAGAAATTCGCGAATAATTATTGAAATATAAATTCTTAGAAGGGTTCAGGGGATTTCGTAGTCGAGTAGTCTCGACTAGAGCTTTCTTATATATTTTATCATAATACATACTATTAACGGTATTTTTAAATATGCTTTCGTAGGCGTCCTTCAAACATCTCGGTAGTTTGGACTCGCCGTTCGAGGCGTGTTGCTAGCTCACCATTACCATGGGAGCCAGATATGATGAGCCCCCTAATGGGAAACATTTCGTGGCCAGTTCCCGACAATCACGCTATATCAGTAACTTTATTCAAAGATCCTCGCACTCATGAACTTGAGGATAAAGACTGGACATTTGTAATCGAAGATGTGAGTAGATGTGAAGAAAGAATTTTATAGTTTTCCTTGCAGTTTATTGAACTCTCAAATTACATTTCAATAAGAGTACAGTTTTTAATCAATAATTTTTTATAGATTTCACTCCTGGGTAAAAAACGAGTATTGGCAAGTGCAAGCATAAATATGCGTAAATATGCCAGCATCGAGTCTACACAGCAGAGTTTTACATTAAGCCTCAAGCCAGTTTCTCGCAAAATTACATCCGCTGACTTGGAATTAACAATAAGCTGTGTGTTTTTGCGAGAGGGTAAAGCAACGTGAGTTATAAACACATTAATAAGAACTCGCGTTCAAATAGAAATTTATTGTTCTCTATTGTTTCTTTTTGCAGTGATGAGGATATGCAAAGCGTTGTATCATTTATGTCGGTTAATAACAACTGCGATGTCGCGCCACTGGATGACCTAGAGGATATTCCAGACTTAGAAACCTCTGGTGATATATCTGATAATTTATATGACTTCACCCAACAATTAGAGCAAATGACAACAAGCTTAAACGGTTGTACCGATGTACCAACACCGCTAAGTGGTATGGTTTATTTTGTATCGCTAAAATATTAAACATATTGTAGATAGAGCTAAGTTTTGGGTACTATCTTGCGATGATTTAACTTATAAACTATCGTATACTTGTAAATGAAATGCTTCAACAAGAAACCTCTTTTTAAATCATCGATATGATTTCTCTCTTAAAACGCTTGCTTGTTTAAACAAACGACCATAAGATGCCATTATAGAATTTGATTGTTTTGTGTATTTTTTTTTTTTTTTTTTTTTGTAGTTCCCTCGTTATCCGAAGACCCAACTCCTTTGGCAGAATCCCTTAACCATCTACACTTTGAAGTAGAAACGGATCGTGCAAATCATTTAGCTGTCGGATTACAGCCCCAGTTAATAGTTGATACTGATGAACCATTAAGTATTGCAGCTGCAGCTGAGGCACAGCTTATTACGCCTACTAAAGGCAAAGATAGTCATCAGTATACAACGGAAAATAATATCGTTTATAAACCGTTGGAATATAATCGAAACGAAAGTTTTCATGAATTGCTAACATCTACTCCTATTAAAGAAAAATCAAATACCACAGAAAAATTAAAGTATAAGAACGACTTAAATAAAGCTCTAACCCTTGACAAGCAAGATTGCAGTGCCGTGGATGTGCTAAAAGTCCAAGCTAATAATTCTTACAATGATCAATCAGCCGCTGACTTGAATATAACTCCAGTCAGCAGAAAGTCAACTGGGTCAGTGCAATCGATTGAAAACTCAACGAAGCCTATAGACGACGTAGCAATAATATCAATTGTTAAACGCCCGGAACTTCAGCCCTTGAATTTAAAGAAAAGCTATGACTCTACACCCGCTGTAAATAATTCTACGAAAATAAATAACTCCGATTTAAAACCATTACAAAAGATCGTGCTAAAGGATAACACCCCTGGACAAGATTTGTTAGAGTGGTGTAAAGAGGTAACCAAAGATTATCCAAATGTGAAAGTCACAAATTTAACTACTAGCTGGCGTAATGGAATGGCTTTCTGTGCAATCATTCATCATTTTATGCCGCACTTGATGTGAGTAGATATGTAGTTGACGTAAATAAAACATGTAATGTTAAATTTTTCAATTACTGTTGACATCAGAGATATGTCTAAGCTGACTGCCCATGACGTTGTTGGCAACTGTCGTGCAGCCTTTGATGCAGCAGAAACATTGGGAATACCACGTGTTATTGAGCCACGTGATATGGATTTACTCACAGTACCGGATAAATTAGCTGTCATGACATACTTGCACCAATTGAGGGCTCATTTTACTGGAAAGCAATTGCAAATTGAACAAATTGGTAAGTAATTTTTAACCGAAAATAAATTTTTTAATTCATCTGTAAATTCCCTATGTTCAGGTCCAACATCGGATGAGTCTAGCTATGTCATCGGCAACTATAAATCTGATAATTTATCGCAAAATCTTATCAATTTTTCTCATCTGAAGACACAGATTTTACACCAAAATTCGTTCGATGAAGATAACCTTTGTCAACAACAACAACAAATATCACCCTCCAGTAAAAAAGACGTGAAAAATATTATACTGACTAGTTCAAAGAGTATATTGGGTAAAGTTCTGTCTCCAACAAAAGATAAAAATGCAACCAACGCAATACAAACCACAAGTCAAAATAATAAATCAATATTAATTCGCCGCTCCCCTACGCCACCCCCTATTGATGACGATGTAAATGAGGAAATGGCAAAGCTTAGCAAGGAACCTATATTGCCTATGTCGCTCGATGCCAATGCAACAAGTGTAAGTAAATCCTTATCCCAGCGAAAGAGTTTCTAGTAATAGAAAGCTATGCAAATTGATTTTTAATAGAGTTTTAAGTTTTTTCGTTTCGTTATTTAATTAGCATCTTTTAATTTATATACAATTTTGCGGCTGCTTTGGCTTTGGCTTTTGCTACTGTTTTTTGTTTTGTTCGTATTTATTTTCGTAGCGCATTTTAATACGTCACAAAGAAATGAGCGAAAAAGCTAAATTGATGATGGAAAAATTAAAAATTAGTTATGACGAACGCCTCGATGCAAGTGATGTAAGTAATAATGGGCAAAATTGTATTACCGCTTTGCCTGTTTACATCGTTAATTATGAAAAAAAAAAAAAATAACTAAAATAAAATGTGTATTAATTGAATGATATTTATGATATTCAAAGCAGGAGGAACGCCAGCAGAGATTACGGGAACAAGCACGACGGCTTATTTTAGAAACGCGAAATAAGATAGCCGGACCTGTAAATAACGTTGCTGGCAGTCCTACATCCCCTACTAAGCTGAAGAGATTTAATTTTACTTCTGAGCTTACGATTTCACCTACTCCAAACGGCAGCAACTGCGGAGAATCTCACGTCGACGTTATTTCTAATCAAATAGCCTCTACTCGGGATAAGACCATAGAACATGCTATTCATATGAGTCCTAGTCATAGATTAAGTGATGGAACCCTTACTCCACTACAATCCTTTAACGCAGTGGTGGAGAGGATTTCACCAAAGCATGAAAGAAGAGTAAGTATTCTCTTAAAAGTAATGTATTATGTATTTCAATCAAGTTTATTTTGTAGAATGATAGACTAACCTATATTGAGTCTGAGCTGGAAGCATTGGAACGCGAGCAAGAGGCGATTGACCAAAAGGCTAGCAATCTAGAGGCCAAACTCCGTGCAGTCATGGGCGGTAATCCAAGTAATAATCGAAATGGTACAAATCCCTTCCTTAGATTAATACGCAATAGCATTGGTGGTGGTGATGTCATACGCATTAAGCTCCTTGACTCGGATGATGAAAGTTTATTTGGTAGTGGTATAAGTGGTGCTAGCAGTGATACTGATGAGAATAATGACGATGATGAGGTATATAGTGACACTTCCAGCACCTCTGGCAGGAATGATATGCATCACCCTGTAAATCAAGCTATATCAATGCAACCGATGCAGAAGATGCAAACACGGTCGCGGCCTCGTGCTCACTCTTGTTTTGTAAATGTAAATCTTAACTACCCACTAATACAGCCCACATATCAACACCAAATCGAAACAAATTACCATCATTGTCAGCATCATCAGCATGGCACGGGCCAAACTCCGCACCACGTTCATCACGTGGAATCTTATAGCCATTTACTATGTAATTCTGCCTCAGTTGCGACTTCCAAACAATCCTGTGATAAAGTACATGTCTTTAATGGGGAAGGTGACAATTCTCCAGTTGTAGCTGCCACTAGTCATGCTGCTTGTTGTCGACGAAGACGTAATGGCCACAAAAGGGGCCAGCAAAAACACCGACAGTCGCGTTCCCGCGGCTTTTGTGGTAATGTGGTATCTCTAACGACGAACATTAAGCTAACTGCTTTTGCCATGCCCGCAACAGCACGCAACGCCTGCCGCTCTCATATCTGTGTTAAATGTTTTTGCTTTTAACTATTCTGTCAAAGCGCTGCATTTGTTAAAAAATATTAACATAAACTTTGACATGCCTAATCAAATTTCCTTTCAAATTTGTACCATAACCACAAAGAGTATCACTAATCACAAGTAGCGCTCTACGACAGCTAGAATATACTGACACCGCAAAAATATTTCTTAAAAAAACGATTTCGTTACAATATTAAATATTATCACAGTTTTTTTATATGGAGACAAGTGGTATTTTAAACAATATTTTTCTTTTCCCCAGAAACTGAAGAGACGGAAGAACAATTACTTTCGCAGTGGTTCACGCTTGTGAACAAGAAAAATGCACTTCTTAGGAGGCAGATGCAGTTAAATATTCTGTAAGAAGTAATAAATTACACATCTAATTTAGAGATAATCATTTTTAATTTCCTGAAGTGAACAAGAAAAGGATCTTGAGCGTAAATTTACAATGCTTAATCAGGAACTCCGCGCTGCCCAGTCCGTGGAGGATTGGCGAAAAACAGAGGTACAACGAGAAAAGGAACGTCTATTGCTAGAAGAATTGGTGACGATTGTTGATAAAAGAGATCAACTAGTACAGCATTTGCATAACCAAGAAATAGCGTATGTATTTTTACTAAATATGTGTCTTGCGCTTCACATCATGTTTATCTTGTAGTATTGAGGACGACCAGGAAATAGCACGCGAGCTTGAACAAGTTGACATTAGCGGTGGAAAAGAAAAATGTATTATACAATAAAAACCGTTTGTGTGTTTTTTGACATAATTTAACATGATTGGAGATTAAACTTTAACATAAATATTTATCTTCATATTTAATTGATACTTATAAAATAAAGCAAAGATTCAATAGACCTTTCAATAAATCTTGCAGACTGGAAATACATAAAAAAGTAATAGTTTTTACATCAGAACGTCCGAAAGTAAATGTAAGCAAAATTAAAATTTATACAACTAAAAAAAAATGTTTACATCTAAATAACCATTTTTGAAACCATGAATAATTTAGTGCCATTCAGCTTACCCTTTCCATAACATTTTTGAATATAAAAATTAAAATAAAGTCATAACTGTACTGTAAAGTTTTTATACACTAATTTTATTTTAGCTTTTTTAAGTATTTATGCAATTATAATATATATTTTAAGAAAGAGCTTCAGCCTAAGAATAAGTATACACATTTTATGCAGAAACGTGTTTTATTTAGTTGTAAACTTTATCTTGATTTACTGTATAATTCTGGTTTACTTATATATTTTATAATCGAAATTAAAGAAAAAATTGAAGAACATAGCCGATATTTAAGCGAAATATTTTATATATGTATGTAATAGCAATACACATATTAATGTTTCGAGTAAACGATTGAAAATGTGAATTCAGATGATTGATGGTTTTGTAATAGTGTATGTAACAGACCGAAGTACGCATGACAGGTCTCATAATGTACATTCTGTGCAGTGTGCACAAAGTGTAAAATTGCGTATGTGTGGGCGCAAATGTTCATACATATGTGTGTACATGTTGGAAGAGTGCTGCGTTGCACCCATTCGGCTTCATAATAAATGATAGCATATAAATCACAAATTGGTAGAACCTATGGCGTCCAATTACTCAAGTGTTTGTAAGTCCATTTCTTGCGATGAATCTGAATTTGTCTGAAAAATATCTGTTTGGCTCTTGCTGATTCTGTTTCTAATAAATACACACATTAACATAAATAAATACAAACATATGAAGGGAGTGTAGAATAACTGGATTATCTTCGCTTTGCAGGTGTCAGTGTCCGTGTATTTTCTCGCCTGGAGGTCCTGATTATAACACTAATTTTTGTGGGTGAAAGGTCTGCCAAGGTCATTTTAGTTGACCCAAGGTTTTAGTTGAATTTAAGGGATGAGAAAGTGCTTGTATAAATCTAAGTTTATATTAAGATATACATATGTACATGAATCCACATTTATTATTAATAGTACAATAATAGTATATTACATTATTATGGCTCGAAGTGGCTTATGAGTTGGGATAAAATATAGCTGTTAATAACAAAGAAAATTGCACTCTGGGTGCCAATCCAATAAAAAGTTGGCCATGATTGAAACTCTAATAAATATCCCGGAAGTAGCCAAAAAGCTTGTCCGCAAAGCCAAAGAAAGAGTAGCGATGTAGACTTTGCTAATGACAAAGTCTTCAAATTTCGTATGCATACAGGAAGCACAGCCAAATACCATATAAAGTACTGTGAAGTAACCACAGAATTATAAGTGACAATAACAAAGGCCAAAGTGAAAACACAAAAAGATAATGTACGCCTAGAACTTCCAAAACTAAAACTTAAATAAACTATAAGTAACAACTGAGGTGCTACTATAAGAAATCTTACAGTCGGTGATGATTCTCCAACTCCGTTTTCATTAGTCAGATATTGCAGCAAGAACTGAAGTGAAAAGTTATGGCGTACATCCTTTCGAATCAAGTGATACAAATATGCTTCATATATATATTTCCAGCCATAGAGAAAATAAAAAGTGGAAGTAAAGCTTACTAGTCCTATAAGTGTTCCGATTATTAGGTAAATCTGCTGTGTATTAGGAAACATTTTTTGCAACAGTCCGAGAGGCTTTTTTGATAGACCCGATATTGCCAAATAGTATGTTAAACTGAATACTATTGGATAGAGCCGTAAGTGTATAACGAATCCATGAACAAAACCTGCACAAAACGCAATCCAAAATTTAAACACCGAGTGTTGCGTTCTCATTAGAAGATATAGATTTAGTATTACAAAGAATCCGGTCATACTGTCACCATTCCCTCGGGTCGATATTACAGCCGTAAGCGGATTGTATAGCCAAAGGCAGGCAGAGACGCATGCAATTTTCGTGGTTTCTTCATCTCTGTGTTCTGGATTATGTGAAGATATCTTCATTGACCTTTCGTATTTCATGTGCGAATGGCTGAGCTCTTTCGTTCGAAATTCCAAACGCACTAAGGCATAAATAAGCAACCCTAGGAGTAGATCAAACAGTCCGTAAATCAATTTTCCTATTGCTGGATGTAAAATAACGTTTGGAATTTGAATGTAGGCCAATATGGGGCTATATCGGTAGGTGTGCCGAGCAAACGGTGTGTCTCCAATCAACACTAGTCGTGCCCCGTCCGTTATCACTTTATAATCAATGTCTGTATAAGGAACAGTTGATCTGTTGTCGTGTACTTGGGCATAGAAAATAAGCATAAGTCGGAGCACTGCAGAAATTACTAAATGTGATTGAATGTTTAAATTCAATAGGTTCTGTCCCTTATCCTGCAGCCACGAGGATTTCTTACTTTGCTCCGACATGTTGAACGCAGTGATTATAAAAATATATTTACAGCTTTGTTTTTAGGTCTTTGGCAGTTTTACGCATACAGTCTAAGAATTCCTTAAACTCGGTTTCGCAAACTTTCTGATGCACATTAATATCCCGAGATACGCACTTCGCATATAGTGTCGCTTTATCTGAACACTTTGTCAGCAGTAATGGATAGTTACGTAGTCGGATATTGGCCTTGCGTACAGATTCCATGCCTTAACGTTTATGTGCTGGTATAATGCCCTTCGAGGGTAAAGGGTCCGCTATGAATGCGTCGTACAGTGGTTTAGAGAAAAATATAAGCAATGATGAGGTCAAAAAAGTTATTTGAAATAGCCGCGGATTGCGCTTTATCCAAGAACGCTTCGGTAAAACAGCAGTTCTCTTGCGTATATTTGTTTGCTCCCTCTCTCTCTTGCTCAAAAAATCTGGAATATCTTTGGGCGGCTTGTATGAAGATACGGGTGTTGGTGTTGGCATTATTTGTTACTACTAGGAAACATTTTATTACTTTCGATTGTCTAGAATATATAAAATTTTGTGTACCATACCTGCGTGAAATCTTTGGTTTGATTTCAACTTCTGGATTTTGTAAATAAGATTTTTCCAAATTGATACCACTACAACACAGTGACTCCTTATGCCACTTAAGGCAGCACAAACGCATTTGCTCAAGCACCTCACTGCATCTATGTTCTTGAAAATTATGTTCTGCGAAAATATTTCAATTCACATATTTATTTTTTTTTTTTTATTTCTGCATGTATGTATGTATGTATATAGGTGCAGATTTATATTAAGTACCCATTGCATAATATCGTGGATCAATTCATTTACTTACCCACTAAACAAGCTTGTATAGCACAGGCGAAAGGCTTACATGGATCCTTATTAGCCTTAAACATCAATTAAAATCTGCTTAATTCGGGGAACCGAGTTGGATGAAATTGTTTATTAACTACGCAAAGCAAAGGTTACTTACTATCTTTAAATGATGTAAACGTTGACATTCACAGTGAATTCTATAAAGGTTGCCACACTGTCTAAATTTTGTTTATTTTAAATTCAAAGTTAAGACATTCACATTCAACAACAAGCGATTTGCAACGTTGCCCAGATATACATACATATTTCTTGTAAAGTGAATACAAAAATATTTTAAAACTCAGAAATGTTTAAAATGTATTTTTGATATTAATTTATAGTACAACTAGTTGTTTGTTTGAATCAAATTTGGTATATAGTATATTTCTGGGTGAATGCTGATTTAACTATATTTTATGTGAATTGTTGCCATTCCCAAATACCACTATTAGGAACTATTCTTGTGTAAAGACAAGCAAGTAAAAATTTAAGTCTTTTAATAGAACATATTATAGTTGTATTCGACGATATTAGACTAAACAGTGTATCAATGCCATCAAAAAAGAAAAAGTACAATGCACGGTTTCCAGCGGTAAGTTAAATGATATATAGAATCTTTAGTAGAAGTGCATTTAATGCGCAAAGTTCTGTGTGCATCATTATCGCAACGATGAGTTTATCAGTTTGTATTTGGTGCAAACGTAAAATGTGCATTGAAATAATTATGTGACCATTTTTTAAATTGACAGGGTCGCATTAAGAAAATTATGCAGAGTGATGAGGAAATTGGTAAGGTTGCACAGGCGGTACCTGTTATCATATCACGGACTTTGGAGCTATTTGTGGAGTCGCTTTTAACTAAAACTCTGCGTATAACAAATTCACGAAATGCTAAGACCTTATCGCCATCCCATATGAAACAGTGCATTATGTCTGAACAACGATTCGATTTTTTGAAAGAGCTAGTAAGAAATATACCAGATATCAGTGTCGCCGAAGAAGCTGCGTTTAACTATAATGACGATGATGTACAGAGCTCCGAAGAACAATACCCAGACTCGGATACACCATATGATTTAAGTCTGCCGTCGACTTCACTGCGACTGTTGCCCAATGGAAACAATTCTTACATGCGCTCTATTAGTTTAAATGGAGGTGGGCAAAAGCGAAACTACAATCCCTCTACGCCCTCAGTTGTAATGCAAACAGCCCCAGCGCTTGCACAGATTCATCATCAGACTGGTCCTTTGCCCACAAAGTTAGCACGGTCTGAGTCAATGCCTATATACACATCGCGTGGTAGGTCCAACGACACCAATGACCACAATAATAGACTACCACTAGACACTGCCATAGCTCCACCGATATGCGATTATGAGTTGCTCAACAAGCCTATAGTAAAAATCGATTATAGCAACGTTCAAATGACAACGACAACATCATGCCCATCAGGCGATGATAATGGCATTAGATCAACTGCCATGTTAAACCTTAATATTGCACCTCCAGTTATAAACATTGATCTTACAAATATTGTGACAACTGGTGCGCTGCCCGCTCCAACGAAGATTAGTTATGAAATAATGTCTTCAGATAAAACCAACATAAATGGAAACAATGACAATTCAATCTCTAAATTTGGATCGTCTGTCAATTATATCGATGAAATGAGCAAAACTCCAAGCATTCCAAGGCCCACTTCGGCATCAGCGCCAATAACCGAATCGCTTTTCGAATTAGATGAAGACTATGACAACATTTAAGTAGAATTTGTATAAATGCGTTTTTAAATTATTACAATACTATGTACTTTAGGTTTAAGTAAGCAATAATTTTAGCGAATAAAGACAATGTTGGATTTTAAGTTTTGAATTATTTTATATAACAAACCGCTGAATAATTGAAGCTATATAAAAAATGTGTACGACAAGCATGCACAATATTACACTATCAAATTTGTTTCCTTATCAACGAATAGTTGTGCTCAGCGACCTACCAAGTTGCGGCAATATAATATTGTATAGCTTCGATGTCAAAGTCTGACCTTTCTGAATTTTTTTAAAATTTTATTTGGATTGGCTCAGGTAATACAACATATGTATGTATGTATAATATATTAAAGTAGTAAAGGCTTCCTCTGCCGACTTTTACATTTTCTGTGCTCTGCATGAGATTTGTGTGTACAAAACTCGATAAATAATTTAAATATATATTTTCGAAATACTGCACATTTAATATATTAAAGGTAAAAACTCTCGTAGGTGTAGATTATACAAATACTTTTACAAGGATTTTTAAAGTATTCCCAAAATCAACAAAAGTTTTCTATTTAGAATTTTTTTAAAACTAAAAATCGTGGTCAAAAGGAAAACAATAAACACACATATTACACATATTACCGAGGCACTTTCGATGCTTATAACACTACAGAATTGAAACAAAAAAAACTAGCTATTAACAAAAAGTAAAGTATAACAAACCAAACATTTGGCCTGGAAAACTGTATTATTGGTAGTTACTAAGTACAAACAATGTATGTATTTTATAAATTTTGGCACGCGTTTTCGATTTGTATATCATTGATTAGACCTAATAAGATAATTTTATTATTAATTTTTATTGTAGAAATTGTAGACCATTGTTAGCGTACATTACTAATAAATGTCGTTCGGCAAATAAAACTTAACGAGATCGATATATATATAATGATTATAGCTATACTTTTTACACATGTCAATATTGATCAAGGTTAACAACACTAACATATTAAATATTAATTATCAAATGGCCTTCTTCATAAAAAATACATTTTAATATATACAATTTGTGTACAAACAAGTAAGACGACTCTAGTCGAGACTGCTCGACTAGGAGATACCCTGAACCCTCTAATCTGATATTCTAATCACTCTGCACTTCTATTCGGCACACATACATACACACGCACGTATTAGAACGCGCTCTGCTAACTGCGCTTGGGCTGCGCTGCAGTGTGGGCAACATTATACGAATTTATTTGTTGAATAATTTAATTTCTAGACTTACAATCTTAATGAAACTTTTAGAGCGCAATCATATGGTGAAAATGCATGTGCATTCCAAAGCACAAGTCTCTAGTACTTGAAATACGCCTTTTACAAAGGTGATGGTGAGGGGTGGATATAAGGGTGTGGGGTAAATTACAACAAAAATCGAAAATATATAAAATACATACATATAAGTCTACATTTAAAATTTGCAAGCTCTAAAGGTATAGGGGATATAATTAAATAACTAGCTTTCGATAAGGTTTTTTTTAAATCGATAATAAAATATCGGGGGTAGTTATCGATATTTAGACAAAAACTCTATATGCGCTTGATATAAACGGATTTTCAAGCCTCTAGCTCTCATATCATACGGACGGACGGACAGACAGACGGACAGGGCCAAATCGACTTAGCTCGTCGCCCTTATCAAGAATGTGGGGTCTGCCACGCCTCCTTCTGCCTGTTACATACTTTTAACAAAACCATTATACCCTGATTTCCCATTTTCAATGGGATAAGAATAAGAATAAGATAAGAACTTAAATCTTTAGATATAAGACTCGAAATGTTACGTAAATCCACGACTTGGCGATTGCACTGGCGATGGGGGAGGCGGTAGTGGTGAAAAATACGTAGAGCTGCGCGATGATGGCGATGGTGGACATGAAGACTCGGGCACAATGCGAACATCGCTATGATAATGCGAACGTGGAGTCGGAGGCGGAGGATATGGCTCGCTGTCATAGCCAAACTGAAGGCAGGCGGCAGCGGAAGTAGATGGCAATTTAGTGGCCCCACCATTGCTATTATTGCTATTTGATTTACAAGTATAGTTTGAGTCTGATTCGTCACATATATCCGTTGAGCACGGTGTGGGCGGAGGAGGCTGATTAATTATCTTGTAATGTCTGTAAGGACGACGCGAACGCGTTGCGGGTGAAGGTGGTGGATTGATGGGATACGCCACCATGCTACTACCATTGGTCGTTGAACTGGAGGCACCTGTTATGTGATTGCGATCATACGAGTTCACACTGTTTCTTGAGTTCAGTGTCGACATGCGAACCGCATCAGCTACGGAGGCAATTTTCGAAACTCTTTGTGATTTAGTAAGTGTCGACGGCGACAGAGGATCTGAGGCCTGATCATCCTTGGGCTCTGTGCGGCTTTTGCCTAAACGTGTTCGACAAAATTGTAGCAGATAAACAATGGAAAATATTATTATCATTGTGGCTCCAATTAAAATCATAAAAATGCGTTTATCAGATGCTGGTGCCATACGTCGCTGTAGGCAAATGTCCACAGATTCATCAGCTCCATCAGCACAGTTTTCCCAGCCATCACAGAGTAGGGCCGCCGAGATGCAAAGCTAAAAAAAAAAAAAGCTGAATCGTCAATATTCGCTTTTTACAATAATCCTTGATAAAAAGGCACTCGTTTCCTTACCTTATTTATGGGACATTGAAATTCACCTGGTCGCTTGCAGCAGTCTGCTTCATCATGGCCATTGGCACAGTTTGTAGTTCCATCGCAGACCAGTGATCTATCAATACATTCTCCAGACTGACAGCTGAACTGATCCACTCGGCATGAAGGACATCCAATTTCGTCTGACTTGTCAGGACAATCTTTTTGGCCGTCACAGCGCCATGACGCTGGTATGCAATCTTTGTTCATATCACTATTTCCTGCCACTGGTGCTGCACAGGTAAAGTGACCAGGTCCACAGGCAGGCAAAGCGCCACAGTTTTCCCTGTCCTCGAGCAACATTAAATGCTTGGGACAGGAACAAATATCGCGTGGGTGCTTCACTTCTTCGTCGTTTGCTATGCAAATATGTGAGCACTTGGTATGACTATGTAAGCAGGTATGATTACGAAATAGTTTTGCATCCGGAGTCCACACAGCTCGGATATCCGTAATTTGTGGTAATCGCTGAAGCTCTGCTGAGCGATGTTCTCCCGTCACTGTAATTCGTTCCACTCCAGTTTTGTCATCCAACCAGTAGACAAATCCACCTAGCGCCGCAATGTTGATAACCTGTGAGATGTGCATGGACACAAGTGTTTTTCTAGGAGTAATAGAATAAGTTAGAAAATGCTAAATCAGTCTAAGGCTAATTAAGTATGATCTAAAATGCCTTGCTTTACAGTCTTGGGTCTACATCATAAGTACATAAGTTTTAATGTCAAATCAAATTTATGGTGTTCACTTACACGTTCTTCCCATTGATATCCATTGCATCAATTCGCTTTCCATGTGCATAATAAATCATATCGGACTGTTGATCCAAGGCAATTGTAGTAACACCCTCAAGCTTGTAAGCAAGCTCCATGCGCTCATTGCCATCTACACGAGCTCTTATAATAGCTTGATGACTGCCCACATCCGACCAAAATATTAACCGTTTTAACGAATGTACAGCAATATTTCGTGGCTTTTCTGAATCCCCGGTATCAATTACACCAATTGACTCTCCAATAAAGCTAAATGTTCATAGTCACGTTTTATAATATTTTTCTTATTTACTTTTTCTTTTCAATATTATATACCTGGTTACATTGATGCTGTTTGAATACGAGCACGTCCAGAAGAGTAATCGACCAATAATGTCTATGGCAATGTCGAATGGTTGTCCAGAATTTACCAGCACAGTTGTTTTGGTACCATTTGCCAAAGACCTTTTAATGCTGTGACTGCGTCCCTCGATCTAACAAAAAAGAAAAAATTTGACTACAATAGCAACCTTAATCACCTCAATATTGTTTAAATGCTTACCCAGTATATATGATGCGTTATGGGATCATAATCGACAGCCCTTATATTCTTGCCTGAAACCGGCAATGGCACATTGGGACAATCCGTTGTATTTGGAAGCAAGCGGCCAAAGCTGTTACGCTGACTAAAGATGATGTAGTTCCGTGGCGGTATGCACGACACGCCATCCTTGGCAATCTGGTAATGTGTGGGGCAGGCGCAGGTCATGCCGCGTTTACTTGGCTGAGCAAGGCATAAATGTTGGCAGTTGCCGTTATTTATTTTACAGGGATTACTGCCCGTCTGCCTCTGTTCGTTGAAAACTAGCAGTGAGGTTATGTATGTCATGCCAGAGTGCACAAGACTGCGATTTTGTCCTGTTACTTTGTGCACGCGCTCAATATCTCCAGTGTTCCAGTCACTCCAATAAATGTAGTCTCGATATAAAGATACAGCGTAAGGTTCATCGATGTCACTATTTACTAGGAACTGTCGGCGTTTCCCATCCCAGTCGGCACACTCAATCTTTGCTGGTCGCGATTGCGTTGCCCAGTAAATACGTCTATTGTCCTGATCAAAAGTCAACCCCGCGGCGTGATTAGCAGCTGCGATAATTGTTTGTAGTTCATTGCCATCCATTGTGGCGCGGCGAATAGAATCGGATGGAGATTCCGTCCAGTACATATAGCCGCGACGTGGCTCTAGTACAAGAGAACGGGGCTCTTCCACTCCCTTCCATAGGAGTACCCGACGATTGCTTCCATCGAGACGAGCCACTTCAATCCGCCGTGCTTCTGCGTCCGACCAGTATATATTTTGACCTAGCCAATCAACGGCAATGCCGTCAGGTCCAATCAGGCCAGAATCAACAATGCGCTGTACAAATGACCCGTTGAGGAATGCCCGATATATGGATTTAGCCTTTTGATCCGTCCAATAAATACGGCGCTCAGCTACAGATACATCCAGGGAATGGGCATCGCGTACATCTTTAAAGGGAATGCGCTCATCGTTGTGATTCCCCTCATTGTATTCAATAGATATTCGACCAATATGCTCCTGACGAGAGAATAATAAAAAGGCGGCTGGTACTACACATGTGCGCTTGTCATTGGACAGTTCATAATCGATGGCACAGCGGCAGACGTAGTCCCGTGGACGATTTAAGCACAGATGAGAGCATCCACCATTACGGTCAGCACAGGCATTTAGCCCTCGCACCTCGCGAAGTCGAGTTACTTTCAAACCCATTAGATCAGGATATTGATCAACAACTACAATACGATTGTTGCCTGTGATTTTATGGGCTCGATCAATAGAGCGACGTTGCCAATCTGTCCAGTAGAGATAATCATCCAAGATACTTAATCCAAACAAATGCTTGAGATTCTCGCTGATAACAACGCGTCTGTCCGATCCGTCCATATTAGCAACCTCTATTTTATCGGTTTTTCCATCACACCAGTATATGGTTTTATGTTCGATATCCAGAGCAATTCCATTGGGCCAACCAAGATTCTCTGATACGAGAACAACACGTTCAGAGCCATCGAGCGATGCACGCTCAACTTTGGGCTTACGCTCGTTCCAATCACTCCAAAACATCCATCCAAGCGACGGAGCCACAGCAATGGCACGCGGCTCTTCTAGGTGCTCGTAGATAAGTACCTTACGCGCTGAACCATCTAAACGACATACTTCAATGCGATCGGTCACAGTGTCAGTCCAGTAAAGATTACGTGCCAGCCAATCCAAGGCTAAACCGTCAGGGTGTCGCACCTCAGAGGTAACAAAATCAGTAACCCCGCTACCATCTATGTGGGACCGCCTAATAGTATAGGCCTCTACATCAGACCAATAAATATGTTCATCTACAGGATCATAATCAATAGCAATAGCATACTTGACTTTGCCAAGAGGCAGAGGGAAAATCGTGTAATCGGGCGAATCGAGTGATATTTTGCTAATTTGAGTTCTTTGCACTATGAATAACATTTCCTGCGAATCATTGGCGCAACTATTGGGGGTCAACAGCTTCACACCCGTAGGACAGGCGCAGCTATAGCCTTGCGTATTGGTCGATAGTAAACACAAATGTGAACAGTTGCCATTATTCTGAGCACATGGATTATTTTCAAAGGGCTGCAATGACGGCGACCAGGCACGCACAGAGTTGGGCGCCTTTGTCGTATCAATAAGCTCTTTCAGCTCCTTAGTCTGCAAATCTAAAGCATTTAGAGAGTCGCGTAACCAGTCAGTCCAGTATAAGCGATTTTCGAAGTATGTCAAACTAAAGGGATACTTTAGATTGTTAACTATAGTGCGTCGATTACTTCCATCAAGCTTCATGACATCAATGAAACGATACTTCCCGTCCGTCCAGTATATCAGTTCACTTTGTAAATCAACAGCTAAGCCGTTCGGCCAAAACACATTTTCTTTTACTAGAGTCATGCGACTCAAGGGATCTCCATCCATTCCAGCGCGCTCAATCTTGGGATACTCCCCCCAGTCTGTCCATATCAGTAGCCGCTTGGCGGGTACTACGGCTATAGCACGTGGTTGATCCAAATCCGTCCAGAAAAGGACCTTTTGGTAGCAGCCATCCAGTGTTGCAACTTCAATCCGATTTTTCTCACCATCCGTCCAGTAGATTTTATCCGTATACCAGTCGATGGCTATACCCTCCGGTTTATCCAGGCCCGTTGATATCACAGTTTGTTTGGCAGCCTTGGCCAGGGGCTGGGAGGAATTTGTCGAAGCACATTCTATAATTTCACGGCCACAGTCCGTCCAACATACTAAATTTTTAGCATAGTAGAAGTCTATGGCCATCGCATCAGCTAAGTCTTTAACTATCACATCGACTTGAGGTCCACCCGTTGGCTTCGTTATGTTAGCTACTTGGATGTCGTGCCTAGTAGTGAATAAAAGCGTTGCTGGTGTGTTGATGAACTGTTGAGCACTTGAAGAAGTAGACACCGTCGAGGAAGCAACCAATGGCCCGTGCACTATAAATAAAATAATATTTAAAACGTACGGTGAGTACAGTTTTCAAATAATAATACACAGACAGAAGCAGATGGGATCTCTTTAATATAATCTATTCAACGTCTTTTCACTTTAACAAACAAATATCTTTATAAAATTCAACATAAAATGCCAACAAGCTATGTGTATTTCATAGCTCGCAAATAACTGTTAACACTTTTTTTTGTCTGCAAATAAGTGTCTTTCACTGAACCAATCAAAACAAGTAAGAACGTTGCAATCGGGCGATACCGTAGCAGAAGACTCATTCACAGCCCAAACGCTGTCAACCAGAGTATATAGTGCAATTTTCAAGTCTAGTGCGCAGCAAAAAACACGGCATGATGCCATTAAAATTGGAAAATCATCGATAGATATTGCATTCAAATTACATACATATATAATTTATACAATTTTCATTTTTATTATATATTTATATCCATTCATTGGATACCGGCTTCAAGCTAACAGCAGATCAGCGCGATTTTCCTATGCTTGTGCACACACTCCTCGTCTATTCTATGCGTACAGACAGAAGCGCGCCTTTTCTCACATTCTTAGAATTTCGATTGATTTCTGGACTTTCTAGCCGTTACTGTAGTTTTGTCTGATGACGCTCTCTTATTAAGCTATTCTATTTTAGCAACTGATTGCTCGAGCAAAGCAGTGGCGCGGGTGCTAAGGGCGACGCAATTAATGTTAGAGTAGGGGAGTTTCGAACCTTTACTGTGTTATTTTTTTATTTTTTCATACATATTTCGTTTTTTATAAAATAGATATTTTATTGGGAAGGTGCGAGCTTGACTGAATGGCACTTAATACTTTTCATTTTCTTAGTCGAATAATTTTATAAGTTTAAATTTGTTTCTTCTTAAATAGCCCTCAAATACATATACGCAAATACATACATACATGTATACATGTATATATACATGTATATATACATGTATATATAATTATATATGTAAGCCTGCACGCATAGCATCAAGCATTCCAGCCTTATACACGCGCTCATTTGTATGTGTGTATGTATGTATGTACACATAAATGCGTACTCTAGCATATTCTAAGAATCCCGTTGCGATTGATTTGTCTTTGCATTGTTTTTGAATTTCCAGCCGCTACGCTGGCTTTTCTTTGCTATGCGGCGTCATAACAATAATGTGATTTCGTTTTAACTACTCTTGATCGAAACGACGCGGTGGTGCTGTAGGCTGAAGCGCCGACGATCTTTATCTTAGCTATTTTGACAAACATGCTGTTTGGGTTGGGTGCGAGTTCAAATCCCGCTGAAAACACTTTTTTGTAAATTGCAAATTTTTGTTATTTTAGCTTTTTTATATTTTATTAATTTTATAAAAATGTTTCCTTCCGTGCTATCAATGCCTATTAAGCCTACTTATGTGTACATATACATAAATAGATGGCTGACGCATATAAATGTCGCAATTCGGGCACTGTAAATGCCGATTGCCACGCCCCTAGTGGCCGTAGACTCCTCAATTTTAGCCAGTTTTTAGAACGAGCAACCGGTTACCTAAATGCAAAATTTGAATTCTTACGCTCAAAAAATGTGAAAATTACAGGGTATTTTTTTATATGCCACGCCCCTAAAGAGGCTTAGAGGAGGCCACCAGTAACTTAACTATCCAAATTTGAAGCTTCTAGCTCTTAAACTGTAGGAGATATAAACTTGTGCGGTTTGCCACGCCCCCTATAGGCGGACATATATCTACCATAGCTCGTTGGACGTGGGTGGTCAATCCGCGTATATATACAAAATTTCAGGTCTCTAGCATCAATAGTGCCTAAAATATAGCAGAATTCGAAAAATCACTATATCTTCAGGTCCGATTTTCCACGCCCCTAGAGGGCGATTTTTTCTCCTATCTTCATAGAATTAAAACATCAGCTTACATGCAAAATTTCAGCATTCTAGGATTATAACTTTAGGAGATACAGTTTTATCCGATTTGCCACGCCCCTAATGGGCGGAGATATATCCGCCATAGCTTGTGATCTTGGGTGATCGGCGTGGACCTACATACCAAATTTCAGCTTTCTAGCTCTTCAACAAACATGATTTCTGGTATATCGGAAAATGAATTTTTCGATTTGCCACGCCCCTAGTGGGCGGATCGGGAAAATTTTAACACTTTATAAATCGGATATACACGAGTCTGTGTTCCAAATTTCAAGTCTCTAGCTTCAATAGCGCCGAAATAGATTGCGTTCATACGGACAGACGGACAGACGGACGGACAGCAAGACGGACATTGCACAAAACCAATATACTCATTTCACATTCGTGAATGAGTCTAAAAACTCAGGCAGAAACTGTTTTTGTCGCGTCTGGCTTAGCTCGCTCGCGCTCTGAGGGAGACCGTTATTTCTGTTTTCGTTTCGTTCAAGTCAAACACTGATCGTTTGCTTGAAATAAATGAAGCAAACTGTCAGTTGCGTTTGTATGGGTAATCACGCGCGATTGTTGCGTTCTTTTTGTATGTATGTATGCATGTATTTACATGACTACTTTGTGTGAGCGAAAACCGTATTACTCTTTACCCGACACTCATGTGAGAACGTCACACGAATGAGTCATTGCATTGCGTCTGACCGAAACAGAACTGTTAGAAAACGTCTTCGCTCTGTTTTCGGAAAAAAATCAATTTCAATTAAATTGTATATATACTAACATACAGTAACAAAATTTAAAACAATTAAGATGGCTCTAGTCGAGACTGCTCAACTACGAGATACCCTGAACCCTCTAGGCTAATATTCTACTCATTCTGCACTTCTTTTATGCACACATGCACACACACGCATCCACACGCACGTATAATCACGCGCTCTGCTAGTTGCGCAGTAAGTAGCGACTGTGCTTGGGCAATATTATGAGGATTTATTTGTTGAATAATTTTTTTTTTGTAGACACACAATCTTAATGAAGCTTTCAGAACATAATCATACTGCTTATTCCAAAGCACAAGTCTCTAGTACTTGAAATGCGTACAAATTGTGGGCAAAGGGGGTGTGGTATCCAAAATCTGGAAATTATAAAATCTTCGTATCGATCAACTGTATATACACAGTAATACTTAAGTCTCTAGGTCTAAACGTGTTCGAATTAGGCTAAAAAACAAAATCAATTTTTCGATTATTCTCAATAAAAAAGTTATCGAAAAAATAATAAAATAAATTTCAGCTCTCTAGCTCTTATAACTTCTGAGATCGACGCAATCATACGGACAGACGGACAGGGCTATATCGACTCAGCTCGTCATGCTGATTAAGAATATATCACAAAACCATTATACCCTGATTTTCCATTTTCAATGGTTTCAGGGAACAAAAAGCTTCTCCTGTAAAATTTCATTTTTCGACATACGATCATATTGCGGAAATGCGACGATATTTTACATGACCGGCTTTCATAATTATACCGACTCTAACCTCGATGCATTGGGATTTATGATTAAAGACAAAATAGTAAAAAAAAATTTGATTAATAACTATGCTGGATAGAGCCAGCTTCACTTTAACTTCATAATAAATCTCATAAGTGGTACCGCTCGGCGCAGAAATAACCATATGCAAAATGCGTAATGCGGAATGCAAAATATGTGAAATGAGTGCAAGTACTCTTTCCTAGAACTGAAAAAGTCGAGGTTGCATAACTTTAAGTGAACATTGCTGCACGGTTGTTCATTAATGCAACGCAAGCCCATTCCTATTCCCACGACTTCTCCTCACGCAAAGTCCGTGCAAGTGCTACGAGCAACGTTAGTCGAGGGCACCTGCACAGGCGGTTATCTCTGGCAGTTGCAGATATTTAATTGCGTTGAGGGTTTGATTAGCTAAATACAGACGGCTGATGGTAGGAAAGGGAATGGCTGCCGGCAAACCACGTGGTAGACAGCCATTAGACTATGTGCTGCTGCTTTAATTTGAATGCACACACCGAAGGACGAAATGCTAGTACCTCATATTTTAAAACTAAAAGCACTTTACTTGTTCAACTCATATCAATTGTATGTAAACTACTTGAAGAGATTACCCTGCACTCTGCACCCTGCACAGAGCGGCTGCTAATCATCCCCACCTTTAGCAGTGGTTTGAAACTTTAAATTTGGCGATCTCGATGACTATATGTATACTATATATGTATATGTATAAATACCGAAGTGTACTGTAATATATATACATATGTACATTATTCAATTTAAGTCTCTTGGTTTTGCGGTTTTCCAGCCAACGGTCAGTCGGACGGACGAATATGGCTAGATTGATACACGAGTTAAAGGTCAAGCTCAAACGTGAGGAGAGTATGTTTTGTAGGTTGAAATCATTTAAATCGTTTGCATTAACAACGTGCCTTGTCTACATTCACTTCTATGTACTCTGTGCTTAGCTTACTACGAGGAGATCCCCTGAACTCTTCGACTGATATTCGCTTCCTTTCTGCTTACATGCACACACACACGCACACAGGCATACGTACGCACGCATAAACACGCATTGGCTTCAGCGTGGGCCTACTATGGGAACTTAATTGTTTAATAACTTTTCTTGTAAATGGAAATACGCCTTTTACAAATTTAGTGCTGAGCTTCTTATCGAAATTATATAAAATATCGAAATTATGTAAAATACATATGAGCCTATATTTAAAGATGTAAGGTGCAGGAGATATAATTTAATAACTAATTTTCGATTAAGTTTTTAATCAATAACAAACAAGTAAGAACGTTGCAGTCGGGCGTTACCGACTGCGGAATACTCATTCACATCCCATCAACAATTTAGTAGTTAAGTTTCGTTCTAATACTGTAGAATATACAGGTTTTTCCGATTTGCCACGCCCCAACTGGGCGTAGACACCTCATTTTTGGTCAGTTTTTAGAAAGAGATAACGTTACCCTAACTGCAAAGTTTGAATGCTTACCCTAAAAAAATGTGAAAATTACAGGGTATTTTTCGATATGCCACGCCCCTAAAGAGGCGTAAAAATTATTTTTGGGGAATCGATAGAGGAGGCTACCAGTAACTCAACTATCCAAATTTGAAGCTTCTAGCTATTATACTTTAGGAGATATAAACTTTTGCGGTTTGCCACGCCCCCTGTGGGCGGACATATATCCGACAAAACTTTTTGGTCTTGGGTGATCAGTCCGAGTATATATACAAAATTTGAGGTCTCTGCCATCAATAGTGTCCAAAATATAGGAGAATTTAAAAAATCACTATATCTTCAGGTCCGATTTGCCACGCCCCCAACGGGCGTAGACTTATAATTTATCTTCAGACTTTATAGAATCATACCATTAGCTGACGTGCAAAATTTCAGCATTCTAGGTTTACAACTTTAGGAGATACAGTTTTATCCGATTTGCCACGCCCCCAATGGGCGTAGATATATCCGCCATAGCTTGTGATCTTGGGTGGTCAACGCGGACCTACATACCAAGTTTCAGCTTTCTAGCTCTTCAACAAACATGATTTCTGGTATATCGGAAAATGCATTTTCCGATTTGCCACGCCCCTAGTGGGCGGATCGGGAAAATTTTAACACTTTATAAATCGGAGATATACACGAGTATGTGTTCCAAATTTCAAGTCTCTAGCTTCAATAGCGCCGAAATAGATTGCGTTCATACGGACAGACGGACAGACGGACAGACGGACGGACGGACAGACGGACAGACGGACAGACGGACGGACAGCAAGACGGACATTGCACAAAACCAATATACTGATTCACTTTCGTGAATGAGTATAAAAAATATGAGATAGAAAAACGTGATATACACGGACCTAGGAGAAAACATTTATATCTTATGAGATCGACGCGTTCATGCATACGGACAGAGAAAAAATGACTCAGATCGTCGCCCTGATCAAGAATATAATATATACTTTATGGGGTCTTACATACATATTATGCCTGATTTCCCATTGAAATTTGGTTCAGCGTATAAAAAATGTTATTACCTCATGAAAGCCTGTCCTAATAAAATAGTTTTTCCACCAATTCTGCAGATATTACAGCCACGGTCAGATGCATTCATTCGCATCACCTATGTTGGATTTTCCTTTGGCCCAATCCTTCTCCCAGACCAGCTCAAGCCCGCGCACAACACAATATTTATAAACCAAACGCTAGCTCGGTAAGGGTGGTGGCATTCTCGTTCAGCTGCTGCTGCTGTTTTTATACCCTGAACCCATTGAAAATAGGAAATCAGGGTATAATGGTTTAGTGAAAAAATATGCAACGGGCAGAAGGAATCATCGCAGACCACATAAAGTATAAATATTCTTGATCTTCAGCCTAATTTGAACACTTTTAGACGTAGAGACTTCAGATTTACTGTGTATATACAGTTGATCGATACAAAGATTTTGTTATTTACAGATTTTGGATACCACGCCCCCCTTCGCCCACAATTTGTAAAAAACGCATTTCAAGTACTAGAGACTTGTGCTTTGGAACACACATTTTCACCATATAATTACGCTCTGAAAGTTTCATAAAAATTGTATGTCTACAAAAGAAATTATTGAACAATTAAATTCCCATAATATTGCCCACACTGCAGCGCAGCCCAAGCGCAGTCGCTGCTAACTGCGCAGTCAGCAGAGCGCGTGATTATACGTGCGTATTGATGCGTGTGTAGGCATATATGCATAAAAGAAGTGCAGAATGAGTAAAATATCAGCTTAGAGGCTTCAGAGTATCTCCTAGTCGAGTAGTCTCGACTTGTTATTTATTTCCCTTTAAGGTTTTCCATTCAAACACCAATTTACATCTTTAATATTTAGTTAAGCAGTCGATAAATATGTAAATAAGTGTAGTTCGCTCAAATATGAATTTTTTTAGTCAACTTAGCAGTTGATAAACATAAAATTGGATTTTCTCATAAAATGAGAGAAGACATTTTGGTATACATCAGTAAAATCAGTAAGTTGATGCACTTCAATATGGCGTTTGACCTGGATATATCTTATGTATTAGCATGCATTGAGATGAATGCTCACCGTGGACACATTACAACAGTGCTTAAGAATAGTAAATAATATTGGTAGTTATTTTCTCTGCTGTCGTTTGTTTACTGTTGGGACCACTAAGGACTGGAATCAGTTTTATTACATTTATAAGCA
The DNA here is from genome assembly GCF_054131065.1 of Drosophila arizonae. NCBI lineage: Eukaryota > Metazoa > Arthropoda > Insecta > Diptera > Drosophilidae > Drosophila > Drosophila arizonae. Next base: position 26,878,531 of record NC_142925.1, on the reverse strand, counting down.
TAACAAGCACATTGAAAGGTTCAATATGCATATTTAATGATAGTCTTAATATGTCTCTAACAAAACACCGAGGCCTTTAAAATCTATTGATGAGGACGCGTACAGAACACATATAGTTACAATATGCGCTATACGTCACATTCTAAGATGCTAGACAGACTATAAAAAATGTACATATATAAAATACCGTTTTGCTCGTCGCAGAACGCAGACATGACGGGAGGTAGTCGGTTTAAATCCGACGAGAGCCAATGCACGGTACGAACCACATCGCAATCGCACACGACTGCATAAATACAGATGTATATGCACATACATATGTATGTACATTTGTATATATACTGCACCTTGTTAGCAAGGATAGAATCTAAATGATTAAAAGCGCTCAATTCCAAATTCTATCAAAATTAATGTCGTTTAAATTAAAGGAGTGCGCATAAATGAAATGAATTTATAGCAAGCCGCCACTCTCATAGATCGCCATCATTCACAATATTGTAAATATTACATTATTACAGCAATGCTAGATGTAAACATATTTGAGATTAATTTAATTACACCAACAATTTTTAAGGGATTATCATATACCATTACCATTTTTGTACTGAAAAGTTTTAGAGATGCAGCAGCAAATGATGAAAATATTTACCACATAACTTAAGTGGGAAATTCTGCTGAAATTTGTTACACATTTTGTCAGCGTTACTTTGCGAAATTGTTTAAACTTAATATTATTATAATCACTTCTGTGTGGACGACGAGTCATTTTAGACGCTCAGACCCAAGAACAAAATCATTGGAAATAAAAATTCGGAGAAGAGCAAATCAACCGGACACCACTGTCACAATTTTGAGTTTTCCGATGCCCAAGTATATTGCATTTTTTCACACAGATACATTTTTTCACATAACGCCAATTGTTAATACAGATTTGGGCGTCACGGCCTTGCCTTACTTCCGTTCTTGTTTTTGCTTTTGCAAGAAATGCGCCATTGTTATGATTAAGTATTGTGCGTCGGTTTTATTGTGTTGTTTCCTTTGGTAGAGTCTTAGACGTGGAACATGCCGGTAACTGTAAATACACAAATTTGTTAAGCAATGACACTAGCTTGACGTTTTACAAGTCTCTATCTATAGCAAGTCATATTTTTCGCTTCGTGGGGCCATACGTTAGATATATGTACATTTATTTAAATTACACCTGGTTGAAACTTGTTTTTTGTTTTTACACTGAAGCAACACACACAACTAAAAAGACGATGTACACAATATTTTAAAATAATGCGAGAACGCATCGCTAACGCGATTTACACTTGAAACGACATACGAGACGCAAAGCGGAAGCCATTTTGTTGCAATTTGTTTGAATAACTTTAGTTTATTAAACCTTGTGATGCTTCTATTCCACGCTCGATACTAATCGTCGAGTAGTACTCGATACTACATGTAAGCAGCCATATACCAGTTCAGCCATTCAGCAATCATAACAGAAAAACTAACTTTAGCATTGACTAATCTGTTATTAACAGAATATGATTAATTTCGGACAAGCCTTTAAAATTTCTTTGAATCTAATGTAATTATTTAACTTTCACATCATAGATAAATAATTTGAAAAAAATAAACAAAAATCGGCGAAAATGATTGTTTAGTCTAGTACCCTTAGATAATGTTCAATAATTCCGTATTTTACATACATACATAAGTATGTGGTCCTTTTTATAGCCCAAAACCAGATTATTGTCTATTTTAGTTAGAACACTGACCAGAGAACACATAGACTAGACATGTAGAACAAATTTTTCTACAGCAGAAAATGTTAAGTTGGTCGACCACTTTACTTCGTATTTGCTCGGCTCGGTCGCTGGAGGTTCGAGCAGTGAAAATATTGGACGACAAAAACAGTGCGCTGTGAGCGCTCAGACGAAATGGTCGTGATTATGTATGAAGCACACTTATGTGCCATTTGTCCTACTCTCTCTCTCTCAGTTCCTCTCTCTCGCTCTCTATGGTCGCTGAAATCATCACTCTCAGCGGCGCACAAAAATTGAAATTTTTGTTCGCGACGATCCCAGCTTTTTCCTTTTCAGCGAAGGGTATACCTAAATCATAAAAGCGTTTGTCAGGCTCATGCAAACAAAATGTAGCGTTTCGATGGATATTCGTGGGAAGGGTATGAAAGCGTTGATACGCATAAAGAATATGAATTCGCGACGGGCAAGCATACACACACTTGCAGTCTTTGGAAACATGTGTGAGCATTTGTGGCCTGTGTGCGTAACTCTTGCTGCCTGAGCAAATTGTAATGCCCAAAATTTACCGTTGATTGGCCTTTGAGGGAGCACATACATTTGCATACATATGTGTATGTATGTATGAGATGGGATAATAATTGTCTGGCGACTCAGTAGTTTGTCAATTTTGTATTGTTTGAATTGTAGAGTGACTGCCAAATGAGCCTTTATGACTTAATCAGTAATTTTGGCAGTAAAGATCATTGTGCCACTGGTTGGTTGGTGTTACGGATATCCACTTCACGCAAATGTATATGTACATATTTACGTACATTTATATACAAATTTATCTAATCATATATATATACATATATATAATTATAATTAAATATTTTATTCAAATTTCAACCGAAAAAATTTTATCGGGGTACACTTATATGTTTATTAAATGCTTTACAATATATTGGCTAGTGGACTATAAAAACTTGAAATGAAATACGCATGTCGAAATTACTGATTAAGTCATAAAGGCTCATTTGGCAGTCACTCTACAATTCAAACAATACAAAATTGACAAACTACTGAGTCGCCAGACAATTATTATCCCATCTCATACATACATACACATATGTATGCAAATGTATGTGCTCCCTCAAAGGCCAATCAACGGTAAATTTTGGGCATTACAATTTGCTCAGGCAGCAAGAGTTACGCACACAGGCCACAAATGCTCACACATGTTTCCAAAGACTGCAAGTGTGTGTATGCTTGCCCGTCGCGAATTCATATTCTTTATGCGTATCAACGCTTTCATACCCTTCCCACGAATATCCATCGAAACGCTACATTTTGTTTGCATGAGCCTGACAAACGCTTTTATGATTTAGGTATACCCTTCGCTGAAAAGGAAAAAGCTGGGATCGTCGCGAACAAAAATTTCAATTTTTGTGCGCCGCTGAGAGTGATGATTTCAGCGACCATAGAGAGCGAGAGAGAGGAACTGAGAGAGAGAGAGTAGGACAAATGGCACATAAGTGTGCTTCATACATAATCACGACCATTTCGTCTGAGCGCTCACAGCGCACTGTTTTTGTCGTCCAATATTTTCACTGCTCGAACCTCCAGCGACCGAGCCGAGCAAATACGAAGTAAAGTGGTCGACCAACTTAACATTTTCTGCTGTAGAAAAATTTGTTCTACATGTCTAGTCTATGTGTTCTCTGGTCAGTGGTTAGAATTAAATATCGACTTGCAGTCCCAATTGAGTAGTTTCTTTAGAAATAAACAGAGCTGCCAACTCTTCAGTGTTTTTACAAACCGAATCACCAAGTCAAAATAGTAAGAAAATTCTAACAAATTCTAATTTCTAATTAATAAAATGTACTTTTTATTTGAAGACCATTTTTGGTATTAATAATCAATTAATACCATTGCCGTTGTTTGAACACTTACTTCTGCTACTCACTAGCAACACTGACTACTAATTAATGCTAGCAATTAGACTGGTTGAGCAAAAACAACAATAAGTACAATGTTGTTTCTTTTGAACTGGGCTGTTTTCACATACATACGTACAATTTCACATGGTGGCCTTTTAATATCAAGGATTTTAAAAGTCTTTAAATATGGAATTGGTAATTAAAGTATTTCTCGGTTTTGATTTACATACAAATTATATTCAGTATTTTACCTAAGATAGTATTTCGCAAAAATTAAATATGGTGAATGGCTTTGGATTTTATGTAATAGAATAGCTAGAAACAATGAAACTATATTGGCCCACTAGTGATTGGCCATAGCTTAAAGAGCATGAAATGCAATTTTTTTCAATAGCTAAGTAAATCAATTTAAAATTTCCCGCTACTCGTTGGGACAGCTATTGGGAGCACTGAAAATAAAAATTGGCGATCTGAATATCGATTACACATTCAGATATACGATATAGCAATCGGTTTATGATCGTAATTGTGAATGTCTAATTGCGTTTTCACTTAACATATTTTTTTAACGTAATTAATATACTACACGTCTACATTTATGAATATAAATAAAAGAGATTATTTTCATTAAATTAAACTTTTTTTTTAATTTGTTGTTTTTGTTTTGCAATAACATCTATGTATGTACCGTTTGGAAATTTTCCAGAATTGGTTTAAAATTCCAATCTATTTTGGACATCCAACAAAATACATTTAAATTAAAAGCTACATTTGTGAATTAATCCATACGTTAGGCATGATTGTCCATAAACTGTAATTCAGACCACAATAACAATGCGTTCGGCGGCAAAGGACGTGGCTGTGGAGAGAGCAGCATTACAGATTGTCGCTCCATGTCCACCTCAGTACTTTAACGAGAAGAGCACAAATATATAGCGATATCCTAATAAAATAATATAAATTAACTTACACGCAACAAAACCCAGCAACATTAGTGCCAATGACATTTTCGTCCGTAGATTCTGCAAAGCTTAGCGTGAGAATGTGATGTAGTAGAGATGACGTCGGTGTAACCGCTACAACTTTTTTTTTGTTATCTTCCGCTTTCATACCAATGGGCATGCAGGAATCAGGCAATGGGGGAGCGCCAATTTTGTAAAGACGTAGATCTTGAAATTTGACTTCGAACGAAAATGGATAAAAAGGTGTACGCATATTGCCATAGAAATATTCCTTTATACGTTGCTCGCGCGATTCATGCCGTAATTCTTTAGTGCGCTCTACCACGCCGCCACTTTTTGGCAAGAGGACTACATGAACGTTGCTCGGTACATCCCGCAACAGGTCATTGTACAAACGCTCCTGGTCTAATACAAAAATGGCACGAGCGCGATAAGCTCGGGCTGCATGCAGCAAGTGCTTATAGCCGTAGCCCTTAACCCAACCACACGTGTTAACAATGATGCCTGAGCTTTTGGCTGCAAAACAATTACATTAGGCGCAAAGCAATTGAAGTAATATTTTATATGGTTAACATACTTCGTTTGTTGGCGTCTAACGATTGCAGTGTTACTTCCGCCATTTTCGATACTACAGCGTTGTAGAGCACGCTGTTGCCACTAGGAGATTTGTGACCAAAGTGGTAAACTAAAGGCGCTGTTTTCGCAAATCCTTCTTCGACACTGGCTGGTCGTTCAATGAGAATAGTGGCTATATTGCCAGGGATTGAAATGGCACCTTGGCCCACATCGAGATCTGCATAAAGCGGTCTTCGGCCTACTCGTACTGCATAGTTCAACAGAATGCGACAGAGGGTACTCTTGCCCACGTCCATGGGCCCTACTACTAGAATAACTGGGCCCCGTTTATCGTGTTCTTCGGCATCGGTACGAAATTGTTCCAATGCTGCATGACAGTTCATATATTGTATCATTGGTGTCTCTTTAGAAATATAACATACATCCATTTTGCCCGTTACTTGCAGCACGCAGCCTTGGTAGGTAAATATAGCCACTTTTGCTCCTATTCCGAATTCATATTTCTTTTTCTTTACTAATTCGGTACCAAAGAGTTCTGCAAACCCAGAGATGAGCTGAAGTAAGATTTATAAATGTATTATAGATTCAGAGACAACAAATTAATATACACAATACCGTCACGAACACTTTGGCATCTTTTTGCTCGATTTCGAATCGCAGCTCAGAGTCTGCATCCAATATATATTCTCTATCATTATTATTATCTTCTGACATCTCTACTTTGAAGCTTGATAGCAAAACAATGCCAGTGTGGCTGTTTGGTAAGATACTAAACAATAAAAATTTAAAAACAAAAATACTAAAAATACTACATTCAAACAGTAGTATTTAAAACTTGTGCAGTGGTGTATGAATATCTAATTTCGTTTTGCATCCCTTACAAAGCGATGCTTAGGAAAAACGCGGCAATTTAGTTTGATTTTTTTTTGCCGCGTTTCAGATTTTATTTTTTATATAGCTCATTTATTAAAGCTATAATCAACGACAAAAAAAAAAAAAAAAAAAAAAAAAAAAAAAAAAAAAAAGAAAAACAATTATAAATAATAAAAAAGATGATTCATTCAGATACTATTCCTGACGAGGAAAGTGCATTCCAAACGCCGGAGCACGAGAACGAGACCGACTATGGATTAGAATTTACCACTAGCCGTTTGGCAGAATTAAACGCATTTCCTCGAAGATGTTCAACGCTGCGCAAGAACTCTTCACGAAACCGTGCTCAAAAGATCACAATAGATAATGACAGCAGCGATGAAGAAAACTTATCACCGATAGCAGCTCCTAGTAGGCAACGCCAACAAGCATCAGTATCCAACAAACATAAGCCAAAGCAGCCGCCAGCAACCGCAAAGCCGTCGAGACGCAAAAAAAATGTTCCAGAGCATCGTTTGAAAAAACTACACCGTGAAATCGAAGGTTTACAAAAGCACCAGGGATTTTTGATACCCCGATTAGCGTTTTCACGCCTGTTGCGTGAAATTCTGATACAACATTCAAAAATTCCATTCAAAATAACCACGGGCGCCCTGGAGGCTGTGCAGACCGCAACCGAGATGTATTTAACGCAGCGCTTTCAAGATGCTTACTTGCTAACGCAATATCGCAGTCGGGTCACTTTAGAGGTTCGCGACATGGCACTAGTCGCATATTTCTGCAAAACCTACGGAAATCTCTGACGCAACTTTTAGAACGATGTGTACATACATACATATGAATTGATTTTTTATTTGCAAACGTTTATCAATAAGTATTGAAATTCATATAATTTTGTGAAAAAATAACCGTTTATGAATTCCAATAGTTTCTATTGCTCAAGATTTATTTCTTTATTTGAATACAACAAATTTTGTTAAATCAAAACCGAATGCATTTTTAATTCAGTGACCACTTAGAATGATTATTGGCTTACTACACAAATTAATATAATATGCTTCAGTACTAATATCTTAATATATATAGTACATACATCATAGAATGGTATATTCTTTCAGTGAGTAAGAAATAAAGCACTAATTTCCTATACGAATTTAAATAATAATATAACAGAAATATGATTCAGTATCAGACGATTGCCCAATTAAATCAAAGAAAATCATCATTTAATGAAGGAATTCCAAAAACTAATCGCTTTGACTTAACAGTTAATTGAGCTTAAAGCACGCCATTCATTTTTCCACTAAAAACTGCAGGATATTGTAGTTTTTACAATTTACACAGCTGTATAAAATATATTTATACACCAAATATATATATATATATATATATATATATATATATATATATATATATATATATATAATTGGTTAGATCTGCCTCCAGTTCATATTTTATCTTTTTGGTTACAACATTTATAAATTAATTATACTATTATTTGTTGATTTAACATTCCGACGGTAAATTTTGTTTTGTTAAGCTTAAAACTGTTTAAACTTCTTTTAACACCGAAAATATTTGAAACTTTCTTAGGAATTTTAATGAAATGGATGCAGCATACAGTTAGTGCAGTTTGCTTTTAGACTTTCGGTGTGATGTGCTTCCATTCTTATCCACTCCGAAATTGATCTGGCTGCCCACCGACGAGGTGCTCGAGACCTTGGCGCTATACGGTATTCTAAACAGGTCGATCCGTAGATGCTGGCAAATCTCTAAACAAACCTGCGCACAGTAACGTAGTAAATCCTGAGTGCCCCAGGCTAGCGTAAACCAAAGCAACCAAATCTCTGGCACAATACAATTAAAGTACTGATTGAGGAACAATAATGCTGGGCCAAGTAATGACCAGTCCAAATACTCCATCTCAGCTTTCGTCATGTGGGCAATCTGCGTTGCAAAACAAGTAATATTAATAAATTTCAAATATATTCGTAGCTGTACAAAAACTTACCACTAGTTTATTCGTAATTTTTGCCGCCACCATGCCAAAGGCCAGAATAAAAACAGAAGCGTGCTCCGTAAAAATATTGTCCGGGGACTTTTGGGCAATCATGAGCGCCGGTAGGACCACTAGAGTAAGTGGTATACTAGGCGATAATACACTGGTACCCTTTATATAGTTGGGATTGGTATGTTAGTATAAATTATATTTATTGCAAAAAGAGAAAAATGTGCTACATTGTTTTTGAGTAGACTTGCAAATTGTTGCACATTTTGCAAATCTACAGCAAACACTTCAACTATTAACAAACTTTATTTTTGTTGGCTCTTATGTGACATTTATTTTTGAAGGTAACAGTAAGTTGCAGTGTCTAGCGCTACTTAGTGGGTGAGTGAGTGAGTGGTGACTGGTGAGTGGTTGAGTCATATGCCCTGTAAGCCAAGCCAGATACACAAGAAAGCATAATTGGAGTCATCCAATACCAAATGACTTAACCAGGAATGGTAACAAATAAACATGAATGGGACGTGCATCAGCAGAAACCACAATTACAAAAAGTAACTGAAATAAGTTAGATAGCTTCGGATTACCGAAGAGGAGAACCCTTACAGTCTTATACAAATTAACTGAACAACAACAAATTCAACTATATATATATATATATATATATATATTTTTTTTTTTTTTGAAGGTATATATATATATATATATATATATATATATATATATATATATATATATATATTTATTTATTTATTTTTACTTTTTTTTTGCGATATTATTGTTTAAAATTTGGAACCATCTGGCAGGATATCATCAAGCATGGAAACAATGTACAATACAAGTACATCACTTGACCCGAAATAGAGACAGACTTACAGATCTTTATAATTGGTTGAAAGTGTTGTCGTATAAGGGTATAAATAACTAATTAACCACACCAAATCTATTTGAAAATAATGAACAATACTTCTTCCTAAAATAAAATCATCTATTTGTCTAGAAATCAAGCTAATTAGAATGCCTTCGGTATTTGTGCTATACGAATATATTAAATCTTACTGCAACGGATGATCCATTCTTTCCACAGCCTTCGTTCAAAATTGATTTCGAGTAACGTAATGCTAAACTCAAGTCAATTCCACTGGCCATATAAAACGGCAAGCTGCGTGTTTCACACTCGAGATAAGGCATCTGATTAAATTGATAAATTTTGTAATTCGTTGACAATATTTTTGAAAGTTAAAAAAAAAAAAAAAAAAAAAAAAAAAAAAAACAATAATTAGGATAGAAAATCATATAAATTGATAACAATTTCAACAGATATTCAACAAACCGCTTAATATAAAAATGAATATTTTAGAAAAAAAAAATTAATTTTTAGTCGAAGACTTTAACTGCTGCCTGAATAACTTGAAATACTAATTAAGCGATATATTACGTTAATTTCAATTAAAGCTAACAATTAATCCTAGGAGTGCATGTCTAAAATATATTCTAATACATATTACATTTATTATATAAAAAAAAAAAAATAGTCTTAATTATACTCTTAACGCATTTTCAATGGGAAATCAAGGTACAATGTCAAGTATGTAACAGGCAGGAGGCGCGGCAGACCCCATAATGTATATATATTCTTGATCAGCGCGACGAGATGCGTCGATTTAGCCCTGTCCGTCTGTCTGTCCGACCGTCCGTCCGTATGTATGAACGTGTCGATCTCAGAAGATATAAGAACTAGAGACTTGAAAAATTATTATTATTTTTATTATTATAATTGATTTTATTTATAACAGCACTGCCTGCATAAAAACTCAGTACGGTATAGAAGATTCTTCCCTTCTTTCGAAATGTCCGTCCAATAAAAGTGAAAAACTATTCAATCAACAGCGTTAAACGCCTAACGCCTAAAATCGACCAGCATTGATCACAAGACTTTTTGGCGACGCGCACCACCTCTACCAACACCACCACTGCTTGCTCGGCTTGAATGACCTTGGGTAATTGGGTAAGAGAGCGATCCAATCTGTTAAGACAGTTATGGTTCCTACTTTAATTATTCGAATGAATCTGATAATATCAACAATAGGGTTTGAGGCCTCAGCAATTCCAGAAACAGAGTAACCTTTTTCAATGGGTTCAGCATATGCAAGTAAATTAATAATATATGCAATTGGATTAGGTGTTAAAGCCAAGTGTCCGTGTGTTGATGTTAAAGAACTTTTTAATTAAATAATTAATCTAATTAATATTTAGATTTAATCCAATACATTTTTTAGTTTGCATGATTTAGTATATTAGTAAAGACATATAGGGGTTTGAAGCGTTTGTACTTTCAATGGAAAACAATGCTTACAGCAACTGATGAGCCGTTTTTGCCACTGCCGCCTTCAATAAACATTTTTTGAAAATTGATTATATTCAAGGTATAACCGAAAGTGATAAATACTAATATGGTATAATTCCACGAAACTCCCACGATAGGAATCTATTGTAGATGGAAATAAAAATCACAGAACGAAACATATAAACAATAATAACAACATTAAACAAAACAAAACAAATTATAATATTTTTATAATTGATTTCTAATTTATAGATTTTAGCCACCCAGATATTAAATCATAGGTTGAGCTAAAAAAATATCTACTGTTGTATTAGAAAATGTAAAAAAAAGCTTTAATTTCAAAGCCACAGATTTACGGTAAATGACACAATAACTGACAAATATAACATATAGCCTAATGCAGCAAGGCGACATTTTTTTTTTAGCTCTGAATAGAAATTAATAGTCACACTAAATTTCTACACATATGTGACCAATTCAACATTAAATTATTAAAAATTAAATACGTAATTTTTGATTACAATAAAACTGAAACTAAAGCCAATAGCCCATAATATGAAGACATACAGTCACATACATATAGAGAATAATAATACTTAAACAATGCCTACGAAACAAAATACAATGTAGTCTATATTATAATAACATCCTATATAATTTTAGTTTAGGCAGTAAACAGAATTCAAGCATGCCAAGGTAAGACATAATCAATATTAGGTATGATTTAACGCACGCACAAGGCGAGTAGAAATAGCAGAAATAGAAGCGGATAAGTAAAAATTTCCAAAATATATGCTTATCTATATACCAAAGAATTTGTACTGTATGTAACAGGTATTAATAGTAAAATAGCAAATAAGTAGGGACAAGCAATAGGAGTTATCAGAAAGAGAATGATAACAAGAACCCACTCCACGCTTCCACGAAACTCCCGGAATGTAAATTTTATTTTGATTTCTCTCCGTTTTCAAATTATAAGCCAAAATAAGTTTTGTTGTATGTGCTGTGTCTTTTGTGTTTGCTATCAGCCGAAGACAACGTACACAAATTTCTGGGGCTTTACTGTAAAATAAAATTCTTCTCGATTATAAAGCTTTATTGCATTTGGAGTATTTTACACAACTTTACACCAATTTATTTTGCACTAATAAGGAAGCTCGCCGACAAGATTATTTCTATCTATATATAAAACTTTTCCAAATACTGTGCTGAAGATACGAATGATTATGATTATTCTATTTCAGCTCAATATATTTATGATCAAAATAAAGCCCGGAAAATTTGTTAGAAGTCTCTTAGTGAGCTGTGCTCTTAGCGGCTGTCTGATATATCCTTAAATGTATAGTATTCAATTGTTTAAGAGTGTTTTAAACTTACAGCAACTGTGGAGCCGTTTTTGCCAACACCGCCGGCGACAACGATGGAAAATACATATGTTAAGGATATTACACCACACACAATGGTCGTTATAGCCGGACCATACCAAAGCTCAATCTTGCCAAAGCCAACCTATATATATATATATATATATATATATATATATATATATATATATATATATATATATATTTTTTTTTTTTTTTTTACGATTGATTGTAGGTGTATATAAAATATTTGTTGTTTTTAGTTGTATTGTTGTGGCAGTGGAACACATTTGTTTATGACATAAAAGTAAAAGGTATTAAGACTATTACAATTATAAATCTTCTGTTTATACTTTATGTATCTAAGATTAAAAGTGATTAAAAATATAATATAGGTTACGTTATAGTTGCATTTAGCTTCGTTAATTTAGTGTATTTCATTTTAGTGTTTCAATTTAAATAATGTCATTACTTAACAAAGTACAGGAATGCTACTACTTAACGAACTTAGATAGCAAATGTCAGGCCAAGAAATAAGCTCAATAAATCGAAGCCAAGCGCACACAACTTAAAAAGAATATCGGCAATACATCTTAAATTAAGAATGTATATAATATACATTTAATATGATTAAAGTATATTATAACAAAAAGAATTAAGGAAACGCAATATCGCCCAACATGACTAATAACTCACAAACATAATTATAACTTCACAGAGAGACTCGCGTCATTCTCTAATTTATTCTAATATACACTATATAGATGCTAGAGCTCTATTAGATATCTGCTGAAAATGCTGAATCTTAACAAAATATATATTATTTATGTATAAATGTAATCCACCCAAAATGACTTACCTTGGTCAACCAAATCTCCGGCCCTAAAATAGCGGAAACTAAGTGTATGGCAATAATCGAAAATTGTGCTTCAGTCACGTCGATGCGTCCAAATCGCATCGTTCCAGACACATAAGTTTGCCAGTGGGCACAATAGAATAATGCTATCGCACAGAAGCACTGAAAGCAACAAACAACATATGTTAACGTTTACTAACTTGTTATTCAAAGGAAAGTTCATCGAATACCTGGAAAAACAGCCAGTTCGGGTAGTGGCCTAGCTGGCAGGATATACACGCCGAAAGAGCCACAAATATAGTTGATATGGAGTCACAGCCATGATCGAAGAGCTCACCTAGCGGTGACGAAGTGTTGGTGCGCCGCGCCTGCTTGCCGTCTATAGAGTCTAAACTCTGATAGACAAAGAGCCCAAGAGCACAGAGAAAGCATGTCCAACGTGGTGGCGGCTCGACTCCGTTCGGACTGTAGCTGCAATTCAGAAGAAAATTTAGTTGATACATCCACAATAAATTATTACAACATCCGAGATTTGCAGCCTAATCTAATTAACTGTGAGGGTCGAATAAATTCAATGCAATGAATGTGGAGCATTTGCCCGCTTTGGTCGACGTCAGTAAAAGAATCAAGCTTGTGTTTCAGTGTCATTAAGCTTCAGAATAATTCACTGCCATCATCAGTTTGCTGATGAAGAAGTTTTGTGCTTACCCTCGTATGCTTACCCTCTTACCTAAAATACCATTTTACTAAAATAATACCAGAGCTGAGAACGTGAACAACCTTAAGACCCAGTGTCAAGTAAACAATACTAAATAAACTAGTTAGTTTATATTCATGTATAATTTGACCAATTGACAAATTCAGAAATGATAGCATAGAGCGAATGTTAACTTAAAGACTAAATAAATGCACTAGAGTACATTTTTAGTAAATCAATTGTTATTCTTAACATTGTTCGAACTAAAAATGTTTTAATAAAAAAGTCATTTTAAGCTCACTAAATTTGTTCATTATATTAATGGGTGATAGATTTTTATATTTTTTCGACCAAAAGGGAATAAATTTGAAATGCAAATTTTAATTTAATTCAATCAAAGCAATCATCGATCAAGTAACAGAATGTAATTTATTCATAGGGTTAATTAAATTGATCCCATAGAAAGTCTGAAGGTACATGAGCAAAAAGCCGAATAATCAACGTAAAAATATATGCTCACTGATTAGTGCACTGATTTTTTGTGTTCTCTTATCATGAATGTACTAAATTAACCTATTTTAACAAAACAAAATGACCGATCATTTTAAAATAAGTTTCAGCTGCAAACGGTAACGTAAGCGATATGTTTCGTATCTAATCATAGTCGCCATTTTCCTGAGACCCACCCACCTACGAAAGTTATGGCATGATCATATCTGAATTCCCCTGCATTATGAAATGATATGTTTATAAGACATAACATACGGCTTACAACCTAGCTATTAAATCTATAATGTCAAGTTTTAATCGAGAATTTGAGATCGATCGGCGTAAAATGAACATAATATTGTTAAAGAATACCATAGGAAAACAATAGTTTAGTTAATTTCACGAATGGGAAAACACGCCACCCATAAACCACGCAATGAGTTTGAAAAATTAATCTAAATGTAGGAACAAATATATGCACAGTATATACTATATACACATGTATAGTCTATATATGCATACAGTTCTTTAATCAATAAAAAGATTTGAAAGAAGCACTCACCAAATTAATATCAGCGTTGTCACAATGTTGAGTATTAGACCGACGATTGTTATAAGATTGGGCGCTAGCCAAAGTGGCGTTTGGGCGACCAACCAATTCCACCACGGTTGGAGCAATGGATCTAGCAAACTTGCGCTGAAGCATGAGTATTTATGTTCGCTTAGCTTGCGCAGTTGTTGAGGACTTAGAATGCGTTGTTCCTTATAGGCAAGTAGCGGCATTATTTAGTAAGCGGGTGACAAAGGTTAAAGCAACAACAAAATTTTTGGAGAGCTTGACTGTATGACAAAGTGCGTAAATGATCGATATTGCACTTTCATCTACATACAACACACGCACCACACGCCTTTCTTAAACTGGCCTTTGAAATTTTCACTCGCTTGCATACACATGTACATGTACTAAGTCTCTAAAGCGCTTGTGTGTGCGGCATGTACAAATTTTTGTATGTCACATTAACAATTCTTAAGGGCTTTTGGAAATTAATCTTATTTTTCACAAAAACACCAAACTTAGCATCAGCTTTTTATGTTAGATAAAAAAATGTACGTAAATTTATACGTGTATGAATTGCTAACATATATTTTTGTTCAATAATTATTCCATATGCGTTACATATAGCCTGACATGTCTTTCGTCGTCGCTATGAATGCAATGTGACCGTTCACTCATACATTAAATCTACTAAACTTCCCTAAACAAAAAATGAGGGAAACTTTTTAATTTATATCGATTAAAAATTTTTTTTATAACTGAATGAAATAATTTATTGACAAGAAACAGAAATGTGTTGAGAAAGTACACTGACCAGTGCAAAGTATAGGTGCTAGAACATTTTAAATTAAAATGATATCGATTACAATTTATCGATTCCTGGCGATGGGGATGATTCACACGCTTACACTTATTTTAAAATCAAGAAAAATGCCTTTATATATGCAATAGTTAATTATTATTTTTTTATGGGATAAATCAATTCAATTCTCATTTGTAATCATTAGAATCTAACTTTTAATATTTGTTTCCAATTGTATTTTACTCCCAAAACTTACGGATAAATACATTTCTGGACTTTATTTTTCATATATGAATACCTGCATATTAAAACATGTTTTACTGTTAGTGGTCCATTAAATACATAACTACAAAAATCAAATAAGTCGAACAAATTCAATGAGGAAACATTATTTTTTACTTTATTTTATTTTATTTTATTTTATTTTTTTTAATTTTCGTTTATGTTAGCAAATATATATAAAAATATTAATTTACTTTCATCGGTGTAATTACTTATATTGGCAACTTCATTTTTATTATTGTTATGCATACATTAATAATAAAATGGTGCGGATAATTGGTAAAATGTTAAGACAACATAAAATGTGTAAGCAAAATAAAAATAATATTAAATAGCAAAAGTTTACGAGGCATTTCAATTAATAATTTTCGACTGATTAAAGGCTAATTAATAAATTTAAAGCACAATAAAATCGTACATGACTAAATGAAAAAGTAAATTTTACACAAATTTTTAAAGACGATTCAAAAAGCACGTAAATAGTGAAGCTGAGGAAAATTTTATACTAAATATCGATTTTTTAGTACATGTAAGTATATTATATATTAAGGTTTATGATAATCGTTTTAAATGTCCTCGCTATGAGACATTTAGGCAAAATTGTTGTCATAGTTTCTTGTTTTTTTTTTTTTTTTTTTTTTTTTTTTTTTTTTTTAAATATGTGGTAGTTTTCTTGATTTTTATTGGTAAGTTGTTATATTTAATTATTATAAATTGATATCTTTCTCACACGCACACACGTACACAAAATAAATAGCACATTTAAAGTGGTGTTTGTAGAAAGTTACATATCAATATCATTGAACTTATATATATATAATTGTATATATATATATAATTGTTACATTAATCATATATAGTGAGATGTTCTATATATTCGCAATAAAAAAGGACTCATTTGTCAGTTTTCTTTAGTTCTTGTAATTTCGCATAACTATAGAATATAACAGCTATAAACTGCTTGTCAATAATGTAAAAAATGCATTCGGTTTATACAATATTTATCTCCGTTGCCTAGTACATATATTTGTATGTAGTACGAACTGGTATCTTTCTCTTTCGCAGTTCATAGTGCGATATTTTTTATGCTCATATATGTGTGTGCACTCGGGTGTAGATTATTATGAATGATATGGCGTTACATAAGTTGCTGGAAAAATGCCTTTTCTATTGCCGATTTCGCCATTCCACCAATTCTCATCTGAACGATCTGTAACGGTAATCACATCGCCGCGTCGGAAGTCTAACTCTCCAGACTCCTGAGGCACAAAATCGTAAAGCGCCTGCACAAGCATCTGCAAAAGTTAAAATTATTTCCTTAAATAAATAATTTTAACAAGTAAGAAAGCTCTAGTCGAGACTGCTCGACTAGGAGATACCCTGAACCCTCTAATCTGATATTCTAATCATTCTGCACTTCTTTTATGCACACATACATACACATGCATCCACACGCACGCATAAGCCTGCGCTCTGCTAACTGCGCAGTAAGCAGCGACTGCGCTTGGGCTGCGCTGCAGTGTGGGCAATATTATGAGAATTTATTTGTCGAATAATTTCTTTTGTAAACATATGATCTTAATGAAACTTTCAGAGTGTAATCATATGGTAAATATGTGTGTACATTCCAAAGCACAAGTCTCTAGTACTTGAAATGCGTTTTTTACAAATTGGGGGAGAAGGGGGCGTGGTATCCAAAATCTGTAAATTACAAAATCTTTGTATCGATTAACTTTATATACAACACAAATTTGAAGACTCCAGGTCTAAAAATGCTCAAGTTAGGCTAAAAAAACAAAATCAATTTTCCGATTATTCTCGATAAAAAAGTTATCGGACGATTTATCGAAAAAATAAAGCAAACTCGTACTGCGTATGGTACACACGAGTATGCATGCCAAATTTCAGCTCTCTAGCTCTTATAACTTCTGAGATCGACGCACTCATACGGACGGACGGACGGACGGACGGACAGACGGACAGGGCTATATCGACTCAGCTCGTCACGCTGATCAAGAATATATATACTTTGTGGGGTCTGCCACGCCTCCTTCTGCCCGTTACATACTTTTTCACAAAACCATTATACCCTGATTTCCCATTTTCAATGGGTTCAGGGTATAAAAACAAGTAAGAAGGCTCTAGTCAAGACTGCTCGACTAGGAGATACCCTGAACCCTCTAATCTGATATTCTGCACTTCTTTTCGGCACACGCATGTATTAGAACGCGCTCTGCTAACTGTGCAATAAGCAGCGACTGCGCTTGGGCTGCGCTGCAGTGTGGACAATATTATAAGTATTTATTTGTTGAATAATTTAATTTCTAGACGTACAATCTTAAAGAGCGTAATCATATGGTGAAAATGTATGTACATTCCAAAGCACAAGTCTCTAGTATTTGAAATACGCTTTTTACAAAGCTGAGGGTGAGGGGGTGGAAATAGGAGTGGGGGGTAAATTTTAACAAAAATCGAAATGGTATAAAATATATATAAGTTCACGTTTAAAATTTTGAAGCTCTAGCTCTAAAGGTGTAGGAGATATAATTAAATAACTAGCTTTCGATAAGGTTCTGAGATCGACGCGTTCATACATACGGACAGGGCCAAATCGACTTAGCTCGTCGCCCTGATCAAGAATATATATAGTTTGTGGGGTCTGACACGCCTCCTTCTGCCTGTTACATACTTTTAACAAAACCATTATACTCTGATTTCCCATTTTCAATGGGTTCAGGGTATAAAAAAATGAAGTCAAGTTTTTAATATTGCTTGTGTTTTGTTAAATTTTGAATTATCAATGACATATACTCTAAACAAGTAAGAAGGCTCCAGTCAAAACTGCTCGACTGGGAGATACCCTGAACCCTCCAAGCAGATATTATACTCATTCTGCACTTCTTTTATGCACACATGCATACACACGCATCCACACGCACTTATGTACATATATCCCGCGCTCTGCTGACTGCGCAACTAGCAGCGATAGCGCGTGGGCTGCGCTGCAGTGTGGCAATATTATGAGAATTTATTAGCTGAATAATTTCTCTTGTAGTAAGACTATCTTTATGAAACTTTTAGAGTGTGGTCATATAGTTAACATGTGTGTACATTTCAAAGCATAAGTCTCTAGTACTTGAAATACGTTTTTAACAAATTGGGGGCGAAGGGAGCGTGGTATAAAATCTGTAAATTACAAAATCTTTGTATCGATTAACTTTATATACAACGCAAATTTGAAGTCTCGAGGTCTAAAAAACAAAAGCAGAAAAAAAGTCGATTTTTCGATTATTCTCGATAAATAAGTTATCGGATGAGCTCTGATATGATAAACTTGTACTGCTAGCTACTCAGCTCTCTAGCTCTTATATCTTCTGAGATCCCTTTGCTCATAAGGACGGACTGACGGGCAGACGGACAGACAGGGCTATATCGATTCAGCTCGTCGTCCTGATCAACTTTATGGGGTCTGCGATGATTCCTTCTGCCTGCTACAAACTTTTCACAAAAACATTATACCCTGATTTTCCATTTTTAATGGGTTCAGGGTATAACAAGCATGAAAAACTGAAGTCGGAAGCCGACTAGGAGGTCCCCAAAAGCTTGAATAATATGGGGTTTAGATATACAAATTGAATGTCGACAAAATTATAGTTTATAAATATGTTCGACTTGTAAACATTTTCTATTCAATGGTTTAAATAAAAAAGCATACCTCTTCAGGTACCATATCGCGCAATTTTACATCCTGTGATCGCGATACGCTCGCTGTTCGATGATATTCAACCAATTCGTTGAGGGAATTAAACTTGACAACCCAAAGGAAAAATTTGCTCTGGGCGTCCCGCAGTACTTTAAAATGTTGAACTCCATCGGGACATCTGTTAAATAATGCGATAATATTATATTCATTACTGGAAAAGTACTCAACGCTGCATACTTGACGGATAGTGAGAAATCGCCGGGGCTTGACTCGCTGATACGTATTAAAAAAGCACCTTCAAGCTTATTTGACAGCAATTTCTCCGCATCGGCACGTGTTATACGTCCATAATACCAGCTAGATATATGAAATATACAAATCTGTTATGATATGTACAATTGATTTTCAATATATATTGTTTACTCATGATTTTTCATTTCTATATAATTGCTAGGAATAAGCCCTTCTTTTCCATCCAATTCGGCGCGATACCAATTTGAATCGTCCTCCATGTTTAATATCTGAAACAAATATATTTATTTAATTTAATCAATATCAATTTTTGCGAAATGCATAATCATATTTTCTTAGTTTACACTCAATTGATATATTTAACACGTAGATAACACGTATTTAACACAAATTATATCTCAGCAAATATTTTCCGATTTCAACATTTCCATATTTTTACAGCTTTGTTGATTCTCCACACAAGCTCTTTATTTCGAGAAGAGATAAGATATCGAGTTTATCACCAAAAATCGATAACGCATCCCGTTATTTTTATCGATAAAAAACATTATCGACAATCAATTATAAAATGATATCTCCTACATCTTTAGAGCTAGAGTGTCAAAATTTTAAATGTAGATTCATAAGTACTTTATAAAATGTCAATTTTTGTTTGTCACCCCCAACCCGTATTTCCTCTCCCTCACCCCTAAATTTGTAAAAAGCGTATTTCAAATACTAAAGACTGCAGCCCATGCGTGGGTGCCTCTGTGTGTGTGCGTGCGTTGCTCGAAGGGTTCAGGGGATCTCGTAGTCGAGCAGTTTCGACTAGAGCTTTCTTACTTGTTTTTTTAATAAATTCCCTCGATGTGGGACTATCTTCGGCAAAGTTTCAGAACGTGATAAGAACCGTAAGATGTGTGCCAAAGAAAAATTATCTAGCATATTAAATACGATTTGTGAGGAAAAGGGGGGAGATTATCGATTATTTTCGATTAAAAATAAATGGAAAGAAAAATATGATAGACCTGTACTGCGTATGAATATATGTATATGTACTTAATGGGGCTTGCTAAAACTCCTTCTGCATGTTACACAAATTTTCCCTATTTCCCATATTTAAAAATTCGGTTTTTATAGTATTAGGAATAATCTCATACTGGCCCCGCATCTTTCAAATTTCTCCAGCATCAATTGTGGTGGCGGTGATATGAAATAAATAACTGGACTGATAAGCTAATCTCATGTTCGTTTGATCTGAAGTGAATTAAGTTGATAAACAAACAACAGTTGCTTGATAAAGCATGTACCAAGTGAGTCACTGACATCATTAATCCACATGAACACTTTAAAAGAGACTGCAAGCCAATAAAAGTAAAGTATGTAAAAATGAAATTGAAAACTGAAAGACTAACCTACGACAAGAACGGATATACAGTAAAAAATAACTTGGCCGCAGTCAGCAGCGAGAAGCAGAAGCCAGCAGCTTACATCGCCCGAGAACTAAAAACCTGATATTTCGCCTGCCAAAACTAAGATCACCAATTGGTTAAAGGGACCACAGATATGGCGAGCGTGCATCTGAGACAAAGACAATAGTGTAGTAAGAAAAAAACCAGATTCGCCAAGAGAATTTGGGCCCAGCCTCCAGCTGAACCGAATATATGAATAAATGCAATATATGAATATCACTTTATCTGTATTCAATTCTTTAACTGTTCTTCGGACATTTTTTTTCTTTACTAACTATTTCATACATATTGTGTAGCATAAAATTTCAACATATGTATGTAGTTATAGCACAAGTTCATGAAGTGATGAGAATATTAGGATTGCGTAATGCAACCCCTTTGGCGCGATTTAGTTTACAATATATGCGTCTGAGTGTAAGCATTTTCTCGAAAATTTTTGGGAAAATATCCTTAGTATAACTTTGTGGCCATTACGTTATTGTAGACTGCTAAGAATATTTCCCCGTTTTACAGCTATAAGCTACAAATTTAAACTTTCCTCGTTAACGACTTATTATGCTTTCTTGCTTGTTTTTCAACACATAGTACATATACTAGAAACTAAAGATCCCACAAATAAAATTGAAATATGGTATATGTATAGTGCGTAGTGTCTTAATAAACCAAACTAAGATTTGAATATAAGTTATAAGCCAATAAGCTGATTATAGTTTATGCATGTACATTTCATATGAATTTAATAATACCTACCGATTCATTCTTAAACAATGATTGATCGCGAGCTACATACTGAATAATCTGAGCGTGCGTTTTGCAGTATTCTAGTTTTTTTAAACTGGCGAAAAATAAAATACTACTAATACCCGAACTAAAAAAGAATTTGCACGAACTTCGAAAACGTACACAACTCAGTCAACAAATGGAGCTCGCTTACATACATATGTATGCATATTCTCTTGTATATGCGAATGTAATGGTACGCTGTATTCAAATTTATGTAAAAGGACTCAACTGCCTTAATTACAGTGCCCACATACTTGAATCCAGAACCCTTTCTAGAGATTCATGCAAAAGTAAATTTTAACATAGTTTAATTTATTTTTATATTTATGACATAGTATTTGCTTACCTTCAGAATTTGGGTTTTACGGAAACTGAGTTCATCATCGGCAGTTGCAGAGAAATCGTGTTTAGCGATTGCTTCCATTTTGTATTATATGTTGATTTGTATTAAAATTTTTTCGTTTCTAAGTACTATTGGTTTAATTTTTAGTAGATTTATTTATCAGCCTTGTTACTCACGCACTTACACATATACGCCCATACATATGAGAATGTTGTTACTGCCTACTCTCTCAGCTCTGCTTTTTGCTTTGTGTAAAACACGTATATTTTCACATATACAACGAAACTTATTATATAAACAATAACTCATATGTTTGATTGCACGTCTCCAAATTAGTACAATATTTTCAAAACTACAGGCAGCGAGAAAAGTGATTAAAAATACACCGACAACGATGACGGGGCCGCAGCCAGGCCAGCAACAAAGCAACAAACACAAAGTGATAGCGGCACTCACGAAGAATCAACTGAGAATGACGGACATATAGGAATGCGTGTGTGAGAAAAACAGAGAGAGGAATTGAGCTTGCAAAGCGTTGCCAGCAACGAGTGTATTAAAGATTAATGTCTTGTTAAAAACAAATAACTCTAAAGACTATTCACAATTATTTACATTAAATATTATTATTCTTTGCATAAATTTGTGATATTTTTATTTCAGAAGTAAAAAGCCAGTTCTATTCGAAGCAGAGCCTGTAATTTCAGCTGGCAATGCTGTGCGTAGCTTGTTGTTTTTGTTATTTTTTAACCCCTCTCTATGCACATGCATGTATAAAATCTATGTATGCATGTATGTACGTATACACACATGTACCAAATCGAAGACACACACTTTTGCAATATTCACCGTAAATTTATTTTTTTTTTACTTATTTTTATTTTATTTTATTTTCTCTTTCAAATCAATATTTTTTATATTTTTATCTTTTAGGTTAGAGCCGATGTACTTAAAACGAAAATTTAATTAAATATGATATTTTGAAATCGAAAAACATATGTATGTATGTATGTTCTTTTTTTTGGTATATACATAACTAAACATCTTCATGAACAAAGTATGGTCACACGTTATCGCGTAATATGACAATACTGAGTTTTTTTTTATTTTGCCATGTAAATTGATGGTGTTTATTATTAGATAATGTTGTTAAATTATTATGATTTTTTTTTGCTCTTGAGCATTTTCCGGTAGTCGCTTAAGTGGCCGTTAAACTTCAATTTTAATTAAACAGATTTAGTCGAAAATGTGGCATCACAACAGAGCTGTTAGTTAACAGTAACGGTAAGGGAACTGAGGTTTGCATAGTCTTTTAACAGTGACAATATAAATGGCGGCACTTCAAGCGGCCGCTTCAACAATACATTTGTAATTTTTTGGGAATTGTTGTCGTTTTAAAAAGAAATACTGCAACTTCGAAATAAACAAAACATAACAAGCTATAACTCAAATACAATTGTATTCATACTGCCAATGATGGAAAATCATAGAAACTTATTTAAGGTGTCTTCTGGAGATTTAAGACGCCAAAACCCTATTGAATCTAACCGCGAACATCATCGCGTTGCTCGAAGCAAAAAACGCGAGGATCTATTTCAAAAAAATCGCAGTACATATCTCAGTCAAACACCGTCGCAGGCAACCCAGCAAAAGCAAGTGAAGTTAAATAATCTAAAGATGTCAGCTGCAAATATCGACCAGGAAAATAAAGTTTCTTCGCAAAATGAATTTTCCACCAATAATAAAATGTCAAAACGTCATGCTAATTATTTGCAACGCTTTCTTAAATGGAAATCAATTGATAAGTACCAAGCTTCCCAAAAAAATGGCAAAGGATGCAAGCAAAGGCAAGCCTTATCGCAGCCAACTGCATCATTTGAATCAGAGAAGGAGGAAAAAAGACGTTCGCTTTATGTTTTTAACAATATACCAAAGAGCCCTTTACCAACAGCGGAAAATGTCGAATATCCAGATATAACTAAGGTATCAACAGTGGCATTCTCCTTTCAACAGAGTTTTGAAAAGAAGCCCGAGAAATCGTTCGCTCCTGCCGCTTCTCACGCTTCAATGACAAAAACATCCGCGAATCGGACAATGAAATCTTCTATTGCGAGAGTTGTTAAGTCAAACCAACTAGTAGATGAAGTAAATCCTTTTGTGTTTGGAGCGAAACCACAAGAGTTTAAAACAAAGCTCCAAACGAAACGACCTGCGCTAAACCCGCTGCAAGTTGCAGCTGATTCTATAAGGGAAAAGCCTGAAATTCAGATTAGCCTTAAGCAAAATCGACTACCGGCAAAGCCAACAGTACGGTCAGTTAAAAGCTCAATAACACAAAATGCTGTGACCAAGCCGTTGGAAGTAACCGCAACTAAAGAAAACTCTCGAGGTGGTCGTGCTGTCCAAATGAAAGCATTGGCACAAAGAAAGGGTGTTAACCCTCTATCATCAGAGCTGTCGATACGCATGAAGGCTGCAAACCCACACTGCAGACAAAATCAAATTAGGCATAAGCTTTCTACAAAATTTGATCTGCAAGAAATATGCAATTTACAGACACCTTTCACGTCTGAGCTTGGAGCACAGGCAACATGTCAGAAGAAGTCGTACAAGAAAGGCGCCAATATATTAAAGTCACGCGGAGACACGTTCAATAAATCTACTGTGGCAAGTAGGAAGCCAAATGGAGCACCTTATATCGCCAAGAATCAGCTGTCGCCTTCTCCGTCGAAAGTATTGGAGTTGCAGAACAGAGTGGACGCAGGAAAGGGTAAGATTTTGGATAAAATCAATGCATGGAATTCGTAATTAATAATTTGAAACTTTGTAAACTTTTAGATGAAATCACGCCGTTGAGTCAGAAAAATTCAGAAACTCTCGTTGCAGTACGTCGCATATTGGACACTGTTGCATACTTTCGATTACAGCTAGATAATGAAATTAAACGCCTTCATTGCCTCTGCGATGAATGGAATTTATATAGCAGCCAAAATGAAGAGCGACTTTTGGAGACTGGGGCCAAGGATAGCATAGATGCTGCTATTGGGCAAACTAAACTTCTTACTAGCAAAAAATTTATGCAGTTTAAAGGTCTAATTGACCGCTGTGAAGCAGGTGCCAGCGGTAAAGATCGGCTTCCAAATGATGGCAGCGAGGCTTCTAAGCCCGTCTTTGTTGATGACTTAGAGGGGTGGTGGGATATGTTGCGTTTGCAAAGCCAAAATGTAGATAAACGATTTGATAATCTGCGGCGCTTAAAAGAAAATAATTGGATTGATCCAGATACGGAGACGTTGTCTAAAGTAAAACCTAAAGCAGGCCCAATCACTAAGCGAAAGCCCGCCACTAAGCCAAGCAGCGACTTAAGATCTTTTTTGCGTAAGGCATTTGCGGAAAATCGAAAAAAACAGGCAACTCAAGGAATTGCCGAGGAAAGCAATCAGTCGAATCAAACTCCGAAACGTTGCCCACAGTATCGTCATATTTTTGTTCGCGATCGCAAATCGTTTTCACCAGTTCCTACCGTGCTTCGTGTGTCTAATGGCAGTGCAAAACGAGTGTCAACGGGAGTAAATAGTTTATTAAAGTCTGCTATTATTGGCGCAACGGAGTACTTAGCTCGTGAGCAGTTGACGCCAACCAGAGAGCAGCCAATATCTATTTTAAAAACGCCAGGAACCAAGAGACGTCAATCTACAGCCAATCGAAATGTCATATTTAGCGCAAAAAAAAAGGTTCGTCGTTTCCAGTTCACGTTTGAGGAAGGTAATGTCAGTGGAGATGAGGTTGACCTGCGATCTGCGAAATTAGATGACTGTGAGGAAGACATGAGCTTGGAGAGAGTCTCTTTACAAGACAGACAGCCAGAAACTTCAGTAACTTCAACAGTTGAGGAGAGTTGTACTATTACGCCGAGAACTTATTCACTGCGTAATCGTGTAATAAAACTTAGGCCGTCATCGGAGTTTATGTAAAATATTCTGGACCCATTGAAAATGTAAAGTCAGCGTATAATTTTGTGCAACTGCATATTACGTCTGTCTGTCCGTACGTTCACGTAAACAAAAAATTGGAAATGTATGCCTGTGTTTACCATATCAGTCAATTTTTTTTTCTATATTCCTATTATTGCTGATAATTATACCGTAAACTTATTGAAAATGGAAAATCAGTGTATAATGTATGTTAAATGTATTTCGTTAAATGTATGTAACAGAGAAAAGGAGGTGTCTTCATCAGAGCGATTTTATCTTGCCTGTCTGTCTATCCGTCCGTCCGTATGTATAAAGGCGTCAATCTTAGAAGATAGAATAGAACTGACTTTTAGTTGGTATTTTCGCAATTCACTGCTTCCGTTATCGATTAAAACCCTTAACGAATTTCAATAATTAAATTCTATCCTACATTTTTAGAGCTAGAGACTCACGATTCTAAATATTGTATTTTATGTATTTTATAGAATTCCGGTTTTCGTTATAATTATAGTATAATCATAAGCATTATTACTTGTTAGTTTGCTTGTAATTACTCGAATCGGGATGGGCTTTGTTTTACTGTAGTACTAATCCCAGTG
Organism: Drosophila arizonae; assembly: GCF_054131065.1. Lineage (NCBI taxonomy): Eukaryota > Metazoa > Arthropoda > Insecta > Diptera > Drosophilidae > Drosophila > Drosophila arizonae. Next base: position 26,851,947 of record NC_142925.1, on the reverse strand, counting down.
AAATAAGATAATATAATTCATTTGATTCTGAAATTTTATTAAATAAAACAATATATCATTTAGTGTTTTATTAGATTTGTATTTATTTATATACACATTAACGGGGCATTGGATATATTCCTGATCTAAATGTTGAAATTCGACAAAGTTCTTACGTTTGGTAATGCTAACAGAAATGCTATGTATATACAATAGCTTAATTAGGAAAGATTGAAGCAGAAACAGAGCAGATTGATTTGAACTTATAAAATGTACTTTGTATTAAAGTTACACACAGAAAAGAATATGAATAGAATTTATCTCGTATTTTAGGCCGCCGTCGTTTTGGGGTCGTCTGTGTGAAATGTGTCATTCTTCTCCTTGGCGAAAGTTATTATTTGATTTAAACTTTCTCCCAACTCTTCCATCACCTCACGCTCCGTATCTTCGACAGGCAAATTTTGCTTTTCATGCATAACAATACGCGAAATCATGCACATTATAGTCGCCTCTATCACATCGTCCGTAAGATAAACATTCGAGCGATTTTCCTGCAGATATGTTCCGTTTAGGTCTTTTACTTTATTCGTCTGCAATTTGGTATCAACCAGGCTATCCATAGAGTCCATGTCAACATCAGGACGGTCCTCCATATTACGACATCCTATCGTGAGACAAAAGAATAAAACATGTGCATATGAATATATACATTATTACAATTTGTTTAGACTTTAGGACAATCAATATATATATATATATATATATATATCTGCTTTATACATACCTACGCATTTACACATAGTGGAACAGGGTATTTTGGCTTCATAGCACTCGCAGTAATTTTTAAGACAGCCAGATCGTTTGCAATTACAGCCCTTGTTGTGAAGGCGAATATCACCAGAATTCGGAGCCGTAATTTTCGGTCTATAAGCAGCAATGCATAATTCAATTAGGAATTGTGAGCATTTATAACCAAAAGCAACTTACTTAAATGCGCTGGGATTACGTTCCAAGCAACTGCGAATAGCTTCCTCTCGCTTCACCTCATAGTCCAGATTGTTGAAACAATCTTTGCAGGTGCAATCTTGACAAAATTCTCCATTGGCAAAACAGTCACAGTACAGCTTGAGACATTGAGATTTGCTACAGTTACAGTGCTTCCGTCGAGTGCCTCCTAAGGCGTCAAGTGCTGCAGCTGCTCCAGCTGCAGGCGCTGGAACTGGCGGCGGCTTCAGTATGTCGAATAGTGGCTTGCTCGGAATTGCTATTTTAGTTTCCTGCGTTGCCGTCGACTTTAGTGTCTGTTGTTGTTGGGGCTTGGTTATGGTGGTCTGATGTTTCTGTATCTGCTGTAGTTGTTGCCGCTGCTTAGCCTGTGCTGGTAGCATCAGCCTGTGCTGATGCTGTTTCATTTGCTTAAGGCGCGCCTGTTGAGCAGCCAGTGGGCGACGCAGCTTGCTATCGGCTAGAGTGTAGCCGCGTCGCATCGTCGTATTAAAAACTGTTCGTGGCTTTCCTTCGCCTCCCTTGTTGCATATCATGTACTTGACGCCGTTCGCATCACTCTTTGTGACCAAGTTATAAATCTTTCGGGTGGGAGGGTTATTACTGCCCGTCATATTGGCGCCCTGCACCGTGAAGCGCTGCATTTGTGTTGCTCGTGTTCCCATTATTTTTTGCATATTTTTCTGCGATGCTGGAGCCGTTGCCGGTGCTGTGCCTGAGGCTGATGTCGTGGAGGTATGCGGCATGGCTATAACGTAACGCGCTTTCTTTGCCTCTGGGGCTCCAGCATCGCTGGCGCTGTCGCTCGACAGATGCTTTATTTGCACATTTACATCGGATACCCGGTGCTTATGTGCTCCATCCAAGCTGCTATTGTTGCCGAGGGGCTTCGTATATGCCGTATTGGGTGTAGTGCCAGGAGCTCGCTGTGAAAGAAGATTTAGTTAGTAATCAGTCAAGGTTACATTTCACAGTTTAAAATTTTCAGCTATGTACTTACCCTAGGCACCAAAGTTTGCATTGATGGTAGTGGCACTATGCTTCCGCCCGTGGTCTTCATAACAATTTTGGTAGTGTTGCCAACTGAAATAGTTGAGCTGGTATTGTTGCTGGTCGTTCGAGGACGTCCCAGTGAGACCTTCTGCGGACTAGTTGTTGTCTCATTGCTGGCACTACTGTTGTTGCTGTTGTTAGGTAAAACGCGCACATACTGCAGCCCACTTTTTCCTGGTAATTGAATCGCATGCAGGCCACTGGAAGCGGTATTTGGATTTGCTGTTGTTGTTGTTGTGCTAGTGTTTGGCATTGGCCATAACTTTATTATATCTTTGTTGGCCACAACAATTTGCTTTCCTGTAGAGCTTTGAACAAGCATTTTACCACCTGGTATAGATGGACTAGCCGAGGTTGTTATAGCTGTCGATGCTACAGCACTGCTGCTGCTGCTAGTTGCATTGTTGCTGCTGCCTGAATTATTAATAATTGGCCGAAGTGAGGAACCAGCCGGCAACTGTTTCAACGGTCCCTTTATGATAACTTGTGCAGTCGGCTTGCTCATTACTTTATTACTATTGTTGCCTGAAACAGTTGTTGGTATTGCTGGCTTGGTGTTTAGGAGTACAGAGGGAGAGCCCTGATTTAGTTTGATCAGTTTACCATCAGCGGTGCGCACCACTTGTATCTTAGTAGCCACTGGTGTAGATACTGCATCTGCGGAAGATGGACCTTTAATCAAACCAGATGATGCACTTGGAGTCACAACATTTGTCGATGGATGAGCTGCTGGCTTAGCCGTTTCAGCTGCAGTCAAGCCGCGGGCTGTTGAGGATGACAAGCTCGGGCTGTTGCTTTTGATTGTACACGTACCACTTAGAGTGACACCCTTCGAAAGTATGGCGTGACGAATGTTTGAGCCGGTTGATGCTAGGCGATCTGATATGCCACTTGCTAATGGTACCTTTGAAGTCGTTCCACCTGTCACAGGCAATGACTTCTGCAGATAAATCACCTTACCATCGGCAGTTTTTATTGGAGTCATCTTTACGCCAATATTCTTTGGTGACGTAGTTGGTGCAGCTATCGTTGTGCTGCCGATTTTAACGGGTGCATTACCAAAAGCATTCAAGGGTTTTGCCTGTAACTTGTTTAGGATCTTAATCTCAGTTGTTGATGCGGTTTTAGTTGGAGTTGTTACCACACGAACATTTTCTCCTAGCATATTTTTCAAAGCTGCTCCCATTGGCGCAGTCAACCGTTTGTTCTCTAATATTCGAACAATTGGCGCCTTTTTTTGTCCCGATGTATTCAACAATTCATTCGTTGTAGCTGACGGTTCTTTTTTTTCCATATACACTCGCTTCATACCTAGGTTAGTATCACAACCACCACCATTATCATCACTGTCCAAGTTTTGTTGTTTGGACGCCATTGATGGTTCTAGCAAATCGTAAAATGTAAATCCTGGCAATGTCGTGGTATCATCCAGTTCGTCTGTGAATCATAAGCATTTTATAATTTAAAAACATTAAATAATTCAAATATAGAGAGTAAATAAGGTAGTACACTCGAAAGCTCTGGCAAACGATATGCAGACATATTTCCAGATAAATGGATACCTCTTTTTTTTAAATTTTTTAGGGAGAGCATCAGCTGCGTAGCCGTTCAATCACCACCTTGGTCAACACTGATTGCCCCAAAGTAGTGTTGCTATTTGTTGTTATCGATAGTTGGCTCGTGACTAGCAAATTCGATTTTCTCAATAACTTCCTATCACTGAGGAGTGTACGAAGACTAAACTGGTTTGTTTAGTGGTACAAACATTAAACATTAAACGAGTGCAACTACTTTTAGCACTGTTTTATTTATACACTTCACAGCTGGTAATATGAATGAATGATTCAATGTATACATACATATAACATAATTAAATTAAAAATATATTTATTTGTATACGACCGAGTTTAGAATAAGTATTTGATGAATACAAGTTTTATTTTTTGGCAGCGACCTTTTTCTCACGCGCCTTTTTACCCTCCGTTAGCTCAGAACGCTGACTTTCTGTAAGGGCCGGCAAAACATTTGTGACAACGCCCGTGCCTAAGGTTAAATTGCCATCACGAAGCGTAAAGCGTTGACCTTGCTCTAAGACCATTGGACGTATCAGGCGCAATATAAGTTTCGTATCCTCGCCAGGCATAACCATCTCCTTGTCCGGTATTTGTACTTGGACAGCACAATCCCATGTACGAGAAAACATCTGTAGCTGAATGAATGACATAAACGGTTTGGTCCTACCACCTTCCTCCTTGGACAGTATATACACTTGCGCCTCCAACTGATCTAGAGCTTTGACACTTCCTGGTTTGCACATGACCATTCCACGTTTAATATCATCACGCTTTACACCTCGCACTAAGGCGCCCAACTGATCACCAGCTTGTGCCTCCTCAAGAATCTGATGGAACATTTCTACTCCGGTTACTGTGGATTTTAGAACCTTGTTGTAGCCCACGAACTCGCATTCCATTCCCTTCTTAACGACTCCGCGTTCTAGACGACCCGTAACGACTGTACCACGCCCAGGAATAGAATATACATTTTCCACGGGCAACAAGAATGGTTTATCTAACTCTCGCACTGGCGTAGGAATGAAATTATCTACCTCTTCAAGCAATTTAAGTATCGCATTAGCGCCAATTTCAGGATTTTTGTCCTCAAGAGCACACAATGCTGAGCCCTTGATTACCGGAATTTTATCGCCATCGTAACCCATTTCGGTAAGAAGTTCACGTATTTCCATTTCGACAAGATCCACCATTTCTTGATCGGCTGCATCGACTTTGTTGATAAACACCACAATATGGTCGATGCCTATTTGTTTTGCTAACAACATATGCTCACGTGTTTGCGGCATCGCACCATCTGTGGCGGCTACTACTAATATAGCGCCGTCCATTTGTGCGGTGCCTGTTATCATATTCTTAATGTAGTCAGCATGTCCGGGACAATCAGTATGACCGTAGTGACGGGTCTCTGTCTGATACTCAACGTGCGCCACATTAATAGTTATGCCACGAGCTTTCTCCTCAGGCGCGTTGTCAATCTCATTGTATTTTTTGCTCTCTGCCAGCTGCTTATCAGCTAATACTTTCGTTATAGCCGCCGTTAGGGTAGTCTTGCCGTGATCCACATGACCAATGGTGCCAACATTACAATGAGGTTTAGTGCGTTCAAACACTTTTTTTTCATTTGCGTACTGCCGCACATATTGCTGCAAATTCCCAATAGTGGCAGGGATACAATTTGCAGTTGGGCAATTTTTTATAAAGGTACTACTTGTTACCAGACGTGAACGTGTTACATTACGCACAAATCTCGCCGTGCTCAAACTACGCCGGTTCCAACGTAGTGCAACTCCGATTCGGCTAATGGGAGATGCAAATGCCTGGGACATCATTTTTTGAGTTTACGTTTTCCTATTATTACTTAAGTGGTTATTGGAAAAATCTTCAATTTTAAATCATAAGTTACTTACAAAGAGTTCGAAATGTGATCTATTTTTACAATTTTATTGAAATTGAAGAGAATTGCGTAAACCTCAAAATGTGCTGCTATCGAGAGTTGCCAGATTGTAATATTAGCATTGCCACTTAATTATGTATATAATAATAATTACCAAGGTGGCAAGCTCAAGTACGTTATGCAGGGATATTATAAGCGGGTCAGGTATCATACAACTTGTAATAAGCTTTTTTATTGGTTTTAGCGTTGTTTATTATTGCTTATTGTTAGATCAGTAAATTTTATAAGTCTATCTTTTCATTTGAAAGCCTATATTTGTACTTGCGTTAAATAAAAAACAAGCCTCACAGACTGTACCTGTGTGACCAGTAAAAATATTCTGGGTGAGTTGAAGCGTTGCCAGATCGCCTTAGTATTTCGGGATTTTCACCTTGTAAAAATAATACAACGAATACTCTTTTTGACGAAATATCTGCAATGCGTTGCAATATAAAATTGTTATTATGAAAGCGTAACACCCAACAACTTTTCAGAGATCGATATGTATATATGGCGCACAGCTGAAGCACTACCACAGCTTGTCAGCAATTTGCGCGCCAGCAAACTTATGTACGTACATATATCAGGCGCCTGGGCAACTGACGTACACACGCTGTAGTGTACCGACCATGGAGGTTAAAAATTCAATTCAAACTATAAAAATACATTTACGGCAATTAAACAACTTACCCAATTCAGAGCTTACATTGGTATCCATAATTTTTTAATGCTAACTGGAGTACAAGTTGTTAATTGTTATTGTTATGATTAATGTGCGCGCACAACTCAAAACAAAAAGAAAAAAGTTATGGCTGCTTTTCCTGATTTCACGAACAGCAGTTACGCCAGCGAAGTTCAATAACGTTTAGATGCAGTCACTGCAATATATATAACGTATATTAATCTTATTCACTTTGTCTAAGCTTTCACTTTGCATCTGAAAGTCCGGTCTGCACTCTTAATACGCTTTATGAAAAGTATTCAAAACACAATTTAAAAGACTAAAGGCACAACTGCATGTTGACGATGAGGTTACAGTTGTTTATCTGTAGTCCATACACACGGTTGTACGGCGACAGAACTTTACATTCTGATCTACTGTTAGTTAACAGTAAACCGAATGAGGTTTTAAAAAATATCGTTACATGATTTTGGTAGATATATAAACGTTATAATTGCGTAGTGACATCATAATAATAAATTGCGAAAATTAGTATGTCCCATTTCAATTTCCAACGTTAGCCAATTAAAAAACAAACAAACAGTAACATAACATTACCATTGGAGAAGCTTTTTTTTTTGGGAGCGATTAGTTCGATTTACGAACGACATGAACAAATGTTAATTTCAAATTAAGGAAATAAAATGGCGTGCAAAATATGCATGTACAATATATATATAAGACCTCTAAACTTACCTTATAAGAGATTGAACAAAAGTTGTTCTACTCATTATATTAGATGTATGTATCTATATAAATATATATATTCTACAAAATATTGAAAATATATAAATTTTTACAAGATTCCTTTTGTTTTTGATTTAGCTTGTTTATTCACCAACAACTTCAATTACATCTTGTTTCATGTATTTAATATTTCTGTTAGAATAAAGTGTAACGTAACGAAGTTTTGATAGTTTAATAATACCTTAGAAGTTTTCAATTATTTTGCTTACATTATATTGATCGAATGTCTAATATAGATGGCATATATAAGTGGTATATTATATGTATTTCCCATTTTAATACTTATTGAAATAATTTTTTTCTTTACGAAAATTCCAAGTCAGGTTTTTTCATGCAACATGGTTTGGATATTAATAGATAGTTTGAGTATTTAATATAGTTATATAATTTAATGTAATATAATATAGTAAGTACGCGTATTTGCAGTAGCTATATTTGAATCTCTACATTCCAATTAATATGCTCGAATTAAGCTTTAAAATTATAAACCCTTTAAAGAGAGTATATGTGTGCGGTTATAATAAATATGTCTACACATTTATCATAGTATGTATCATTAATGTGCACAAAACGTGATATATTGCTGCCGATATTATATTATGCTACTTGTATCATAGTTTATTTGACCCCATACCAGCTTTTATCTTATGCGATGCAGTAAATGTATTTATCTATATAATATCAATATTACAACGGTTTCATATCGGTATACGTTTTATGTTTTAAGTTATATGTTTTATGTCTTATACTATATTGTCTAATTCACAAGTATTCAAGAAGGCTTTTTTAACACGCACAATTGCCAAATCGAAACTGAACTAATATTGATTTGATAGTTAGTTGCGTATTACCCTGCACAATGCTTTTGTACTACATCATTTAATAAGTATATGTGTGTATTGGAGAATTCATATTGTTAGTAATAATGTATGGTGAGTGCATGATTGCATTTTGCAATTCTTCAAAAACATGTTTGTCGTAGTATATTCATATGCATCTAGCATGTAATAGATAGACAATTGATATTTAATATGTTAGTTGATTATTTTATGTTGTATTTGTTAGTATAAATATCGTGAACAGTAAAACAACTATAATCAGCAAGTATTTCAGCTTCGCATTTTTACAATTTTCTGAATTGAATTGTAATCTCATTGTATACCTGCGATTAAATAAACATACATATATGCTTTCAAGTTCTTTTCACTGCGTGAACTATTTAAGACAATTACTTATGTATACTGTTAATTTCGTTCGCGATCAAATTTACATGTTGTATGCGCGTAAAAATGTTGATAACATGCCCATTGGATGGCAATTTTACGGTTTAAAATATATGGATTTTACGTAGCCTTTAATATGGCTTACAACGCGTGGAGAAACTTGCAGCCATTCAAGTGACTCGCGTCAATATCCGGTTTGATTCACTCAATCTTTTAAAGATAACAAATAAATGAAATTATAAAGGATTATCATTTGTACGCGCATATGTACATCCACTAAAACTAAGATTGATCAATGCAAAAACACTCGATACAGTTCGACTTCTATGTAGTTCCCTTATTTTGTCAGATATAACTATATTTGTCTATATTTATATATTTATGCATTTAACGTTAGGCTATGTTTATAATATATTAGGTATTTTCATATAGTAGTTAGCTATAATAATATAAACGACGCGAAAAACAATTCTAAACTCTTGTCGTATTAATAATGTATTTTAAATTGATTTGCTTAAAGAAGGCTGGCCCTTTACGACCCAAATGCTGCACAAATTGGCACCCTGTTGCTTAAATATGTAGTTCTAATGTGCGCTACGATAACTCAACAAACCAGACCAAAATCATTTTGAAAAGCCTTCATTGACAAAATTTTCATTTTGGACATGAGCAATATTTTCGAAAATCTAGATGAATGCAGCGCAATACTATTTTGTACCACTTTGGCCCAAGTCCCTGGAAAGTACTAAATTTCTTGCATATAATGAGTCTCTGTCAGTGTGAGTACATAAGTTATACTCTTCACATTTTATATATGCATATATTAATGCATATATCAATTTAATTTTTTTTTATTGAATGAATAAATTTCCAAAGCCTTCCAATTGACAGGTGCTCTCAGTACCGGTTACTCACGCCGTCCGTCTGCGGAGATTTTTTACAACGACCCATTTAAAATTCAATCGTATAACTTTCGTTACGCTGATCGACCCGCATATCCAGTTCAGAACTATCAACGGGCTCAGACGAGCCAATCGATCCAATCAAAGCCACATACTTTTGAGACATATTACCAAAATCCAAAGTTTAATGCCAAGAATCATGAAACAAGGGCAGCTGCAGCGACCCATTCGAGTGCGTTTTCTGAGTATCGACGTCGTAATTTTCTTCACGATTTCAAATGTTTTCCAACGCAACCGAACAGAGTTCGCGACGTAGTGGAACCTATTGTACCTTCTGGGCCTAAGTCTTCTGTGCGTACTCAGCCACTGCTGCGGTCCTGCTGCAATCGAGACGAGTATCAGACGGTCCTTCGAGGCCAAAGCGTCACCAGTTTAAAACAAACCTCCACCCATACAAATAGTGTCACCCACAGAGTTGGCGGAGGGGCCATTGGTAGAAGTGCTTCCGTTTGCAGTGTTAGAGGCCCCGCAAAAAATTCTTCTACATCTACTTTTCAGCTGGCACCGAGGCGCAGCGCTAGCACTTGCAGTGGCTGTGCGATCAACATAAATATAAATGGACTTGATTCTGAGGCAGAGCTGACAAAGAGCCTAAAAATTAATATTCAAACCGATGCGTGTCTGCGTAACAATACTGACAGTCCTACGATCACCCCTAACTTGCAATCAGCGCCTCGCTGCTCGGGTAGTTTTATCATTGACAAGCGACTGTCCAAGTTCAGTCTGCCCGAAGCCTGGGTGCAAGGCAGTGGCCAGTACAATGTGCCTAAGACTGAGCGACTCCAGCTGCAGTCAGAGGGAAAACGTGTGGTGCAGGACACCTCGCCTGTGAGAGTGTGTAAACAAAAATGTGAGCGCTTAGCAGAGTTGGACAGACAGCTGGATCGTGAGAGACTCCAGCAACTAGAATTGGAGCGTGCAGGACGCAGTGCTCTGGGGCTAGAGGAGAGGAGGAGGGAATGCGAATGGGACCGTTGCCGCTCTGATAGTAGACAGAAGCATCAGCCAATGCGTGCCATTTCCATGCCAACATCAGTCTCTTCGGCCGTTGGTATGACGCCACAAGTGCCGAGGCGAGCTTCGACGGATCGTTTGCCAGGAATGGCCCCATGCCTTCTAAATCATTCGAGAGCGCAGGCAGCTCGCGCTAAGCGACTGCAAAGCTGCACACGGAATCTGACAACATTTCAGCGCTCAAAAACGACATTAAGTTCTCAGACGGACCAAAGAGGTCCATCGAGAAAATTGGAACGGCGCAGCTCGGATAGCTCCAATAATTACAATGCCACCGTCGTCGGAAGTGGCAGCAACTGCAGCGTAAGAGGTTTTTCGGCGAGTCATCTGAACGAGCGCAAGTTACTTAATTTGCACGTAAACGGCCTGCCCGTTAGCACTAACCAGCCCATATACGCACGAATAAATAATATGCCCATTCGGATAACGACATCGAAGCCGGCAGACGAGGATTTGCAGTTCTTCATGAATAAGGTGCGTGTTCGCAATCCCTCGCCAGCAATAAGGAGTCCACTTCACGACGGCGGCAACAGTTGCCGGTCGGGTGAGCAGTTGCCAAAGCCCTACAATGTCAACATCAGTGTCTATGCCGATAGTCGATAACGGATAATCGATGAAGTGAATATTTGCGACTGTTGCAACGTCAGCATAACTGTCATCTCTGTGTGTGTTTTTAGAGTGTGTACACTGTACAGTACAGTTATATTGACCTTCTAACAGCCTTAAGTGTTCAAATGAGCTTCATTGGTCCGTGACTCAATATTGCTTTTGTTGTCGGAAGTCAGTTGCCAACTTCGTATCCAATTCCTTAGTACTCTTTTTTAAAATAATAAATATTTTCGGTATCCGAATTCGGTCTAATTCTTTTTAAAACTGAGTGATAGTCCACACTGAACAAATGCAATTATGGCCACTTTGTGCAAGCAAATACCTTCCATTCTGGGAGTAAAATGTACTTATGCGTAGTGAAAGCAAGTAGCTAAACAACTTCTCTGCTTTGCTGTGTAACGTGTGCTCAATGCTGGTTTCTTCACCACTATAACAATTATATTTATGTTTTTTACAGTATTCAAAAGTTCACTCAAATCGTTGACAAACTCAATATATCTATTCGGCTCTCGAACTTATCTATTTCAAACAATTTCGCTGGCCTAAAAAGTGTGTTCCTCCATCATAAATACTTCTTAAATATTTTCTTATTTAACATTAATTTTCTTCTTTTCCTTAATATACATAGAGTGTTCATTATTTTTGTCTGAATATAATAAATATCAATATCTGAATGCGTGTTTTTCATAACGGTTTTTTCATATATGTAGATATTATAAGCATAGCGTTTAACTTGAAGCGTACATGTGCAACTTTTTACTCTAAACAATTATAACAGATTACTTGAGCTCATATGATATTACTGATATTATTGGTTGAATTTTCCTTTTGCCTTTAATTTTTTGTTGTTTGCGTTTCTTTGTTCTGCTTTAGTAGTTTCATCTTTTTTTTTTTTTTTTTTTTTTTTTTGTCATTTTTTAATGACATTGCCGAGGAGTTATATTATTTAACTAAATTGGTCGATTATTCGTCGTCGTCGTAGTTTTGATAGGTTACATAACGTACCTGAGAGCGATCGCGTCCATATATTAACGACTGTAACGGTTAGGGGATGAGTTCTTGTTAATTATTATTCTTAAATTTCGTTTATAAAACTGGGGGCAACTGTATAAATTAAAGTTTATTTGTACGAACTTAGCAACCAAAACAAGGACTAATGTAAATACTGATGTAAATAGGTGTACAATATACAGAAAATATGAAAACGTTTACAAAATAATCATATCAGTTAATATAAAGAGTCTTAGAACAGAAAAGAATAAAGTAATCATAATCGTTCACTTTCAAACGCCTCATTCGATTTGCCTTTCACATCGACTGAAGTGTTAATGGATGGGCAAAATGGAATTTCTTTTGCTTTTGAATCATCGAGAACGGCTTGAGCCGCAGCTGCAGCAGCCTCTCTAGCCATACGCACCTTCTTTTCATCGCTGGTTGGTGGGTTCTTGAGAAGCGTCAATAGCGGTGCATATAAGAAACAGAGTATGGCAATGCCGAACAACATCCACTCGAACCCAATACTCTTTACAAGGGATCCCGATAGAGCCGGGCCGACCGCAAAGCCAACGCAAAAGGCAACATCGCCCAGGGCATAGACGCTGCCGTAAACAGCCGAGTGGCGAATATCCACAAGGTAGCCCAGTTCGGGCATCATCGATGAGTCAACCATGCCGATAGCAAAGCCAAGGCCGGCATTGGGAATAATCAGGTGTGTAATAGAGGTAGCCATGGGAATCTGCAGAGGAAGCCATTGAAAAGGGAGTCTAGGAGACTAGAGAAGATACATACAAATATTAAGCAAGCGCCAATGATAACCAGGCCCAGGCAGGCCGCAAACCATCGTCCAATCTTATGTCCAAGTGGCCCAAACAGATTTGTGCCAATCAAATAGCTAATAGAAGCGGGCAGAAACGCCACGCCCTGCTCCCAGCGTGTTGCCCCCATGTTGTCAACCATCCACAATGGTAAGGACGGCTCTAGCATGGCAATGCCCATGTTAGCAAAAGTTATGGCCCCAGCAGCTATCAGGATGTATGGATCGCTTATTAAACTTTTCAGAGATGGTGGCTCCTCTGACTCGGCCTTCTGAATGGATGGCTGCAACATGAACAGCTGCAGTAATCCATCGCCCAGGGCCAAAGCAGCCAGCACTAGAAACGGCGCCGACTTGCCGACAAACTCGTACATAACGCCTCCGAAGGGCGGTCCAATGAGGACACCAAGTGCGAGTCCACCTAGGGCGATGCCCATGGCATTACCGCGTTCTTTGTCGTCTGTAAAGCGATCTGCGAGCATTCCCATGCCAGAAACGGAGGAACACGATGAGCCAATGCCCTGAAGGGCTCGAGCGATGAATAGAACCAGATATGAACGCCCAAAGGCAAAGACTAGAATGAAGAAAGCAACATATTACAGATATTACAGATTCAGTCAAAGATTCTAATTGAGCACTTACTCAACGTAGAGAGGAACATTATTACGAAGCCGGCAAACATTGGTATGCTGTAGCCGATGCTGTAATTGGAGATAGGATGTTTTTTAGGCTTATAGCGATTTATTGAGCATTATTTATTTAATAAACGATTAAGTACTCACCGATGGGTCAGGGGTCCCACAATTGGATTAACCAGCAATTGCACAATCGCCTTAGATGCAAAAAGGAGACCTACCTCAACCGTTTCGCCGACCAATTCATTATGCCGTTCCTCCAGCTCACGATAATACGTTTCATTGTCTATGGAAGACATCGACTGTTTGGCATCTGAGTGAATCTAACATTTGATTATATTGTATCTACCTTCGGCGCTTGGCGTGACAATCTCTACCGGGGCCGTCTCATCATTCGCACCGTCCTTACATGGACAGGTCGTGGGCGGGGGAGGCGTGTTGAGGGTGAGAGGAGTGCGCGGGTAGCTGTCGAGAGGTGCGTCCGGATGTCGTATGTCGTATAAGAACTCGGGTATGATGGGCACTATAAAACAGAAGGAGTCGGGTAATGGTTTTGTAATTGAGTTGCAACAAAGAATTTACGTACAATTAGCCTAACGGCCAGCCGTTAGTTGACGCAACGAAAGCAATTTTCTCCAGCCGTTCCTCTAATTGCATTTAGAGGCCGCGTAAAATTGTTCCTGCAGAAAGTTATAATGGCTTCTAGGCATCTTTGCAGGGAGCAGATTGCTTCCCCTAATTGAGTTATTCGGCCATGCCAACAAAGGTTGCACACATTTCACACTCGCTGCATGTAACCGGAAGCATGCGAGTGTAGACCTCTGTTGGCATGCCCGCCCTTCTATTCCTCCGCTCCCCTAGGAGGCACTTGGATGTCTGTCCCCGCCCCCAATCCTGCCCGTGCCTGCGCTCATGCCCTACTAGTTTATTGCATGTTTCGACTATGTTTATATTTATTATCAACACCCGGAGACAGCGGGATACGTTCCACATTGAAATCGGGCTCCCAATGCTCGTTTCGCTACCGTAATTGCATTTGCTGGCATAATGCGAGCCAGCGTCACTTCACATAGGGCCAGGTGTAGGGGCATGTTTCAATTTGACTTGCAAGTTGGTAAGTTCTGGCCGATTGCTGATGCCAAGGGTCGTTATTGTTTATTTTGAAGTGTTGTTGCTGCCAGAGTTTGCGGATAGCGCACAGACAGCACTGCGGTGTGCTCGACGATAGCTGGTTAGCAGTTGAACCAATCAATTTGATATGCTACCAACTTTCCGGATAGAGCTGTCGCTCTTACTCACTACGCATTACTCATTACTCATTACTTATTCAGTAATCGTTTTAATTGAACATGCACTGGTGTGCAAATACACGATGGGGCAGAATTTGCACTTGTCTTATGATCAGTGTGATGTGACTTACATAGGGTTATAATTAGGCGGCCTGTAGCACCCACTACATTATTCTGAAACTGTCTTAGTCTCGTGTGGTGTTTTTTGGGCGCCAATAAATTTCCTGGCGTGCAGAACTAATGCCTTATTTGACATGCATAACCGTAAATGTAGCATAACGGTAATTCAGACAGCTCCCATACGTGTATCTCGTTGACTTCAAGACAGAGAGGAAATTCGCCACAAGTTTTGAAAATATAATTGGTCTGCCATATAGTACCACTCCCAATATATAATGAATGCTGTTCTTCTTTTCATGGGGCCTACTACTTAAAATTCACCATAAATCATTCAGCAAGCCATTTCAACGCAAAGAAAAACATTCCGTATAGCTCTGGTGCCACCGGGTCCTCCGGGTCCTACAATGCAATTATTCAACTATCCCGAGCCTCAGACATACAAATGTCTAAAGGCAACAGAAGCAGACGAACGGTTAATGGAGCAGAGGAATGAAAACAGGCGATTGGAGATTGGGCATCGGCTGTGTGGGCTGCATTTCGCGTGTCGAACACGCTTAAGTCGCAGGGCAAAGTCAAAACAGAATGCCGCGTGAGGGGAGCCGAGACAAACAAACGAAAACATCAAGGACCAGGGGCTGGCTGAGTGAAATGTGAATCATATATAATCTTGCCGAAAGCCCAATAGTAAAAAGGTATTGTCGATATATCTTAGCTCTTTTACGCCTGCTCACTTTCCTAGCTACTAAAGAGTGTGCCCTCAAGTCATTTTTGAGTCCACCTCCGACAAAAGAAAATACTTATAAATGTCTCCGCCAATGCGGGACGAGGCGACTTGGGATAACCAAACATATACTCTGCAGATTATCCATTCAATGACTATCGACCATCCCTAGTGACAGGAAAGTTTTTTGCGGCGGCGTCGCCAAGCAAACAGCCTTAGACACAGCCACAGCAACGACAGTAACAGCAACAGCAGTGAGACAACAGCTGGCAGTGTAGGCAGGCGTGCGACATAGACAGCGACAGGAACTGCGGCAGCAACAAGGACATTTTGGTTTTTTGTTGAATTTAATTGTCAAGTGGGAAGGGGCTTAGCCCATGCAAAAGAGAGAGAAGGGGCTATACCATGAGGGAGCCAGCACGCTCCATTTGGGAGTCGGCCAGTCGACCATTGTTTGTGCGTTCTGTTTGGTTGGAGCGGATCGGGGACACGGGGCGCAGCCACAGACGCCACTTTATACTCGACTATGAGCCGCGCGAGCAACAGAGACAAAGCGCAAAACGAGGTGGTAAGTGAAATGAATACCCAACCTGTTAAATATTAATAGAGCGAATCCACCACGGGCAGGCGTCAGCTATGAAAGTGACTTTAGCGACTTTCACGGAAAGCCAACAGCCTTAGAGTATGGTACTGATTATACACTGGATGAGTACCTCCTGCTAGGCGCCACTAAGCTCACCTTGCAGCACCAGCAGCAGCATCATCACCAGCAGCAGCTCCAAGCTAGTCAGGCGCCTGCGGCAGGGACTAACAAGGTTCAATCTGCATTCAGTGCGCTGCACAGCAGACGGCACGCTAGGCGCCGCGCCTGGGTGCTAAGCAGCGGCAAGGGCTATCAGCTGAACCATCTAACGGATCACAGTTCTAACTCGCACTCACGCCGTAGTTCTCTGCAGGATGCGCTGCATGCAATAGCTCATCCTGCCAATCCGGAGGAACGTCTGGCTGAGCGTGTGATCAACTGGCTCGATTTGGCGGGGAGAGCAGACATTGTAAAGAGCTCTACGCCGCTGCCCGACAGTGGCATCATTAACCGTGCAGCGCTTCCAGGCAGTCAGCGGATTAGTCGGCAGGGTCATCGAGCTATGGGCCTGAAGCGCAGCATTACACAGCGGGAAATTCCTCGTAAGCCGACCGCAGCAAAGCACCCAGTGATGAGCTGCAGCCCCTCCAATGCTAAGCCCATAACCATCGTCTTCAACAAGGAGGGCGTCCCCGTCCGCTTCAACCGTCCGCCGCGCAACATTGATCTCTGTGCGCTCAGCAAGAGCCCCGGCACTGCGCGACGCATGGCCGGCCAACTGTCTGCCGTGAGATTATACAACGGCGCTGCTGCTCCGTCAGCCGTAGACGCCGCACGTACGCCGCCCCACAGCAGTCGGGACTTCAGCGGCAGCCAGCACGAGAGCCGCAAGCAGTTGCACATCTTCATGCCCAGCTTGCCGAAGAAGGGCTTGCTCCTTTCCGCAACGGCAGCCAATGAGGACGCCCTTAGCGCGAGCCTGAGTGAACTGTGCTTCTAAGCACCGATTCTGCATTCCCAATAAAGTCAACGTTAAACTCTCCATTTGTCAGTTTGTCATTTTTGATTGGCCTCCAAGAATATTTCTGGGTATTGCGAATTCCGTAAGTATCCTTGAATACCGACTTAATGTCTTACATAATTAGTAGCATTCAACTGCTGACATCGTATGTCAAGGATTAGTGAGCGACAAAACAAGTCCTCTGACTTTGTTTACTTCCGTTTCCTTTGTTTGCTGTCATAGAGAGCGCTATTTTTAAATCACGCCGACAAGTCTGAGTTTTCCCTAACGAGTGTAGTTTGGGCTTGCTTTGCTGTTGTCTTGCAAGATTGGAGTTGTTTTATTTGCTTTGTATTTACATATATATGCACTTAAAACAAAATTAATATTATCATTACTATAAAAGAGTATATTGGTTTTGTGCAGCGTGCACCTGTCCGCATGAATGCAAAGAATTTAGTCGAAGAAAATGAATTTAGCAACTTAAAGTTTCGATATGATCTAATTGGTGGCGTCGCCTACTACATAGTGAATGAATTCTTTGTAAAGCAGCCATCGCCCATACGCATATGGCCATAAATCAATTATTGACATAATAAAAATATGATACACCTTTATAATCGGCCGCATTCACAAATCGAACTGAATTTGATATATGAAGGCTAAGAGGCAGACAGTGCTGGCCCGACGAACGTCATGCAAGGCCACAGGCGACACCTAGCACACCTGCGCTTTACCTTTTGCCGCAATTTGGATATTCGTGAAGTAACTTTACCACAGTGGCGTCGTGAGCTTTGACTGGCGATATCCTGTCGCCATAATGGGCTTGGTCGACGGAGGAGGATGTATCGCCGTATTGCCGTATGCCCTAAAGACCTCGCACAACTTTTTCCGCACGGCAAAGCTCTAAAAGACAAAAGGCACGCTCGCAATTACAGCGTAGCACAGCTAAACAAAACTTTGTGCCTGACATTTGAGTTTTCGCCAGTTTGGGAAGGAAAATGCGCAGCAAAACAAGCGGCCTGGCAGGAATGGCGAATGGCGACCGCATGCCGTGACTTACTCGCGTTTCAGAAGCGGACGAGGCAGGTTGCAAGGATTTTCTCGGCTCGGCAAGGGTAGCAGAGCCTCTTGCTATTCCGGCAAAGCAATATTGTTTCTGTGTTTAATTTTCCGGTAATTAGTAGGACTGACAAATGTCAACTGGTGACGAGTCCTCGGGCAGGACGTCCGCCTGCAGTCGACAGAATGGAGTGCAGCAGAGCATCGAAGCGAAACAAGTGGAGCCAAGCAGGAGTTCGCGCAATACTTCGAATCTGTTGCGCCATCAGCACAGCTTCGAAGCGCGCTACAGCAACATAATACAGAAGCAGATATGGGAGAACACCATTAATAAGGATGCTATAAAGCGTCAGCTTAATGACTATTTTCCCTTCGCACGCAGCACTTCTCTCACAAGAAATGAGCCTGATTGCTCTTATGATTTGCTCAGTCCAACGCCAGGGAGTAGTGATAGTGGCTTAAAAGCACGGTCATTGGGTACCACGCCCACCAAACATCGGTCGGAGGATCCCCTGGAGAGCAACGATTCCCCGAAAAAACAGGCCAAGATTAACGGAGATGCGTGTTGATAATTGACGAACATAATTATGTAAGAAACATGTTTGAACTTCGGAATAGCTTGTCACATATAATTATATATATGCACTAAGCATTAATTATTTTCTATGATGATGTATATTAATAAAATATCTTCTACATCCGTAGAGTATAAAAGGTCTTTCGCTGGCCGTGAATTGCGTGCGAGGTATCTTATCGTCTAGTACAGTCGGCTTAACACTGTCAGCTGCCCCACTTACAGATAACGCTCCGTCTCTGTCCGACCCGGGCATAAATCAAGCCGCTGGCCTAATCACATGCTCGTGCGAAGCCCTGTGCTCGGGAAGTCCTATTCGCAGCTTAATCAAATTTATGAGAATTTTATGCTCATTGCCGAAGATCAAATGTAATAACCGTGTATTTCTCGCAATTTTCACTTCGACACCTTTAACGGCGGA
This sequence comes from Drosophila arizonae, assembly GCF_054131065.1. Classification (NCBI taxonomy): domain Eukaryota; kingdom Metazoa; phylum Arthropoda; class Insecta; order Diptera; family Drosophilidae; genus Drosophila; species Drosophila arizonae. The sequence continues at coordinate 26,832,909 of NC_142925.1, read as the reverse complement.
GTGAAAGCACTTAAGTGGAAATGCCTCAAGTCAAACGCTAAAAGCATATTTACCGTAACCTTCCCCATTCTGCCTCTCCCCGAGACAGCACTCAACTCAACACTGTGCACCCCTTGCCATCCAACATTCAGAGCTAACTTTGATTTGATGTAACTGAAAGCACAGGGGAGACAGAGGAAACTAAAAGAGGATAGAATGTTATGGGAGAGGAGAGAAGTGGGCAGCAGAACAGGAGCTAAGGGCTCTGTGCTAGAGAGGGTTGAGTCAATTTACTTTTGTGACTTTTGTGCGCTCTCTGAACATTTTTCTACTTTTGCTTTGACATTCACTTCCGTATCTATCAACAAGTTGCTTAAGTGCCGCATTCGTCTAGCTATTTGTCTTCGGTTGGGTGCAACCCCTACTTGTTGATATACATTCATGAACATTTAACAATAAGAAAAATACGGAGCTTCAATCGCTTTTTGTGTTGTCAGCCGCAGCAAATACTGCCCAGACTGGCGTACTCCTGCGATTCATCCACCGTCCACCGTCCACCGTCCACCGTCCACCGTCCATCGTCCACTTGATGTCCACGTGTTTGTCCAGACACTTGACATAAGCACTTGAGTTGTTCGTTGTTCGTTGTCCGCTCTCCTTTGCCCCCAGCGACCGTCTCCCTTGGTTGGTTTAGTGTCACACGCAGAAGTAGCTGTGGTCGCGTGTCTATTTAATTGACTGTCCGCACTTTAAGAGTCCCTTTCCCTTATTTGCTTCTCACTGATTCCCCCCCCCCCCCCCCCCCCCCCGCCCCCATCCCCAGCCCCGTCCTCATTCCAATTCCAATCCCAATCCCAATCCCAATCCCAATCCTTCTCTGTCTGTGTCGGCTCTTAATTGTGACGAGCAATGTACATTGCTATCGAGTAATGGTACTCGAACAATTGATGAACTGTTGTTCTTGTTGTTGTTGTTGTTGTTGTTTTTAGCTGTGGCTGCGGATTGGAGAATTTATTTTGCAGAATCAGTTTGGGACTGCTTGAAATTCAAATATACATATATACATATCGATAGATATATATCGATAGATTAAGTGAGTCCGTTTAGCGCCTGTAAATTACCATTGTGAATTATGGCAACCGTTTTCATTCCACTCAATGATATGGGTATAATTGATCAGAAAACGCGATGCATAACACCAAATCCCAAATGCTAGTCACAATCCCCAGGCATCGCTCAACAGCATTCAATGACAGCTGGATTGATGAACTCAAGGCGGACTGTTTGTTGAATGACTGACACCATGGAAAGATTCATTAGCTTAAGTGCCGCATTGTGGTAATTTTATGGGTAAAGCGGAGATAAAAACGTATCACGGAATGGAAGTGAATAATTTTCCAGTTGATTGCGTTGCAGGTGATTGTCAAGTGGCTGCCAGGATAAGTGGCTATGAAATTCTAATGGGCTAATGGGCAGAAGTCTGCCAGCTTTACAATTTATGTACATACATATATATGTACTTATGTAAGTAGAATTTATTTATGTATGTATTTATAAATGTATAATTAAGGTATAGAGCATGCCTTACTTACCCACAGTTGTTAGTAGCATATTGTCGAGCAGCAGAGCTATGGCCACGATGACCAGGACGAGCCGGTTGGAGCCACGCCAGCTGACCATCCATGACTTGGCGGCTGACCAGGTCCCTGCTGCACGTGGATCCTCCTGTCGATATTGATCCGGCGGCGGGTGACTGCTGCCTAGCTTGTGGGCTCCGTAAGATTGACTTTCTTGGCTCTCTCTGCCAACAGCTCCGCCAGTGCCCATAATGCCACACTCTGTGTCCATGTTGCCATTTTGTTGATAGCTGTCCAACTGTTGTTTAAACGGATTTTTGCTCGGCAGACTGGTAGGCTGACTGTTGTCATTTATGGTAAAGGACGTCGTCTGATTGGTGGTTGCGTCTGCTTCTGCTGCTGCCGCGCCCTCTGCTCGAGCTCCCGCTGCTGCTCCTGCTGCTGCTCCTGCTGCTGATTGCGTCTGGCTATGCTGTTGCTGTGCTGGGTATTTACGTGTGCCATCGTTGCCCGCATCAGTCGATGATTGCATTGCGTCGCTAGCCGCTTATTGCTGGGGTAAACGAACGAACGAACGAAGCATTGCGTCTTATCAGATTCCAATATAAGAGGATTGTCTTTAAAATGTAATCAGAAATGTAAGCTGCTTGGGATACGCATTAGATATCATTGGCCTGCCTTGTACTCCGCCCCAATGATTTCTTCTAATTAAACAAAATTATATGGCTCGGTTTTGTTTTTGTATTATTATAATTTAATTGCTGCGCAGCAGTCGGATGAATCGAAAATGATTTCCCCAGTGCTAGCATTTCGCACAATAATGCAAATATAATTCCTATTCAAATATGTATGCATGCAGTCGTGAGGCATTGTGCCCAAATTTAAATTTCTATTTAATTTGCTCCTCCAGTTTTAAATTCTTTCTCGTCTTTTCAATTTAGAAGCTCTTCGTAATGCGAGCCGCACGGCGCAAATGCAAATTGAATTCTACATGTAATTCGTTTAGAGGACCCCATCCACCCAGTACCCGCCCACAGTGGCTCACACCCATACACGCCCACGACTATTAAGAGCCCTCCGCGATGAGAGGAAGGCGCTGCCTAAAAAAGTTGGTTCTAGTTTGCCAAATTCAAAACTCCGCATTCGACATTTAACAGAGTTAAGAGCTGCTGGGTGCGACTTTCCCAAAATTGAATTAGCTTGCAGTCAATTAAATCAAAGCGCTGTCATAATTGAGAGACAGATGGAAAATGATTCGCCCGCTCGGCAGCTTCACTAAACTTGTTTGATGTGAAATGCTATCTTTTTAGTATTACTGAATTGATTCAATGAAACCAAAAGTTCAAAAGTCGAACCACCTGCAGCAATGATATTTTTCTCATTATTATCATCATCATGGTCATCGTTATCTCATTAACTCCTACTTAGTGAACTTACATTGAATTTAAGGTCCAAATCAGCATATGGCCAAGTCACAGAATTGGTCCGATTTAAAATATAGTATGAGAGATTATCCTATATATAGAATTATACGCTATACCTATAGCATCTTTTTATACTACATACAAATGTATATATCCAGGTCATGTTTATGCCTCTTCTGTATATTTAACTATTATATCTTCCAAAGTAAATGGGAATTTGGGAATGGGACAGAGACCTCCATATTACCTATTCTTACCGTTGCGGTCTTGATATAGTTTTATAAATAGTATGTTCAAGATTCTGAAGTTGTTTCCGCTTCGCGTGTGTTCTTATACTATCTCTCGGTTAGCAAACATCTTAAATTGGTCTCTTTTTATGCTTATCGGGACGGCGATGTGATTTTTACTGATTGGGACTCCTCCGTCGAGTCGGGGCTCTGAACTCAAACTAAATTCGTTGGCGTGTCGCTTGGCGCTATTTTAACGATTTTTGTTTTTGTTTTGCTGTTACTAGTATTATTTATTTTTTGTTTCATTTTTTTTTTTTAATTGTTTTAGATTTTCGCGCGTGTTTGTCGTAGGGCATTTCAGACAGCCCGCGGCTTTTTAAATGAATGCAATTGGAAAGTGTCTTATATTATTATTTTTTTTTTATTTATTAGCAATGGGCATGCGATTCTTTTCGGGCGTGGGAAAGAATATTATAACCGGTATAGCAATAGAAAATATATGCAGATTTTAAAATGTTTAGAACGCATTTTCAGATTCAGTGATACAAGGATGAGAGGCGTGCATTTATATCACGCCGGCAACCTTATTTTTATTCATCAATTTCAATTGTAAATAAAATTTAATTTATACAAAGCTTACATTGCGCATACGTCGCGTGTGCCCTTGGTTCACGACTCAGAGGTTGATGAGAAAGAACGTAAGTGCACTGTTCGGCTGTGGCCGACTAGGCAATACCCTGGCCGAGCTTTCGTTCGAAGCATCTATAAATTTGGGCGAATCGACTTAAATGAAGGTCATGAAAATAAATAAGGACAAAGTTTGTTTTCACTCGAAAACAATATCATAGACGAAGCATTAATAATACTAATACTTTATGTAGCTGTTACAGCAAAATCATTTCTACTGTTTACCCATTATCGCTGAAATCGAGATATAGTGACAAAGAAAATAACCGAAAACGAAGCCAAGTCGAATATCTTGTACTGTCTCTAAAGACATATATGGTTTTTCGATTTCATAATAAAAATTTATGGTTGAGGGTATAGTTGAACATTTCTATATCATCGCAGAAACGACTTACGCTGCGATTAAAGACGTAGCTTGTAAAGCTTGTGTTCATTGCATACAACTTAGCTCATCCGCGCATTTTCTGAGCTCTATCACGCAACTCTATTTAAATTGTGAACATTTTTCAGATTTTTCAAATCAATTTGAATTAAACCCCAACTAGTGTGTGCGAGTGCGACATTGAAACACCTCGACACGGCGATCTTTAGGCCATGTGTACCGTGTTCTATTACCTGTACAGTAAGTACAAATAATTGCACCTGGAAATTCGCTAATTAGGCATGTACTTTAATGAATAAGTAGGACAGGTATATATGTATAAATTTATTTAAAAAATAAAATGAAATAAAATAAAAATAATAATAACAAGTAAGAAAAACCTAGTCGAGAGTGCTCGACTAAATACTACCTTGAACACAACAAATAAAAATGACCATTTAGTATGGATGAAATTTCAATTTCGATGTATTTAAAAATATAAATAAAATACAAAACTCATTTAATAAAATATAAAAATATTTTGAAACAATTATAAAAATTAACATCAGTTGCATCGCCCGGGATTCGAACCGCGACTTCTCGATCGAGCGTCATGCCACTAACACACACCACCTCACCTCTGAAAACGGTGCTGGCAAAACTCAAATAGATTCACTGTTGCAGCGCCATCTACCAAAACTAAACGAAACTAACAGCTGATGTGATTCAAAGAATGTTCTAGAAGAAGTTTGAATGTATGTGTGCACACGTATGTATATGCTGTTGTAGCTGCTGCACGTGCGTTTGTTACTTGGCCAAATATTTGATGATTTTTTATTAATTTGAAATAATGATGTAATGGTCGCAAGCCAAACAAAAAAATAAAGGGTAAATAAAAAAATAGCTAAAGTATATGTTCAAAAAGTACGCGCGCTTGCAAAAGCTTTGGAAAGGTACACTGAACCCTTTCATTGCATGCAGAGCTGCATTGAGAGCTTTCGGTGGGGGCCGAAAAAGTTGTCGCGCACGCGCAACAGCTGATCGTGTCGCGCTGTGCGAATTCTGCAGCGACAAATATTAGTGCAGCCAACTTTAGGAGCAATAAAACCTTTAAGCTTTTATCTGCCCAAAGCTATATAAGCCGAAAAAGTAAAAAATTCAGCCCTTTTTTCTAGAACTCCACGTTGCGACTTTACAATAAGTCCATATATATATATAATATATATACATATATGGCGAGGAACACGTGCGCTACAATAATTTAAAAAAAAAGGTACGAAGATTGGCATATTGTGGCATATTAGCTAAATAAAACAATCATTTTCTCTAGCGCAGCCAAACTAAATTTTCTTGACGCCCGTGTCAAATTTGGGCACGGCAATATAGCAAAGCCTGCCCTAGACACGGGCTCTGTTTTAAATTTTTTTGCCCCATCAAGATCGATCGGAGCAACTTTATCAAAAGGCTGGAGGAACTTCAACAGCAGGCGGGGGAAACACAAAATTGAATAGTGGCCCATAAATCGAATAGTGGCATCGTGACATATAAACATATAAAACTTTTAACCCCAAAAACTCTAAGCCGCGAAAATCTAAAAGTGAAAAAAGAAAAAAACTTTACACAGCCAAGAACAAAAAACTCTAGTTCTACCATAATCAACTAAACGAAAAAAAAAAAGAACAAAAAACACACCTCAATTACATATGTGACGTACACTGTAAAAATGTTGTTACTAGCAACTAAAATAGTTCACCCCAAATTTAAAAGTAAAATGTAAAATTAAAACTAGCATGAAAATAGAAAAAATAATACGACGACATAAAAAAAAAAAAAAAAAAAAATCCAATTACATAATAATGAAATAATAAAATTTATCATATATATGCATATATATATATATATATAGATGCATATATACACATAACAAAGTATAAAATACTAAAAGCAAAAAGAAAAAAAACATGAAGTTAAAGAAATAGTAAAAGAAATTATATATAAATGTATAACCAAAAATAAAAGAAAAAAAATATTTTTTGTTAAAAAAAAAAAATCGAAAAAGTAAGAAAAAAAAAAATAATAATAATTTGAATAGATATAAATATAAAAAGAAGTATAAAAATGTAGAGGTAAAAAAAAAAAAAAAAAAAAAAAAAAAAAAAAAAAAAAACACAAAAACTGTGTGTATGTCCGCCCCTATATTATTTTTGTAACCTCAACGCCACGCTACAGCTACCACGAGGAAAGGCCTTTCATCGCTGGAGTGAAAAAATCTAAAGATCATGTAAGTGCTGGAAGATACCCTGTACTCCCACTCCCCCCAATCCAAACCATTATATTTTCTTTTAATTAATGAATTATTAAAAAGGAATATATATAAAAAAAAAAAAAAAAAAAAAAAAAAAAAAAAAAAAAAAACAAGAGATAAGAAAAAAATTTCATAATAAAATGTTTGAAGATAAGTGCATGCAATAATGAAAGAAAGCATATATTTTTTTTTTAAATTAAAATAATTTTTTTTCGTAACCCCATTTTTTAAATAAAGATATTAAGATTTTATATTTTATATTTTATATTTATATCTATTCGATTTCAAATTTAATTAAACTAAATGTTGATTTCACCTCAATTATAAAATAACGAAAAACAATGAGGTAAAATAAACAAAGAAATAAATAAGTAGATAAATAAACCAAATTTAATAAGTTAAATATATATAAATATATATATATAAATAAAAAAATAAAAATTAAGTAAAATGAACAATTCAATAAATTAATAAAATAAATAAAACAAACTTAGCACGAAGTAAATAAAAAAAAAAAAAAAAAAAAAATATGAAAAGATAAATAGGAAATAAATAAATAAAGAAGTAAATAGGATTTAATAGCAAGAAAGATTTACGATAGAAAATAGAACCATTTAAAGAATAGCATAAAAAAAAAAAAAAAAAAAAAAAAACTAATAATAATGTAAAATAAAAATGTAAAATAATAACAACATTGTTAGTATAAGAAAAATAATAGATTGTAATTTTAGTATCCCAATGTCTAGATGTTACTTAAATGAATGAAAATGAATACTATGAATAATAGGAATGAAAACAAGAATGATATGAGTCGTTAATCTGGAAGAAGGGTGAAATAATGGGGTAGGCTAGTTAGTGTTGGAGCTTCTTTGGGGTTTTTCTGTTAAAATTATTTAAGAAAAACTATGGTTGGGTGGGTAAAGAGCGCGTGTGCCGAATGCCATCTATGGCCACGCTTAGTTGTGTCAGGGTTCTTGTAAATTTGTGCCAGTCCCCCCCCTACTTCCTCAGTATCATTGTTTTTTTTTCGTGGAGTATAGCTCCACCTCGAGGTATCTCAAGGGATCTTAAAATTAAAATTTATGAACTCTGATCGCAAGGCAGAAAAGAACCCCCCCACACTCCCGACGAGCGACGGTACTAGAAGGTCCCGCTTATCTGCCTTGCGACCGAAAAACAAAGCCCAGCCAGTGCTTTGTTTAGTCTCATCCGAGAGAGTTTCTCTGCATTAAGGATTATGTTTACATAAATTTTTGGCGCCCAACGTGGGGCCTGAAAGATTATGTTTACATAAATTTTTGGCGCCCAACGTGGGGCATGAAAGTATGCAGCTTTATAGGCATCACGCTTTCAGAGTCCCATTTTTAATGTTCAAATAATCAACACGGTCTTTTCTCTATTCGCAGAGAAAGAGTTGGCTGTTTGAAACACCCATTTTGGTGATGGTTGAAAAACTCAGTGTCCAGAGTGCTGAAATAGATTGGACTTGCTTGGTCGGCCTATCGCAACTGTGACAGATGAGTCAAATCAATTCTTAATAGGGACTACGAAGCTGAAAGATTCGAGCTGAATCTCAGACCGAGAAACCCGGAATAGATAAATTCAACTTATAATAACACCTGAATCACCATGTTTGCTCGTTTGTTTTCGTATAGTTGTTATTTCATCTAGATATTATTTTAATTGTGTTTTGTAAAATTATCAGATACGATTCCAGAATATTGTATATTGGGCTCAGCTCGGATATCAATACTGATTGTTCTCTGGTAGTTGTTGCAGAGCCAAATGAGATAAATCTGGGTGCAATATAAACTCATACCCGTCTGGCCAGTAGATGTTGTTATGACAGAAGTTGCTAATGTGGATAGTGTTGTCTGGAACTTGTGTATATGCTGCATTGGCGTATCCTTGCCGAACACTCACACTTTAGTTAGCTTTTGCATAGCAATACTCTATAACCAGCTTTAGTAGCAATAGCCCAAAATCCATTGTTTCCCCTAATTGTATAATATAGCAAGAACACAGCACACAACAGCACAAAACCTAGCTACCTTCCCCATTATATCAACCCAAACTTGTCACATTTATTAGCAAATCATAAAATAGTTCGATACAAAATGCCTATTTCAAGAAGTCCTCAAGATATGCGCACAGTAGAGAAAACTGTTAGTTTGTGTAGTCTTTGCAGCCAAGGGATGAGCAATACCCAGCAATGTTATTGTACCCCTTGTAAGCACAATTTTCATAAGTTATGTCTAGAACAGTGGCTAGAAAATAAGCAAGAATGTCCGGAATGTCAGTCTACATTGGACCCAAGGTCAATTAAGTTGGTTATTGGCAACTGATCACCTGACCCGAAACCAGCTTCCACATCAGCAATTCCAGGTAGTTCGCGTATGGTAACGCGTAATTTAGCCAAAGACATTAAGCAATAGACATCCGAACATATTCCCGCTAATATTCCGTCTAACGGTGGTATATTATCGGGTGGTGTAATGGTCGCAAGCCAAACAAAAAAATAAAGGGTAAATAAAAAAATAGCTAAAGTATATGTTCAAAAAGTACGCGCGCTTGCAAAAGCTTTGGAAAGGTACACTGAACCCTTTCATTGCATGCAGAGCTGCATTGAGAGCTTTCGGTGGGGGCCGAAAAAGTTGTCGCGCACGCGCAACAGCTGATCGTGTCGCGCTGTGCGAATTCTGCAGCGACAAATATTAGTGCAGCCAACTTTAGGAGCAATAAAACCTTTAAGCTTTTATCTGCCCAAAGCTATATAAGCCGAAAAAGTAAAAAATTCAGCCCTTTTTTCTAGAACTCCACGTTGCGACTTTACAATAAGTCCATATATATATATAATATATATACATATATGGCGAGGAACACGTGCGCTACAATAATTTAAAAAAAAAGGTACGAAGATTGGCATATTGTGGCATATTAGCTAAATAAAACAATCATTTTCTCTAGCGCAGCCAAACTAAATTTTCTTGACGCCCGTGTCAAATTTGGGCACGGCAATATAGCAAAGCCTGCCCTAGACACGGGCTCTGTTTTAAATTTTTTTGCCCCATCAAGATCGATCGGAGCAACTTTATCAAAAGGCTGGAGGAACTTCAACAGCAGGCGGGGGAAACACAAAATTGAATAGTGGCCCATAAATCGAATAGTGGCATAGTGACATATAAACATATAAAACTTTTAACCCCAAAAACTCTAAGCCGCGAAAATCTAAAAGTGAAAAAAGAAAAAAACTTTACACAGCCAAGAACAAAAAACTCTAGTTCTACCATAATCAACTAAACGAAAAAAAAAAAGAACAAAAAACACACCTCAATTACATATGTGACGTACACTGTAAAAATTTTGTTACTAGCAACTAAAATAGTTCACCCCAAATTTAAAAGTAAAATGTAAAATTAAAACTAGCATGAAAATAGAAAAAATAATACGACGACATAAAAAAAAAAAAAAAAAAAAATCCAATTACATAATAATGAAATAATAAAATTTATCATATATATGCATATATATATATATATATAGATGCATATATACACATAACAAAGTATAAAATACTAAAAGCAAAAAGAAAAAAAAACATGAAGTTAAAGAAATAGTAAAAGAAATTATATATAAATGTATAACCAAAAATAAAAGAAAAAAAATATTTTTTGTTAAAAAAAAAAAATCGAAAAAGTAAGAAAAAAAAAAATAATAATAATTTGAATAGATATAAATATAAAAAGAAGTATAAAAATGTAGAGGTAAAAAAAAAAAAAAAAAAAAAAAAAAAAAAAAAAAAAAAAAACACAAAAACTGTGTGTATGTCCGCCCCTATATTATTTTTGTAACCTCAACGCCACGCTACAGCTACCACGAGGAAAGGCCTTTCATCGCTGGAGTGAAAAAATCTAAAGATCATGTAAGTGCTGGAAGATACCCTGTACTCCCACTCCCCCCAATCCAAACCATTATATTTTCTTTTAATTAATGAATTATTAAAAAGGAATATATATAAAAAAAAAAAAAAAAAAAAAAAAAAAAAAAAAAAAAAACAAGAGATAAGAAAAAAATTTCATAATAAAATGTTTGAAGATAAGTGCATGCAATAATGAAAGAAAGCATATATTTTTTTTTTAAATTAAAATAATTTTTTTTTCGTAACCCCATTTTTTAAATAAAGATATTAAGATTTTATATTTTATATTTTATATTTATATCTATTCGATTTCAAATTTAATTAAACTAAATGTTGATTTCACCTCAATTATAAAATAACGAAAAACAATGAGGTAAAATAAACAAAGAAATAAATAAGTAGATAAATAAACCAAATTTAATAAGTTAAATATATATAAATATATATATATAAATAAAAAAATAAAAATTAAGTAAAATGAACAATTCAATAAATTAATAAAATAAATAAAACAAACTTAGCACGAAGTAAATAAAAAAAAAAAAAAAAAAAAATATGAAAAGATAAATAGGAAATAAATAAATAAAGAAGTAAATAGGATTTAATAGCAAGAAAGATTTACGATAGAAAATAGAACCATTTAAAGAATAGCATAAAAAAAAAAAAAAAAAAAAAAAACTAATAATAATGTAAAATAAAAATGTAAAATAATAACAACATTGTTAGTATAAGAAAAATAATAGATTGTAATTTTAGTATCCCAATGTCTAGATGTTACTTAAATGAATGAAAATGAATACTATGAATAATAGGAATGAAAACAAGAATGATATGAGTCGTTAATCTGGAAGAAGGGTGAAATAATGGGGTAGGCTAGTTAGTGTTGGAGCTTCTTTGGGGTTTTTCTGTTAAAATTATTTAAGAAAAACTATGGTTGGGTGGGTAAAGAGCGCGTGTGCCGAATGCCATCTATGGCCACGCTTAGTTGTGTCAGGGTTCTTGTAAATTTGTGCCAGTCCCCCCCCTACTTCCTCAGTATCATTGTTTTTTTTTCGTGGAGTATAGCTCCACCTCGAGGTATCTCAAGGGATCTTAAAATTAAAATTTATGAACTCTGATCGCAAGGCAGAAAAGAACCCCCCCACACTCCCGACGAGCGACGGTACTAGAAGGTCCCGCTTATCTGCCTTGCGACCGAAAAACAAAGCCCAGCCAGTGCTTTGTTTAGTCTCATCCGAGAGAGTTTCTCTGCATTAAGGATTATGTTTACAATGAATAATAAAATGAATGAACGGAATTTGATGAAACTTTCAGCATACGATCTACATATTATATTGAATATTTTAGAAATTTAAAGAAAATAAAAAATCATTCACAATTAGCTAAATTGGCATCTGATTTGAACTTGAATGTTTATTCTCGATAAAAACATAACGGGATGATTTATCGAATTTTAAAAGCAAACTCGACGTCCGCGCTGTATATACGGTCATTTAAAAAAAAATTATATCTTCGGAAATCGACGCGTTCAAACATACGGACAGACGGACAGACAGACAGACGGACAGGGCCAAATCGACCCAGCTCGTCGCCCTGATCAAGAATATATATACTTTTTGGGGTCTGCCACGCCTCCTTCTCCCTGTTACATACATTTTAACAAAACCATTATACCCTGATTTCCCATTGAAAATGGGTTCAGGGTATAAAAATATATATATGCATATATATATATATATATATATATATATATATATATATATATATATATATATATATATATATATATATATATATATATATATATATATATCTTCTTTTGTGGAAAGGGAATTAACGCAGAACAAGAGCAGAAGAAGTTACCTGTTGATTGATTTATTTTGCCGGTCTTTGTTGAGGCGTTGATACTGTACCAACCAATATCTGGGTTATTGGTGCGTTTTGAAAGTGTTGAACTGTTCCTGCGGATAGTTAAGATATGATAATAAGTAATTAAGTGTTTGAATTGTTTCAGCTGTGCTTCAATACATAAACTTCAACTTAAAGCAATGGACGTGGACACTGCCTCTAAATAGGGTATTTCATAAATGCGTAGACACAAAAAAAAACCAATTCATATTTGTGTATTTTAATGCAAATAAGTTGACATTAAAAAAGAATACATGTACAGAGCATACCCCCAGAGACTCAGAGCAAACATTAAAGTTGGGGAAAAAATTCCGTTCACATTTTGTAGTCTCTGATTGGTGACTGATATTGATTTTAAAAATGATGAATACACTTTCAAAATATTGAAGAATAAAAAATATAAATATATATTATATTTTTTATTATATATATATATATATATATATATATATATATATATATATATATATATATATATATATATATATATATATACATATATATACTTACATCCGTCACATATTTTCGAGTCGTGTGTTTGAACTTCAACTTGTGGCATGCACTTATTATGTATGCACTTGTCGAACCATTTAACTACATGTAACTACATTTTCCAATAGGCAAAGAGAGCACCGATTAATATATACTCGTAAAGTGCAATACAACAAGTGTCTAGCGGCTGCTGCACTGAAAGCGTGGTCACGAACGCACGTCCATCATCCACGAGAATTCATCTCGCACTGAAACATAGCTGAGAACGGCGCACGAAGCGCGCACAAAGCGCCTTTCGCTATCTCAGGATGTGGAATGCGATGTAAAAGGGCAGCAGAATAAATGCCGTAGCGCCCGCTGAAGCAGAAGCTATGGTTGTATCCGCTGCCACTTGTTGTGTGCGAAGCGTCGACGTCAATGTCGCCGTCGTCGCCGTCGTCATCGCCTTTTTCGTTTTTCGTACTGTTCTTGTTGTCGTTTTTGTTGTTATCGCCTGTTGAAGTGTGCCCGCCTTCCTCTTGAATCATTCAGAAGAAAACTGCCAACGGCAATGATTCTGCTCAATTGCCTTCATTGTGTGAGTGCGAACGTGAGTGCGAGTGCGAGGGTGGGTGCGAGTGCGAGTGCGAGCGTGAGCGCAAGTGTGACTGCGAGTGTGTGCGTATACTGAGAGCAGAGCTCGCATATGCTATTTGATTTTATTTTCGCTGTCAATTCCGTAATGGTCCTGTATATAGGCGATTCGCATGGATGTAATTTGTGAATATACATACATACGAACATACATACATGTGCGGGGTAAGGAAAGTAGCAGAGATCAGCATATTATGATTATTGAATCTTTGTTTTTGCTTGCTTGAAATTAAATGGATGTTGAATTAACACACACACATACATATTTTCGAATTACTCGCATGAATCGCATGAAATATTGGAAGTTGAATATTTTGTGAAATTCTCACTACAGCTGCCAAACAGAATTAAATTGATAACAATAAATCTGTCAACTCTGAACGGACGCGTTTTTTTTTTCGTTTTTCACCAAAGCCTAACAGGTGTCAGCCGCGCCGGCTTTTGAAGAAAAGAACGTGTTGTTTCTGTGATTGCGTTAATTTGTGTCCATCTTCCTTAACAGTAAGGGCCAGAAGAGTTCAGGTGAGCCATATAAAGACTATCACTTTCAGTGCCTTAAAGTAGGTCACCTCACAAAGTCAATGTATTTATAGGAAATATAGGAAATAATTGATTAGCCCTAAACCGTAAATTTTTGCAATTAGTCAGACAGGAAGTAAACGAGCTGCAAATGTCGCGGCTTCTGAATAACGACTCGCAGATCTATGTGAGTCGTCGTCTAATTAAGACTATTCTTTGTTTAGATGTTTGCAGTCATGCAAGATTTGGATTGAAAGACAGTATATGGCTCACAGCTTTCACTCGGTACAATAAGAGAGAAGTGCACTTGGATGGAAATATGATTCCTATGTGGGTCAATCTATTTCGATGGTACTCCACACACATATTGTATAATTCCAGGCCTCTGTCATAGGAAATGACACAGTCATTATTTGCGGATGGCACAACGACGATATTAGAATACTACAATATCGAATGGAAAAACACTTACATTTCGATAGCGCAATACTCTATAGAACAGCGAGGGCAGAAACATTCACAAAAGAATAGAAACCCAGCTGCTTGAATCAAATATTCAATTTCAATTCAAACAGTATTTTCTAATTTAACAAAGTGTTTACATCACTGCTATTTCCCTAAGAAATTGAAATACATATATCACAGTTATAACCATCGGAAAGCAAAGAAATCATCAAAGGTTCTCGATCCATATCAGCTCAGCAGTCAGTATAGTTATAGAACAATTCATAAAAAATAAACTCTATATAGATACAAACGAATTATGGTTTTATTTTTATTAAGTATATACATACAGGTACTGCCACATCACAGGCTATCAGATGGCCCTCAAGGCTCATGCCCTTAATCTATTCTGTATTTACTCCTCCCTCCTTCCAATACTTATACTTATCGATATTGTTATACTTAATTCATATTACTGCTCTGTAACCCTCTGTACTGTCCAAACAAACTATACCTACCACTAGAAAAGACAAAGACATATTCCCCCCAATAAGATCGAACCGTAATCGGATGGGAAAAGGGGGGATATACTTTGGGCATGCTTTCAAAGAACATATATATAAATATATGTACACACATATATAATAAAATGTTCCTCTTAGTATGGGTCCCCTGAGAGCAAAATGTCAGCTAAACAAGTTATATGTCATATTTATATACCTTTTCAAAACTCCACAAATTAATGAATTACAGCATATCTGCAAAATTGTGAAAATACTGATTTATGCTGACATAAAAAATACACATTTCAAAGGCTAGGCCTTAATTATATAGCACATTTAGTATAGCATGCCAGATTTTAAATACAATATGGTTTAGAATTGGATTTATTTTACTTTTTAAGTAATAAGCACTTAGGAACACTTTCTTGAGGAGAGTGAGGACAAATTGAATAAAAAGACAAAGGCAACAATTAAGAAGGCTCTAGTCGAGACTGCTCGACTAGGAGATACCCTGAACACTCTAAGCTGAAATAACAAAATTAATTTTTCGATTATTCTCGATAAAAAAGTTATTGGATAAGTTATCGACAAAAAACAACTTGAACTTGTATTGCGTATAGTACACTCCAGTCGACATGCAAAATTTCAGCTCTCTAGCTCTTCTAAATTATGAGATCTAGGCGTTCATACGGACGGACGGACGGATAGACGGATAGACGGATAGACGTACAGTGCATTATCGACTCAGCTCGTCGCCCTTATCAACAATATACGTATATACTTTATGGGGTCTGCCATGATTCCTTCTACCTGTTACATACTTTTCACAAAATTATTATACCCTGATTAACCATTTTCAATAGGCTCAGGGTATAACAATACTTATTGAACCACAAGAATAGAAGAGAAAAGGTCAAAAAGCCGTTGAAGTGCTCCAGTATCGTCGCCAAAATAACTTCAAAGTTAATGGACTAGAAATCTAAGATGAGGGATGGACATTAAATAAGATGTGTGTAGGTAGTAGGAATTCTCGTATTGGGTTTCACTGAAAGTAGCACAAGCATAAATATGTTATATTGGTAGAATGGAGAAATATGTAGCCTCTGTATGTAAAAATGTATCAAGCAAATATGCTTTAAATTTCAATGCTTTGAGGTAGCCCAATCGGAAATTTAAATCTAATCGTCAGTTCTGAAATAGACCTAAATGATGTTTGCTAAGAGTTAAGGTAAGTTTATGCTGGTCCTCCACATACGAGTGCAAATACATTTATGGTGGTCAACTTTTGCCAGAAATAGGCAAAAGCCAACTCGAGGGAAAACGTTTAATTTCCTCTTAGTTCAGCATCGAGTAAGCGACGAGCAATTTGTTTGAAATGCAGGTCCACCCCAGCCAGGATTAGCAAAGCCCTCCAGCTAGGCAGCTAGTCAGTTAGTGAGCTAGTCGCCCAGCCGGCTATTCAGGCAGCCATCAACACACAAAGAGCGCAAACTTCAGCTGTCATCCGCACTTGGAATACTATCGGAGAATCGCTTGTTCTCCTTTGCTCTGGATGGGCGGCAGCCAAAGTTTAAATGTCAAGTGGGGTTCGCAGTGCAGGAAAATATTTTTCATTTAGCTCGGATGCCTTTGGCCTTACGGGGGTGTCTGCCACACATATTTTGTGGCATTCAATTGAAATATCAGCACGTGCCACTTGGCAGCTTCGAATATTATGCCAAGTCAAGTTAAGTTTGCTCTTTCGCGCTGCTCTTCATCATGTTTCATCATCATCGACCATTTGTCTTAAACTTCCTGGAGCATTACGTTATGCGCGTAAGCCCACAAATTTCATTAAGAAATTCCAAACATATTTCGAAATTCGAATTATTATATTACTCCGTTATAAACTTAATAAGCGTTAGATGGTCCGTCCGGCTAAAGGACTTTCTGTCTGGGGTGCTAATTGAATGTGAGTAAACTATTATAATTATTCGTAAGAATATAATTATAATTATAATTTATATATTATAATTTTTGACTATTTAGCTAATGGTTCAAACTATAAATATTGTGTAAACTGTAACTATTGTGGTTATTAAATCAAATGAGTTCTAATAAGATTGCTCGTTGATCAGCATTCCTCTATTTAATATACATATTTTGTTTATTTATTTTAGTTTTTCTTTGTAACTACATATTATAGAACGTTGGCATTCGTAAGGGCGTGTACGACGCATTTTCAACTTGAAGCCTGCGCAATGAAAGTGCGTGGGCGTGACTGTCCAGAAGGTAGCACCAATCGTCATTGGCGGATATTACGCAACATTTTTATCCGCCAGTCGGATGAGAGAACCAGAGGCGAGAGGACGCTGTGACCCACTTGTTGCTAAAGCTCGCGAATGAAGTCGAAGCAGGAGGAGGAGGAGGATGAGGAGCAGCAGCATCTGAATGTTGCCCATTATAGCAGAGCATGTGCAGAGTGCGTGTGGAAATGCTTTGGGCTGTCAGCACGTAGAAGTCATCACGAAAACATAATCCATGAAATAATTCAGCTAGCATTTATGGCCTCTGTAGTCTTTTTATTATATTAGTCTCTTAGCCAACTCGTTATATTCTTTTAACTTACTGCTGCAGGCATATGGGGAGCAGATGACAGACAAGGTAATTTATGGCCTTTGATAATTATTAGACATGCAATTTGATACGGTTCCTTATCCTAAGAGTAAGTCATCAAAATAAAGTTCTACCCTTTTTTTATATATACCAGTTCGGTAATCCCGTTACGTTTAATAAGGTCGATTTTTTTTTTTTTTTTTTTTTGTCAAAAAGACTTACAATGCATTTTTCCTTATTTAATTTAACTGTCTAATTAAATTTAAAAGCTTGAGCTTAAAACAAATTAATCTTAAATTATACTTTCTACACGTTCCCATAATCCTAAGCGACATAGGTGAATTGCACTGAAGTATCTAACACAACAAACTTGCCTATATTGTAGTAGTTAAAAATTGAATCGAATTTGGTGGCGTTTAAGTAAATAAAACAATTTATTACTATTATAAAAAACACACAGAATTCTCATTATCGCGGCACACTTACCTTACAAACTATACTTAAGTTTATTTGTTCTGAAGCAATATTAAATTGTATATATTTTTGTATAGATTTTGTATAACGTAAACTCAACCAAATATTATGTATCTGAATATTATGTATCTACAATAGACCGGAGCATTTATTTAGTTAGTTAGATTTATATCTGATTATACTACGCGTCGTGGATCTTTAGGTTCTCAAATTCGTCGAGCGTGTCCTCCGAGCCGGATGCCGTCAAATCCGACAGCTCGTCAAGACACTTTTGGCGTTTGCGCACATTCCAATGCAGACCCTCAGCCAGTGAATCGAACCAGTCGGATATCTGATCCTGTGCGCAAATGCTCGGTACAGGATAAATAGAGGTTGTTACTCGCAAGAAGTCACCATGATTTAGCTCCTGATCATTTCGGCCGTCGAAGGATACGCGCGACGTATTCCTACTATCCGGAGATATCGATATCTAAGACGAGAAAATGAAATTGAGACTTAAGGCTACACATCGAATTCGATCGTCTTACCTTCAGCTCCACTCCGGCTGGTACTACAATTGGTCTAAAACTTAGTGAATGTGGACAGATGGGAGTTACCAGAATAGCTGGCACAGATGGATGGATCATGGACGCACCAGCGGCTGCCGCGTAGGCTGTGCTGCCCGTGGGCGTCGACACAATCAACCCATCTCCTTGCACAGATGTGATGTACTTGCCGTCCAAGAAAATATCAATGTTGCTCAAGTAGGGGGATGGGCCCCGATTGATGACCACCTCGTTTAACACCAGAATACTGCTGTAGCCAGGAGCAGCCTGTGCTGAGGATGGACTACAGTTGTTATTGCTGGCTTTGGGGTTACCCAATTCGCCGTAGTGGGATTGTCGTTGCGAGAAAGGCTTTAAGAGATTACTAGATTGCTGCAGAGACTCCCTCCGGCGCTCGCCTTTCCGGTGGATTGAACAACGCAAGCGACTTCGTAGCGTGAGTGCGGCATGACCCTCCAGCACATTGGTCACTTGTTCTTGGAAGTTGTCACACTGGAACGGTGTCAGGAACCCCAATGAACCCAGATAGAAGGCCATAACAGGAGGAACCGATTGCTGGAATAACTGTGAGGCATACAGCAGCGTTCCATCGCCTCCCAGGCAGACAATAAAGTCAATGCGATCGGTGAGATCATCGCGTCCATCTCTGTAGCAAAGACACCCAAAGATTGTCAGTATGATCATAAGCATGGTTACATTCTAATGGTACTCGTATTTACTTAAAGGTCACTAGCTTCTCCCGCAGTGCGAGGAAACGAGAGCGTACTCCAGTGTAATACTCGTGAACCAGACGGAACTTCGCGCTTTCTTCCTCCAGTCGGACGTCGTCGCGCAGCAACTTGTCTTCCAGCACTGCGGACTCCACCCAGACGACCATATTTTTCTCCTGGACCAGCCATTCAACCAGCTGCACAAACGGCAGCAGCACCTGGGAGTCCTTCTTTTTAATTACGAGGACCGTCAACGGTGGCTTATACCAGGTCAGACGCTGGCTGGCGGGATCTTGGATTTGCATTACCATTGCTGAGTTCTTCATGATGCGCCCGCATGGTCCAAACTGCTGGAACGGCGAAGGTGCGTTTAGGCTACGTGTGCGCCTGAAATACATGTTTCGAAAACAGACGTGGAACTATTAAGTTGAGATTAATACGAAAATGCTTAAGGTAAACCTCAAAATTCGCGGATCGGGATCTTGGCCATAGTCTCGGCCTATATGCTTGGAAACAAGGCCTAAATGCAGCGACGCAAGACGCAATTTCGGATGCTGCATATTTGTAGCTCTGAAACTTATTTTGATGTGGACTTTATAGCCATGTGAGGTGCAGAGAGCAAAGCACAGCAAAGCTAATTTCTTTTCTCAAATAACAGTTCTTATGTGCACGAAAATTATTGGAATTTCCGTTGCCTCGCTCGCTCTGGTTAGTGCGAATTGGTTGAAGGTTACAAAATCACTGAAAGGCCAAAAAGTATCTGAGAATTTACGATTTTGTTCGTTACAGCAACAGCATTAAGAAACTCGTTTAGCCTCGAACAACGGAACAACGGAAACTGCACACTCGTTGAGGAGAGAGGGAGTAAGAGAGCAATAGAGCGAGACAGACAGTTGCTAAGAGAGAGCTCAGCTTAAAAGCGAAAGGAATGAATAAAAGTACTGCGTTGGTAGAAAACTCGGATGTCAAGTTTTATGCAGGGCAGTATATTATTGCTGTGATACATCTCTTCACATATCGTATAAATCTCTAGATCTCGGGTCGGTAGCACAACAACATAAGCGAGGAACTGTTGCTCTCATGGATCGTGGTTTTCTCGAATATGTTCCAGCTGCTGACTTCCCACTACTCTGCGCCTCCATTAAAAGCTATAAACTTGATATGAGCTGAAACGGCTTCTTACAAGCGGTAGGTGTTATATTCCCAATTGGTACCCGAAACAAATGCTGTACCGTTTATGCGTCTACCCACGCGGGGAATAAAGCTCTCAGCATTTCAATACCTTCAAAGGAACACTAATTGAAGACAAGGTAAGCCTACTTCATACTGACACTGGTACTGATAGCAACGTCGATCAGTGCGACGCTGTGACTTTCTATCTAAATGGATAAGATATGGCGAACATATTCAATAAAACAAATGAAAATAGTTAGGTATGCAGTTAGGACTGCCTTAGACTGCTGTTAGAAAGACAATATTTCCAGATATGTCCACTCCCGAAAACAAGTAATTTATGGGACCACCTGTCGAGGGGGTCAATACTGATCTACTAGAAAATGCTCGATCTGATTCTTCGTACGGATCACAAGTCCGGCAGTGGATAAAGCACGCGTGCACGCGTATTGAAAGCAATTCAAACGAATTTTGCACAAATTTTAGATAGGCGTATCCACCTATTTAGTTGGTTCCACTGTGCGACGGGACAAAAACCGCACCTCATTGACTTCTAGGCATTTCGCTAGGGTATTAATTAAGGGCCGTCTGGGGTTTGTTTAACATACTGCGAACGTACATGCAAATTGAAGGTTAACGCTTTTGACCCGCTGCACCTTAGGAGCCCTCAGTTGGCAGATTGATTTGATTTTGAGTTTTCGCTGTCCGCTGGTCATGAAGTTTTTTTATACCCTGAACCCATTTTCAATGGGAAATCAGGGTATAATGGTTTTGTTGAAATGTATGTAACAGGGAGAAGGAGGCGTGGCAGACCCCACAAAGTATATATATTCTTGATCAGGGTGACGAGCTGAGTTGATTTGGCCCTGTCCGTCTGTCTGTCCGTCTGTCCGTCTGTCCGTATGTATGAACGCGTCGATTTCAGAAGATATAAGAGCTAGAGACTTCAAATTTTTTTTTAAATGTCCGTAATTACAGCGCGCATATCAAGTTTATCATTAAAATTCGATAACTCATCCCGATCTTTTTTTATCGATAAAAAACCTTATCGAAAACCAGTTATAAAATTATATCTTCTACACCTTTATTGCAAGAGTCTCCAAATTTTTAATGTATGCTTATATGCAATTTATACAATTTCGGTTTTTGTTAAAATTTACCCCCCACCCTTAAATTCACCCCCTCACCCTCACTTTTGTAAAAAGCGTATTTCAAATACTAGAGACTTGTGCTTTGGCAATTACATGCATATCCATGTTATAATCATAATCTGAAAGTTTCATGAAGATCGTACGTCCATAAAAAAAGTTATTAAACAATTAAGTTCTCATAGTAAGCGCTCACTGCAGCCCATGCGTTTATGCGTGGGTGCTTGTGTGTGTATGTGTTTGTGTATGTGTGTGTATGTGTTTGTGTATGTGTGTGTGTATGTGTATGTGTGTGTATGCGCTTGTGTATGTATGCGTGTGTGTGTGTGTATGTGTGTCTGTATGCGTGTGTGTGTATGTATGCCTGTGTGTGTGTGTGCGTGTTTCTTGTGTAAGCTGAAAGACGCGAAAAATTATTGAAATATCTATTGCTCCAAGGGTTCAGGGGATCTCGTAGTCGAGCAGTCTCGACTAG
This sequence comes from Drosophila arizonae, assembly GCF_054131065.1. NCBI lineage: Eukaryota > Metazoa > Arthropoda > Insecta > Diptera > Drosophilidae > Drosophila > Drosophila arizonae. Next base: position 26,810,808 of record NC_142925.1, on the reverse strand, counting down.
AGCTTTCTTACTTGTTTTTTTTTTTGTGTTTTATTTATGAATGGCGCCTCGCACAAACTGGCACGGAATTAATTAATAGGCATTGACTGATATTCAATGCCTCGAGAGTTTTATGAAAACAAAAAGGCTAATAAACAACAACAAATAAAAGACAGTAGTACACACGTGCGGATCGGCTTTGATTCACAGACGGCGCCATCACAGCAAATGACTAGCCATTCAAGACGTCCGCAAACTCGTTGAGAAGTGCCCCAAGACGGTGATAACTATTCACAGACAACTATTTCTATCCGTAACTAGATCTGTGCAGAAGGGTCACGGCCTCTATGCCGTCGTGTAGGTCAACATTTTTATATTGATCAACTTTGACGAAATACGGCATATTCAATATACTCCTTATGCCAGCTTCACTAAGTCTATCTATATGATAATACACTCGAATAGACATTTATATAAATATCGAATGCACTAGTTCTAACCTTGAGCAGGAGTTCAAACACAAACCTATTAAAGTACTTTGCGTATTAGCCTGATAACGAAATCTGGCTCATCATGCTGGCGTTAACATTTACTTGAAGAACATCTACGTGATAGTTGGGCAGGCACCAATGATTCATACATTTTGATAACTGACATGCTAGGTGCAAAGTAGTACTGGGCCAGGCCTACTAGGCTGTGTATAAAAGCAGCAACGGTTTCCTGATCCAAATAAATAAGTAATATTCAAGACTTACATGCAGTTCCCAGAACAAACTTCGAAAATTCTCGTAACGCTGGCTTACACCCAATGTACGTAATCTGAGAAGTGTTATAGGGCCCATGCCCAATCTTTGCACGTGTATGGGTGCGCCGAAATTAAAGACCTACAATCGACACTCGAAAATGGAGAAAGCAAATCAATCCACAACGTGTGCGCACAAATTATGAGAGTTTTCTACAATCGCAGATTGGCCAGACCTAATCTATGTATTTTTGAAGGTCATTCGAGTGGTCTGTGAAGCGAACTTGTTGTGAGGCGATCTTGCTGGCTTGTGCCTATCTATAACGTAGGGCGATAGGTTTTGATTATTGTTACTTACGGCCAAGTGCCGGAGCGTCTGCGACGCGTCGTAGCTGTAAAGTAGTCATTACTATAGTACTCCAGTCCCTGAAGCGGCTTATCTTGATTATCTTTGGCAACGTTATCCTTTAGCCTGCTGACAGTTTTACTACAACTGCTGAAATTGCTTTTTGTCAACTGTTGGTGCGGGTGCTGATGGCGATGCTGACGCTGGCTGGCGCTCTGAAGGCCGAGGAGCTCATTGTAGTGGGTTAACTGTTGCAGCTCCTGACTTCTTCCATGGGCTCCGCACCAGGTTAAGCCATAGTTCCAGCGCTCTTCGAGGCGGTGCTGATGTAGAGTGGCCAGATCGATGTCCGAGCGGCAAGACATGGCTCAGATGCAGCTTTTGCAAATGCACTTTTCAAGTAATTCAAGGATCACAAATCAAAGTTCACTTTCTCAATTTCTTAGCACATTGCGGAAACTTGATCAAGCTGCAATATTGTATTTCGTTAGATTAACGTTTTCTTGGCGTTACACACTGCTAGCCAAACCACTTTAAAGACGGCCCTGGCCGATTGCTCAAAAATGTAAACAGATTTAACCTTGCTCCCTTTTTCGAAAAGTGTTAAAACGAACTTCACAAAAACCACGAATATTTTATTGTTGAGTCAGTGAGATGCCTCTTGATTCAGCATGGTAAGCACCGACAAAACGCGGTAAGAGCGTGAAATATATTTTAAATGAAAATATCATAGTAGTATGTTGCTATTTTGCAACAGGTTTTAGAATACAAATGATGAAAAACATTAGGTTTTTGCCTCTTCTTTTTTGCCTTTTTAACTTATGAATGCTTATGAATTTTGCTTAAGTTCCGGCTCTGACGTCAACTAATTGGCATGGGTATTTGCATAGAGATTCCAGTCAACACCAAGTCAACGAGAAATCTCAGCATGAAAGAGAGCAGGAGAAAGAGTTTCTCTCTATTTCTGCAAAACAAAGAGCCAATCATCAATCATTAATCAGCATCTTTTGAGCATCATTTTTGACAAAGGACAGAAGCCCTTGGCAAAAAATTGTTGTACATGTATGTGGAATGAGGTCATTTTCTATAATAAATTATAATTTTGCAAAATTAATTTTTGAGTGCATAAACTAAGAAATAGGGTAGATTAATCTCTTGATGCAAAACAGGAAGCAATGCATTGAAGTTCAAATATAAAAAATATTAATTACAATAATTGTGCACTTGCGTGAACTTGTAAACAAAGAAAACAAACAATACATTAACGAGCAGGTTTGTAGCGATTTATTGAACAAAGAAACGTCATGAAAACAAAGCAAGTACGTAATCTAGTATACTAGCTAGTATATACTAGGCTCGGGACTCGAGACTCAAGACTCAAGATTCAACACTCGTGCGTAATCGTTGGCTTGATCAGTGAGGCCACTCGAAGTCTTATTCATTCTTACAAAACAACGATTGCCGAGGAGGGCTGCACGTGTAAACGCCCAAGATTGTTTCAGTTAAATGAGCACTCCTGTTAAGATAGAAGGACTATTTAAAACACAGAAGTAACGTAGCTACATATTATATAAGATGGCGTTTTAAGCACACGTAGCTTTAGCCCTAGCTTCAAGCGAAGCCAACGACCGACATGAGAGAAAGAGAGCGAGCGAACGACCGACCGACAGAGATAGAGAGAGAATGAGATAATCTATACAAAAGACACGAGATAGGTAGAGATATCACCAGAGAAAGGCAAGGGGAGAGAAGAGAGCGCGCCCCGCCGATCTCACGAAACACAACCGTGCTGTCTGGTAAACCAGCGATAACTGAACTGAAACGCCAAAAAGGTGATAAACTTATAAATTGTTGTGTGATTTGAAAATAAAAGTTTAGGACCGTCTCCAATCGTCGCAAGCGATCAGGTGTAAACAGCTGAGAAATTTTTGGACACGCGTCGTATAATCAACAGAGAGCGCGCGAGAGACAAACAGAGGGAGAGACTAAATTTACTAACAGGTGCTTATGTGTCTAGTAGTATATATGTATGTTTGTATTTATATAAAAAAAATAAAAACAAACAGACCAACAACAGTAACCAAGTTATGTAAGCAACGCAGTAATTAGCGACTAGTCTTGCCTAATTATTACTTATATTCGAGTCTAATAATTACAATGTATGCCGCCTGTAAAAAAGCAGCTAGTTCTCCTTTAGAATGTGAGTGTGTGCGCGTGTTCGTTTATATGCATCCCGCTAATTAATTCAACTACTTCTTTTACTTACCACCACCAACGCATTTCTCTATCGGTAGCAGTGCCATTGGTCAGCAGGCCAGGCCCAGGAGCAGAGGACGCTGATCCATTGTTGTGGCGAGCACTGATTAAACTTATCAACTTATTGTCATGCTCATCGTAGTTGCCGCAGTGCGAAAATACACCTGCACTTCGTTCTCCAGTTGCACCTGGCACAGATTGTGCAGGGGATGTCTTAGTTGTTGGATTTTGATTTTGTATTATGTTATAGGAGGACGAGGACATGGCTTACACTCACAAATCAGAAAATTTAAGCTTTAAAGTGAAATTCCACAACACAAAACAGTATTTATTGGGACTTAAACGTATTTGCAAACATTTAATTTAGGCACCATGGTTATGGAATTATTAACGCAGTTGTGGTTGACCTACAAACGCGTTCACTTGACATCGTCTTTACAATTTTTATTATTAATATTATGGTTGACGGATACGCAGCCTAAATGCAGCATGCAACGCACTTTCAACTCTACCAACGTTTATTGATACATTTTTATTTATTTATTTACATATATGGAATTCATTACATTTTCTAAATTTAATCGATACGTCGGGAACCAGTTCGATTAATGAACAATCAGATTCCGACTTAAGTACAACCGCGAATAATTACTATCTTGCATAGTTTTGTCGTACTACATATAACTTTTACATATCAAAACAAGTCGGTATCTTATACAACTTATATATTTTTCAATATATTAACTTAACAGCGTTAAATCAGCTGTTATAAAACACATATCGATTATTCATGTCTGACTTTGGAGCATTCAATTGTAACATGCTAATCGCTTGTTGATATTAATAATGAAATAATTCAGAATTACGCAGAAAAATATAGTGTAAGTATACTGCAGCAAGTTTTGAAAATTAACTTTTCTTACAACTATCACTGACCAACTATTTAATAAATGTAGAAAGTATAGCTATCGATAAACTGAATACAAACTGGTTGCTATATCACTCAAAGATTCAGTTATTTTTAAATTCATTTTGGTTGACAGTTCAAGGACGGGATGGCTGTCAAAAAAAGTTGCTTAGTTATGCTTACCGAAACTGATTTCGCTTGTCGTATAAACTACCCATTTGTAGATTATTTTGTGTAGTATATGTTGTTTTCAGTACGGGCACTGCAGATCCATCTTCACACATTTGTCTAGCTCGGTCCATATCCCGTACATTCATTTTGACTTTAATTTAACTCAATTTAATAACAAAAATAAATTAAATAAATTTTTAAGTTTTACGCATAAACACAACCGCACGCTGTAACTGCTTAAAGTGTACTATAGCATACGCCTATATTTTGAGATTTTATGCATTTCATATGACTAGATAAGCACGCACACCTGTCACGACCCACACACACAATGGCAAACATACTTTGATATTGATTCGCACACCTTGAATCTGTTAACAAAAAAGGCAAAAGCAATCGACAGTAAAAAATGTATTTTAACATGAAGCAATGGCAAAAATCTGGTGTGTAAGTGTATCTTATGTAGACCTACGAAGCATTATCCATTCTCTTTCAGTTTCAGTTTTTTTGCCTAGACAAAAAGCCTGCTAATTGATGCTCGTTAAGTTCAAATGCCTATCATCGGAAGTGCTGATAGCTTGGCTATGGCAGTTCAAACAGATTAAGTCGAGGTGAGCAACATGTAACCACAATGTACATGGCATATTATGTGTACTTATATAAATACAGCAACGAAACTTAAAGTCTACTTAAACTGAAGTATTTCGTTGAAGACTGCGAATGGGCAACTCAGGGAGACAGTGTAAAATGAGTTTTTAATTAATTTTTCAAAATGTTCGAGTCGTTAAAATTAAACAATATGAAATAAAATTAAAATAATGTAGAATTCCGTTACATAGGCACACAAACAGAACGCGACTGCACATTTACACTACAGTGAAAGCTTGCAAGCTTACTATTTTCCAAATGGGTGTCTCTGAAACTTACTACACATCATACAATTTTGTATTTTCAATCTCATCGAATATATCCTCCGATCCAGATGCAGTTAAGTCTGATAATTCATCAAGACATTTCTGACGCTTGCGCACATTCCAATGCAGTCCATCGGCTAGCGACGCAAACCAGTCAGATATTTGATCTTGGGCACAAATACTGGGGACGGGATAAATTGACGTGGTTACGCGCAGACTGTCGCCATGAAACAGCTCTTGGCGATTGCGACCATCAAAGCTCACCCATGAAGTATTCCGACTCTCGGGTGAAACTGAAATCTGCATAACGCGCAAAAGAAGCGAATTATATTTGCTTTCTTCTAAAAGTTTATTATTAGTACTTGCTTTTAATTCAACCCCTGCGGGCACTACTATCGGTCGAAAACTCAACGAGTGCGGACATATTGGTGTCACCATAATGGCAGGCACGGAAGAATGTATCATGGAGGCACCAGCGGCCACCGCATACGCCGTGCTACCCGTAGGCGTGGACACAATCAAGCCATCGCCCTGCACCGACGTAATATACTTGCCATCTAAAAACAAATCAATATTGCTTAAGTACGGTGATGGGCCACGGTCAATTACGACTTCGTTTAATACTAATATGCTGTTGGCCAAGGAGGACGACGGCTCAGCATTCGAATCTACCGCATGTTCGAACTCGTGGGGATTTTCGCTTTTTCGATGCATCACGCAACGTAGCCGACTACGCAATGTAAGCGCTGCATGGCCCTCCAATATACTGGTTAGTTGTTCTTGGAAATTATCAAACCGAAATGGCGTCAAAAAGCCCAAAGATCCTAGGTGGAAGGCCATCACAGGTGGTACCGATTGCTGGAACAATAGCGAAGCATATAATAGTGTGCCATCACCACCAAGACAGACAATAAAGTCGATACGGTCTGTAAGATCATCCCGGCCATCTCTGTTAGGAGAATATTTTTTAGATATAACTTACTAAAGACAGCTATGCTTAAAACTTGCTTGAAAGTCACCAGCTTATCGCGAATAGAGCGAAATTTTATGTCTTCGTTAAGAATAACGTCGTCTAGCACCGCAGACTCTACCCAAACAACCATATTCTTCTCCTGAACCAACCAAGTGACCAGCTGCACGAATGGCGTCAGTACGGAGGCATCGCAGACTTTCTTGATGACCAGCACCGTGAGTGGGGGCTTGTACCATGTCAGACGCTGACTGGCTGGATCTTGGATTTGCATAACCATTGCCGAGTTTTTCATAATACCCCCACATGGTCCAAATTGCTGGAACGGTGACGGTGCGTTTAGGCTGCGAGTACGCCTTTAAAAAAAAGAAAGATTCTTCTATTAACCATTGATTTTAAAGAAACGGCTTTATTAGTGAAAAAGGCGTAGTTGAGATTGCGGATATGTGAAGTATTTTCACTTATCTCTTTGATGCGCAGATGAGCGGGTGATGGCAAATGAGACAAAAAAGCTCACCACCACCAGCTGCTGTTCATGATGTCGTCAGACGCTGTGCTGGATGCATCGTTGTCATTTACAAGCCTTTTGCCAAAATTATGGCACGGTTGCGACTGTCGCGGACTTTGTTTTACATGATTGTGTTTTAACGATTCTGGCGTAGTAGACATTATAAAATTTCACTGTATTGAGTTTTAAACCATTTTTTTATTGAATACAAAAATGTGACTGTAGACTGCGTCTGGCAAAATACCGATAAAAACTTAGGTTCCCAAAAATACCTAAGATGGACATTGACATTAATATTGCATACTTTTAACAGCTGGTATTATTTACGAATAATATGCTTTCATTGAAGTTTTTTTTTCAATTTTATTGAATATTAATAGAGCATTACTTATATCAATGTCGCTTACAGATACAACCACATTAAATGAAATACTATTTGTGATTCAAGGAATCCAACAATCCAACAGTGCAACAATATAGTTCATACATATTCCGTACTATTTTTAGTTTTTTACTTACCGAAATTGTTTACGTCTTTCATTCAAATCTAAAACACGTGCTCTCCTCAACGGCTTCGGAGAACTTAGTGTTTCATATTTGCTATCAGGATCATCCTCCACAGATATAGAGTTGGCTGCCATTTGGAGAGCCAATTGCATCTCTTCGTTGCTCATTTTGACAGGATGTTTAAAATTATTGTTTTACGATAAATTTGATCGCAACTTCACTGTCAGAGTGTTAAATTTCAACTAAATGGTTTTCTATGCCTTAACTTATATAATATATACATCAGCTGAATACAACATTTATTTACATATGTACGTACGTGAATATACGCAAACATGGACATGTATATGTAAAGTACTGTATTGAATAAGCACACATACTCGTACTTTGAATTTTAAAGATCGTACTCGAAACAATAATGCAGCCTCTATTGTATTCGAATAGAATATACCACGCACACAGTTCTACATCACTTAATAAGCTATTGCTAATTTACTGATGCAAAAGAAGAATTAGCATTCTCATCTTCATCCAGGATCTGAGTACTTCCTTTAATACTTTAAAGGTCAATCAAAAGTGGAATGCCCCGATTGTATAATATTACGGTTACAGGGTATACCTGTAAATTTACATTTTATCTCAACAGACAGATTATACACATGTATATGTACATATGTACATGCATATGTAATCACAGATATATTTTGTATACGAGTGAAAACATGTGTAGCGAGTGTTAATAATTTTCTAGTTTCTGGCGAATGGTATAAGGGTTTTGTTAAATGTATGTAACAGGCAGAAGGAGGCGCGGCAGACCCCATAGAGTATATACATATGCATATATTTGATCAGGGCGACGAGCTGAGTCGATTTAGCTCTGTCCGTCTGTCCGTATGTTTGAACGCGTCGATCTCAGAAAATATGAGAGCTAGAGACTTGCAATTTTTTCCTAGGTCCTTGTATACCACGCGCATATCAAGTTTTGCTTCAAATATCCTTAACTTGTCCCGTTATTTTTTTATCGATTAAAAACATTATCGAAAACCAGTAATAAATTTATATCTTCTACATCTTCAAAGCTAGAGTCTCCAAATTTTTAATGTAGATTTAAATGTGTTTTATGGAATTTCGATTTTTGTCAAAATTTACCCCCACACCTAATTCACCCGTCACCCACATATTTGTAAAAGGCGTATTTCAAATACTAGAGACTTGTGCTTCGGCAAAATGCATATTTATGTTATATTCATAATCTAAAAGTTTCGTGAAGATTGTCCATCCACAAGAAAAGTTATTAAACAATTAAGTTCCCATAGTAAGCCACTACTGCAGCCAATGCGTGTTTATGAGTGCGTGCGTACGGCTGTGTGTGTGCGATTATGTGTGTATGTGCGAATAATTATTCAAAATTTCAGTTGCTCCAATGGTTCAGGGGATCTCGTTGTCGGTCAGTCTCGACTAGAACTTTCTTACTTGTTTAATAAATTAATTGCGTTCACCCTGCGGCAAACAGACGGAAACTATATGTAAACAATTATAGGTAATTCAAGGTAATCCATTGTAGCTACAAATTTATTGTGTATAAATTAAATCAATCAGTCCGTTCAGCTCAGGCTTTTCTAGGAATTATTTCAATAATATATATTATGATTTAGTTGAATATTCGCAGTAAGCTCAAAAAGCTCACTGCTGTGCATAAAATACCAGTTCAGTTTTTGGTATTTTGTATGTATATCGATTGAGTTCTCGATTAATCAGTAAGCGCTGAGGCAAAAATTATTTCAGTGAATTGTAACTGTAAGATTTGTTAAAAGTTGCGTAGCTTAAAAAAGAAAACAATAACTTCAATGGCAACGAAAGCGTCTTTAACTATGAAAATGCTAGCTAATCGTGTAGGCAACTTTGTACCCACGGCTTGTATAAATAACATAAGGTAAGCGCTACCACATGGCCCACTTCTGTGACGTAATAATGGACGCTTAATTCTTGTGGCCAAATCCTGACAGCTTGCTATGCCATTCCCAATCACATTTGCTACGGGGTTATACAACGGAAAAGAAAGAGCAAGCGGTAGCTGACGATGCCACAGCAGCGGACCAGAAAAAAGTGCCACAATCACTGGAGATTGAGAGGCTGACGCAAGAGTTGGCGGCAGCTAAAGAGCAAAACAGCGAGCTTTTAGACAAATATAAGCGTGCACTGGCTGATAGCGAGAATATGCGCACACGGTTAAATAAACAAATAAGCGATGCGAAAATATTTGGAATACAAAGTTTTTGCAAGGATCTGCTAGAAGTGGCCGACACACTTGGCCATGCAACCCAAGCAGTTCCTAAAGAAAAAGTAATCTTAATTTAGTTCTCATTAATAACACAGAATTTATTATACATTTGGTCTATCTCTTAGCTCAACGACAATTCCGATCTGAAGAATCTGTTTGAAGGCCTAAGTATGACACGCGCTTCATTGCTTCAGGTGTTCAAGCGTCATGGTCTAGAACCAATTGATCCAATCAATGAAAAATTCAATCCAAATATGCACGAAGCACTGTTTCAAAAAGAAGACTCCACTGTTGAGGCAAACACGGTTATAGAAGTTACCAAGCTCGGCTACAAACTACACGAGCGTTGTATACGCCCCGCTCTGGTTGGTGTGTCCAAATGATAATACCACGATGCTCATCGTTATCCTATCTTATACGCAAGCGACATTTACATAGACTATTTTCCAGTTTGCACTTTGTCTTATGCTGCTAAATTCATGTACGATACGATACTATGTAAATACATATAGGTTATCCATATACAGGGAATTTACCCATTTCCTAGTTATTAAGCGCACTGAGGCGCTCAGGGTACAACTTATTTTCCCATCGGACTTAAATTCTTTAGTTTAAGCGATGTATTTTTAATAAACTCTAGTTTATTATTATTTTCAAATTGAAATGTTTCAAACGAACAATATTTATACATTTATCCACTAAGTTCGAAAATTCTGAGAAGCCATATGAAATTTGATAATTATACAGGTAGTCGATGGCAATGAATTTTCAATGGAAATCGTAATTTTCGATGGCCAACAGGTAAAAAACGTTTCGCCTATGCCATCGAGCATTCGTAGTAACAAGAAAAGAGAATTCCACGAAAGTAGGCCCAAACAAGAATACGGATTAGGTTTCTCAAGGCTCGATCGACAATGATTTATCAGTTGTTCTTTTAACCTCGTGTTGAGCAGAATGTTCGCTGAACTCCTGAAGTTTCTTTTGCATTTGGCTCTGTGGCAATGTATAAGCGGCCGTATTCCATTGATGCCCAAACTCTACGGGCAAGACAGTGCAATTATTGTTGACACTGATAAGCTCAGATTGAATCCAAAGTTACAAAATGGAATCTATTATAATATTCCCGCCTTTAAGCTCATCCATCCGATCACACATAATCCATCGTCTATTACGTACACAGAGACAGCAGTACCAAGAGGGGCTGGCGAGTATCCCAAGGATTTGATTGACATCGCTCGCACTAAGCTGGGCTTTAAGCGAATAGATCAGCTGCCCAGCCTAAGTGAGCTCGGGAGTCTGCTGGGCACTAGCAACGACGATGAGACAATCAAATATGTGCGCTCTCTGACTTCCACGGATCAAGGCATAGCACTGATGAAGGCATACTTGGAGTCAACCGATTCCAACAATGATAGCAAGGATAAGCCGGAAGCAAATGATAACTATAACAATGCCGATTTCGATGTCGACTACGATGCGACGCCATCCAGGCTCGATATACCTGTAACAACGCCGCAGATGGAAACGGGGGGCTTGATGAAGGGTGTGAACGAGTTCATAAATCAATACAAATTGTGGCCGGGACTGGATAATAGCACAAAATCCAGACGGTTGCCATATAAGCATATGCTGGTGGCACCCGTTCAGCCAAACAGCAACCATAAGCAGAGTTTAACACCAGCCTTACGACCCCTACTTTTACGGAGCCCATTGCCCTATCATTATCCTATTCCATTACGACCCGTATTATTTCCAAAACCCATGACAACTACTACAAAGCCAGCCCCAGTCAGCAACGACGCAAACACGGATTTGAGGCCGCCACACCTCAACACCCCTAAGGGGACGACATCTGATCTTGTGGCCCCGCATGTTCACGAGCTAGCGCGGATTGCTAACATTTCCCCAGACCTTCTTGACAGCTTTTTGCAACAACAACCAAAGCTGGCCGAATTGGCGAAAAGGTTTAGTCGATTACCGCTGGCTCAACAGCACAGCAAAGCTATTGACTCGCAATTGTTTATGGCTGTCAAAAGAGCCCTGGCACAGGATAACTTAAAGCGTTTGCTTGGAGCATCGCAGACATAGATTAAGTATGGTGTCGTCAATAATAAAAATTATATAAATGTAACATATACATATTTTTAAACTGGGCTAGTAACGGAATTTACGATGTCCCTTTATAGCCATTCACATACATATGTATGTGAATAAATACATTTAAATTCATACATATACATGTCGCGACACCTCAAAATGCAATGTCCATGGGACTTAGTGGTCAATGTATTATTAAATGTCGTTAGTTTTTTCTACCGTTGCTTGCATTATCGTCGCCTAATTATCAATCAGCGACCATTTACTGCTCAACGCAAGGGTATTCTTGATAAGTACATACATATGTATGTACGTAATACAATGTGTGTTTAACAATTTAATGAAAATGATGTACTAGGTATTTTGAGCACATCACTTTGGTAAGATAGTTAAATTACTCTTTGTCCATTAAAATAGCACCCGAGAGAAGAAAGTTACTAAACTAACGAGCGTGCATTGGACAATAATTATTACATAGGGTATTTTACAAAATTACTACATATATGTATCTTGATAGAAAAATATAACCACGTGGCACGTGCATCTAGAGTACGCTTTCGAAAGAACATAGGAAGCATTGCGATATACAACGAGCAACGCTAAGTATTTTAACAGTGATATTTGTCACTGCAAACATAGCTATCGATAAAATCGATTGTAATGTATAGAGTTTACAGATTATCAACTCTGTGTATAATTGCAACAGTGCTGACAATCTAAATGGGAGCGCAAATTGCGTGATCAATCTTGACTTCAAACTCTCAGAGATGTCTGCGATTGTTCATAACCACTGACCAAACAAAACAACACAGTGGTCAGTGTCATAACTATAGACTTAAATTTAAGCGAACATCCACTAACAGTTACCATTTCTTGAGCCAGCTTTTTGTGATCAGCTAGTAAAGAAGTTCTTAACATAGAATGCTCGACGATAAGTTATAATAGTAAAAATGGAAATGTCAAAACCAAAATCAATGTAGGTGCTTTTCTCAATAAATTTTTTATTAGTTGTATGTCCCACAAGCTACTAGGATGACACCGGTTTCAAAGATTAAGGAAATCGCTATACAAAGTGGTATAGCCACACTGTCCTAAATATTTTACTATTTACATATACACTCAAAGTGCACATTCGTAAACCCAAGGCTTATCAAGTTTATTTCAATAAATCATATGATTGATTCGAACTTATAAAAAATTGTAAACTTTTTTTTTTTTTAAGTTATGAGAATGGTAATTATTGTAGAGAAATTGAAAAAATACTAGCTCTAGCGATATATCGATATTGGCAGGGCTGCTAGTAAATAAACTGAAACGGAACATACACGTCGTAAACGTCACCAAAAAACTACTTGCAAACAAATTATTGACAAATTTCGTATTAATAAAATGTTTAATTAAGCTTATTCTTCCGTACACAATTGGCGAGCGTATGTGTGTATGAGTGTGTGTGCGCCTTGCTTTGTCTAAATGGAATAAACCTGTACATATGTAAGAAACAGAGCTGCAGCAGCAAATTATTGAAAATTCGTACGTTTCGTGCCAAATTCCTAAAGGTTGAAACCAATTAGCTGCAATTACTGAGTCTGGACACAATGTCACTGCCAGGAAATGGTATTTATGTGGTACGAGGTGAAATGGCCACATTAATGACGGCCATGCGACGTGGTACGCGTTGGAACGCAACAGCCTACGTGGTAAGTTCCTGACGTAAATATGTAGAATACATATGTATATATCCTACCAACATATTTAACTTGATCATTTAAATGCAGGATGACGAGAAGGACGGCTTGTTAAAATCGTTCATCGATCTGAAGCAGGTGCTTAACCGAATTGAGGATCTGCGTTTAATTGAGCCGAACGTGTTTCTGGCGCCCTTTCTTGAGGTGATTCGAACAGCAGACACCACGGGACCACTAACTAGTCTCGCCTTAGCCTCAGTCAATAAATTTTTGTCATATGGCTTGATTGGTATGTACAAGATTATTTTTACGTCTCTTTGGGTCTTGCCATCTGATTATGAATTTTCTTTAATATTGAAAATTTAGATCCTACAACCCCAAATCTAGCTGTAATTGTAGAGATGATTGCAGATGCAGTTACGCATGCCCGTTTTATGGGCACCGATCAGTCGTCTGACAGTGTAACATTTATGCGTGTTATCGAAGTGCTGCACACTCTAATCCGAAGCCCAGAAGGTGCTGCTGTAAGCAATGAGTCAATGTGCGAAGTGATGCTCAGCTGTTTTAAAATCTGCTTCGAGCCGCGTCTTAGCGAACTGCTCCGCCGATCCGCAGAACAGTCTCTGAAGGATATGGTGCTATTGTTTTTCATGCGTCTGCCACAGTTCACAGAGGACGGCAGCGATACTGCACTACAAAAGCGGTTTACCATTTATGAAGCAGCTGGTGCAGCTACAGAGAAACATAAGCGTAAAGCACAGCCGTCCTTGACTGCGCCACAACGCAAATCATCTACAGCCGAGGAGCCCCCCCAGACGCCGCAGAGCGCGTTAGGGGCACCCACGCATTTGAAGGCACCTATTCTCGCAACTACACCTGCTTCTCCAGCTGGCAATATTCTGGATATGCAGGGCAAGATAACGCAGACACCCACCACAACAACAACTGTTAACAATGTTGGGAATACAATCAGTGCAGGACTAGATGTACCATCAATTCAGGTGGAGGCTACGAAGCCTGACGAAGCAGCCGATGGAGAACAGGAGTCTACAATTGCCACGCTAGGCGACTCCAATAGCAACGAATATATTAACTCTGTGGGAGTGCGGTTCACCCAGCAGTCGTCTAGCCAGGATGCGGCAGCATTGTCTTCTACGCTAACGCCTTATGGTCTACCCTTCATTCAGGAGCTATTTCGGTTTCTTATTATATTGTGCAATCCGTTGGATAAGCAAAACTCGGACAGCATGATGCACACTGGTCTAAGCTTGCTGACCGTGGCCTTTGAGGTGGCTGCGGACAACATTGGAAAATATGAAGTATTGCTGGAGCTGGTCAAAGACGACTTGTGCAGAAATCTAATATCGGTAATAATATGTATTATAAAGATTGTATGGATAATTTAACACGTTTCCTATTTATCAGCTGCTCAGCTCCGAGCGTCTCAGCATATTTGCCGCTGATTTGCAGCTTTGTTTTTTGCTCTTTGAATCGCTTCGAGGCCATCTTAAATTTCAATTGGAGTGCTACCTGAAGAAGGTGAGCGAAATCATAGCAAGTGATAATCCGAAGACCCCATATGAGATGCGAGAACTGGCGTTAGACAATCTGCTGCAACTGTGGCGCATTCCTGGTTTTGTTACGGAATTGTACATTAACTATGACTGCGACCTGTACTGTACAGACATGTTTGAGAGTCTCACCAATTTACTCAGCAAGTATACGCTCTCAGCCACTAATGCAGTCTACAGCACGCACATTATCGCGATGGATACGCTAATCAGTGTCATCGACTGCATCGAACGTAACTGTGCGGCTGCCAAGAGCAATAACAGTCTTAACAACACTCTGGCTCAGACTCCAGCGATTGATGTTGGTGGCAGTCGACACTCGCGCCATAATAGCGGCCTTGAAGGCATAGTCATTGACAACGGGGAGGAGCACGTTGAAAATATTGCGAGCTTCATCAACAACAGCTCACAGCGTTTGCGACTGCAGTCTGCGGGAGAGAGTGGGGGCATAACAAGCGAACAACTAGCAAGCGTTAAGGAGAAGAAGCGTTTGTTGTCCAAGGGTACTGAGTGGTTTAATCAACGACCTGACAAAGGCATTCAGTACTTGCAAGAACATGGCATTCTAGATGCTCAACTTAATCCCATGCAAGTGGCACTTTTCCTGCGAGAGAACCCGGGTCTTGATAAAAAAATGATTGGAGAATATATCTCTAAAAAGAAAAACGTCGACTCCAAGATTCTCATCAATTTTGTGGATTCGTTTGACTTCACTGGGCTTCGCGTTGATCAAGCTCTACGTCTCTATTTAGAAACTTTTCGGTTGCCTGGCGAGGCGCCGTTAATATTTCTCGTATTGGAACACTTCTCGGATCATTGGCATGTAAGTAACTCATTTGCACAAGCGAGTACATTGCATGCAAGGTAGAATCTGTATTCAATAACTTGTTTTATAGAGTCAAAACAATGAGCCCTTTGCCAATACGGATGCCGCTTTCCGCTTGGCCTACGCTATCATCATGCTAAATATGGATCAGCACAATTCGAACGCTAAACGTCTTAACGTTCCCATGACGCTGGAAGACTTCACAAAGAACCTTCGTGGCCTAAATGGTGGACAAGATTTTGATCAAGAAATGTTAGCGCAGATCTTCAATGCAATTAAGTGAGTGGTGTGTGCTATAGTTGTTTTAAAGATAATTCAAAATGTATAATCTGTTCCCGCAGAAATGAAGAGATTGTGATGCCCGCCGAACAAACTGGGCTTGTACGCGAAAATTATTTATGGAAGATGTTGCTGCGTCGAGGTGCGACCCATGACGGGCATTTCCACTATGTGAGCGATGCTGCCTACGATGTGCAAATCTTTAATATTGTGTGGGGTGCTTCGTTAAGTGCTCTGAGCTTTATGTTCGACAAGAGCACCGAGACGGGATATCAGCGGACCCTGACAGGTAATTTTGACTCAGCTTGATTCGAATTGAAGTTGATTAATGAATACAATCGAAAAACTTATCTGCTGCAGGCTTCAGTAAATCGGCAGCTATATCGGCGCATTACAATCTCCATGATGACTTTGATGCTCTTATCCTAACTCTGTGCAAGTTCACGACGTTGTTGAGCAGCGTAGAACAGCACGAGTCAGTGCCAGCCAACAATGAAATCCAGCAGGCAGTGAATTTTGGTCTCAATGCTAAGGCGCAAGCGGCAATGAGAACAGTGTTTCTCCTAGTGCACGGCTATGGAGACAGTCTCCGAGAAAGCTGGAAGCATATTTTGGACCTGTTTCTGCAGCTTTTCCGTTTGAAATTGCTACCCAAATCTCTGATTGAGGTAGAGGATTTCTGTGAACCCAATGGCAAGGCAATGCTGGTACTGGAGAAACCACGCGAAAAGCAAGAGTTGGGTCTATTCTCTAGCCTCTACTCATTTATAAGCTCAGAGGGTCAGCGGGAGCCCACTTACGAAGAGCAAGAAGTTATCAAACACGGTCGAAAGTGCATTAAGGAATGTCAGCTGGATCAAATGTTGCAGGAGTCAAAATTTGTGCAACTGGAGTCACTGCAGGAGTTGCTTAGATGCATATTATCTTTGATAAAGGCACCAGAAACACCAAAATCCAGCGGACAGCCATATGCGGAAGACATAACTGTATTTTGGATGGAGTTTCTTGTGAAGATTGTAGTCCACAATCGTGATCGCATGGTCCCGCTGTGGCCAGGTGTGCGTGATCAAATGTTGCATCTATTGCTTGCCAGTGCACAGAACGGCTATGATTATCTGCTTAATCGCTGCATCGTGGCTGTACTAAAGCTGGCAATCTATTTGATGCGCAATGAAGAGTTGTGCCCTGTTGTATTGCAGTCACTCAAAAGTCTTTTGTCATTGAAACCAGCACTTTTGCTGCGCATATCTAATCAAATTTCCATTGGCATCTACGAGTTGCTGAAGACCTCTGCTCAAAATATTCACTCGGAGCAAGATTGGCAGATTATTTTCAATTTACTGGAGTGCGTTGGCGCTGGCGCGGTTTCGCCTAACTGTGAAGCTGGACAGCAGATAACAATGCCGCCCAATGGCCGCGCAGCATCTGACTGCGAAGAAGACTTAACGGCTGTGTCACTCGAGCGCGGATACACATCAGATTCAGAGTTGAATAAGACAGCGAGTGCAGCTGCACCTTCTAGTCCCACCGCGGAGAACTGGATATTGGTTGGCAAAGACAGTGAATTGACTACTGCATCAAGGCATGTTTAACGTTTTCTTAAAAGTTGATATACCTCGTTCATAATTCACAATTCTTGTATTTAGGCCCCAATCACCACCCAGCTCCGGCACACCTGTTGTCAACTCGCTGGTGTTTAACTGTCAGCTGCAAGATCATTCACCCTTTGCATTATTTAAGTGCTGGGACTCGCTAGCATTCATCGTTCGCAGCGTTGCTCACATTACGCCGTACAACTTTGAGGCCTGCGTGCGTTGTATTCGCATCTTTGTGGAAGCGTGCCGCGATGGTGGAATTCACCAGCGTCGAAAATTTGAGGCCATTGTCAAGAAACGTAATTTTAAAAAGCGCCAGGAGAGCGCACGTGAGCCAGGTGTGTTCAAGTCTACATCAACTGGAAACTTAACTTCAGCAGTAGGCGACATTGGCGAAAGGAATACTCCAAATGCCGCGGAACAGGAAGAATTGGCGCAGCGTTACGAACAATTGTCCATTCAGTTACTAGACCTCATGTACACGTTGTACACGCGCACTGCACAAATTTTTCGGTGGTGGGCCGAGGAGGGCTGCGCGGTGTCACAGTCGGGAGCACTATGGACGCCTGGCTGGTGTCCGTTACTGCAGGGCATTGCAAGGCTAGCTATGGATCGTCGGCGCGAGGTGCGCACCCATGCCATCTCCTGTCTGCAGCAGCGAG
Source organism: Drosophila arizonae (assembly GCF_054131065.1). Taxonomy (NCBI): domain Eukaryota; kingdom Metazoa; phylum Arthropoda; class Insecta; order Diptera; family Drosophilidae; genus Drosophila; species Drosophila arizonae. The sequence continues at coordinate 26,792,512 of NC_142925.1, read as the reverse complement.
CATTGTTGGTCCACGATTTACAAACGCTTTCAGGCGCGGAGTGGAGCTCTTGTTTCAAAAATGTCCTGTTTCCGCTGCTCAACGAGCTACTGCCGGAGAGCCCTGCTACGAGTCAGCTGGACAGCTCTCTGTTGGAGGAGTCACGCATTCGAACAGCTACCATAATGTCTAAAATGTTCTTGCAGCATTTGACAACGCTTATTGAGCTGGGCACGACATTTAACGACCTGTGGCTCGACATATTGGACTATATTGACCGTTTCATGAAAGTCGGCTCCGACACGCTTTCCGAACAGATGCAGGAAATACTTAAGAACATGTTGCTTGTGATGCACTCTGTACGCGTTTTCCATAACCAGGACGGCTCACTTCAAGAAGCTTTATGGGAACTAACTTGGCGGCGTATAGGAGAGTTTCTACCTAATCTCAAAGCAGAGCTGTTCCACGATGAAGGTGCGTCGGGTGTGGGTGGGTGGCTAGTCGAATGCTAAGCAAAGCCGTAGCGTTTTAATGTCCGGTAACCGTCCGCCTGCAGATTTGGTCTCGCCAGCCATATCGCTGGAGATAACAAAAATCACTAACGAGCATTCAATGTCGTTGCCCTTGCCAGTGCGCGGTTACGATTTGGCACCATTTGCGACTGCTACAGCTAGGAGTGTGGGCTTAAACAGGGCCTCTATGCAGGTTAAGCGTCAAAAGAAACTGTGGACCCGTTTGTATTTTAAGCCAAAGATGCTCAAGGGTCTGACCAAGAAGTTCAAATGAAATTGAAATGTTTAGTTTTTGTCAACAATTTTGATATTTTCGCTTTTATTCGTTATTTAGCTATTAATTAATTCAATTGTCTCACTGCTCGTTTTGCAGGAAAGCGAGCTCAGACATTGACCAACACTACAGCCGCTCAGCAGGTGTCCTCTGCAGCTGTTCTACCTAACCATACATCACAGCTGCCAGATCAGACTGTCAAGGCAACTACTGATGCAGTTGCTGTTGCGATTGTTGGAACAGCTGCCCCGTCCTCACCTGTAGAATCGCCGCGACGGAGCATAATTCTTCAGCCTCCTATGACTGACGCACTCCAGCAGGCTCCCAGCTTTACTTTCGCGCAGGTAAGGTCACTGTTTTTAATTTTGTAAGCCAATAAGCTTATCTTCTGAATATTCTATTTCACCAGCCCATATTAGTCCCTTCGCAACATTCTACAGAACAACAGCAGCAACAACAGCAACTGCAGCTTTCCGTTAACAATAACACATTGCTTCCTGACTTGATCAATGACGCTGCTGCTTCAGCTTCAACAGCTGTCCACACAAATACGTATGTAAGGCCCGTTCAGGCTGTTATCCAACCGGAAGTGTTGACTTCGCCAGCAATGGTTAGCATTAACAACTACGCCATTGAGCTGCCAGCTACACCGCCGAATTCAGTTGAAAATCAGCAAGCTCTGTATCAGCAATTCCAGCATCAACAGACGCAACAGACACCAAGTGATGTTCCCCTTAGTCACCTGCTGGCCTGCAATGCTTATCCATCACTTCCCAGAATGCCGACTACATCCATTGTCCAAAGCTTTGTTCCAATCTATGAGGCGTCAACGGCGGTGCAAACAGGAAATGCGTCAGACATATATCACGAATATGTGCAGAATCCTTATAATATAACTTTACAACAGGCGCCGCAGGATCAACGACAGCCACAGGTACAACCACATCCATATTCACAGCAACCTCAGTCAGCAGAGGTGCTCTTTCCGTCTGTAGCAACGCCCGCCAACTACTTTAGTGCTAACGTCGATCCCAGCTCCATACCACCCGGCTCTGAACTGCTTTATGGACAGCAGTAAGCAGTGCATATAAAGTTTAACATAAAAATGTAATTTTAGTCGATTTTATTTTGTGTATTTTAAAAACATGTATCTTGTATACATCTGAAATGTTTTAACACATTCCGCGGGTGAATGTGTTTATGGCTTTCAAATATGACGAGTAAGCTGTAGTGGTAAACCACACTTTTTCTAAAAGATCGAAATGAATTCGATGAATTATCGGGGAAACGATAAAGCTTTATAACAATGTTTGATTTACTGAGAACTGTTTCAGATATATTATTTATATGAATCGTATGTATGTTATGCAAAATGGCAATTGTAAATACTGAAATCTAAAATATAGAGAAATGGATATGAATTTGTTGTTACTACATAATTTAAGAGTTCCTCATATATTCAGTTAAACAATAGAAAAAAAAAACCCAGACTCCGTGACAATGCCTTCCTTTAGACATTGCCGTGACCAGGATTCGAACCTGGGTGAACCTGGGTTACCACGGCCACAACGTGGGGTCCTAACCACTAGACGATCACGGCTACGCCTGGTTATTGAAAATGTCGAGCCTAACTACCAAAGATGTACAAAGCTGATCAAATAATTTATTTTCAATTTAGCCTATATACATACATTACATATCTTTCGGAAAAATAATTGAAGACAGAATTCTACAAATACATAATGTCAAAATAAGAATATTTTAATGCAGAATGCAGATTAATCGTAATAGAAGCTGGCTAATTTATTCAATATTAAATTTAAATAAAAATACAAAAAAAGTTGTTCAAATTCGACTCCGTGACAATGCCCTCTCTTATTAGCATTGCCGTGACCAGGATTCGAACCTGGGTTACCACGGCCACAACGTGGGGTCCTAACCACTAGACGATCACGGCTACGTCGAATCTGTCATACATTTCTCTAAATCTTGCTTTTATCTTAAATAGCATATATATAACGAACGAACGATAGATGGGGATTAACAATTTTAGATGTTACTGGTTTCGTAGCAATGACACGAACATGTTTTTTGTAAGAACTCAATATTTAAATTAAATAATGGGCTGTTGCGTACTGTTTAATTCAACAAAAGTAAAATTTGGTGAATAAATATATACCCATATATTGTATGAGCATACGAAAGATAGATGGCGCTATAGCTACAAAATAATTTAATAATACTGGTTTGACATTACTGGCATAGCAGCAATGGCACGAACCTTTATTTTTTAAGACCTTCATTTTCAATTGCAGTATAGATGGCGCTGTTGTACACTATGTAATTCAACAAATGTATAGTTTTACAAATAAATATAAAATACCAAACATAAAATCCACTGGCACACGTAGTCGTACAATACAAAGGTACTGAACTGAATATGACTTCGATTTAGGTCTGATGACTTTTTTCAATCAAGTAAAATATGTTTCTATTAATTTTATATTCTATTATAAAAAATCTAGAAATCCAGACCCCCATGACAATGCAATCCCATGCATTGCCGTAACCAGTATTCGAACCTGGGTAACCCCCGGCCACAACGTGGGGCTCTAACCACTAGACGATCACGCCTACTTCTGGATGACCCATTTCAAGTGGCACCGGAAAAACTATACCTTTCTCAGTTAGCTTAATTTTTACGACCAATTTTTGCAAATAAGAAAAATAATAAGTGAAAATACAACTACACTAACTACAATAAACATAGGTACACATGCGTCAATTATACATATGTACATATAAATTTTTGCATGATTTCTATTACGCTGATAATCTTATAATGTGTGTCGACAGATGTAATTAAATGCAAAATATAGATATTGTTTTTTAGCGATAGTGCGAGTGAGACAGCCATATACTATGTATATAATATGTACAACATAACTAACTATCAAGACTTATAATTCGATATCCAATATCCAATGTGTTCAGTTATCCGATGTCCCAAATATCCACTAATCTCAGACACAGAATCGTTTCAGTTTTCTTGATTTTATACCCCCATATTCTCAATGCTCAATCAGTTGAAACAATTGGAGCTAAGTCCTCAAGTTGTGCCAGGCGCACATCAAATACAACTAGCTCTTACATTCAAACATGTGTACATTTGTATATGATGCTTGTGTGTGTGTGCAGGAGTGTGTGTACATGTCATGTGTGTAGGCAAAATATCAATTGAATGACCTTCTCTGCGGCATGAGCGCAGTTTTATTCCATCTCAACCTTTGTTGCTCATGTGGAAACGAGTGTGAAATTCTTCCAGGCGCACAGAACTTGAGTAAGGTGAGTTGAATTCACCATGGACTGGGAGCACATTAACATTATCGAGACTATGAGAAAATTTCTTATTTGTAGTTTGCTTAAAATACCTGATGCTCGCAAGAGCCGACAGTGTTTTGGGCGCCACTATTATTTAGTATTATTATCATTGACAATCGGAATATCTCTCCAACCATAAAACGGATGTTTGTTTGGCTGCATAGATTAAAGATTAAATGAAATCAATGACAAAAATGTAAATCCACGGATTAGCCCCACACTTAAGTGCATATGTATGTATATGTGTGCGAGTGTAAATAAATGATTTTTAATGAACAAATATTACACAGGAAAACACCAGCAAGCAGGCACGCAGAAAGTACAGTGCACTGTTAAGGTAAATGTAGATAAATAACTACACATGTATAAATGAGCAGGTAGCGGAACTACCGCGCTACCGCGCTACCGCGCTACCGCTGCGCAGTTTCTTTGGGTACTTCAGAAAAATGCGGATGTAATGTTAAAAGTTTCACGATACATGTTAAACTAAGCAGAGAGCAGCTATGTTAGATTCATCTTAAATAACATTTTTATTTTTACTTTTGACCTACATATGTTCTAATAGCCTACATAAATAGTAAATGAAATCATTTTAGCGCATACTTAAGGTTGAGCCACCTCAAGAGTTTTTAGTAACATGAACATAATATGTAAGAATCAATTGAAAATAATAATATAACGTTCACTACGATCTTATACCTATCAGGTTAATCTGTCCAAATATACAATTAGATATCTTTATTTGTAAAAGTTGTCGTAGCAGTTTTATATCTTTGACAGATTGAAGAGCCCAAAAAGTACTATTCCGTGGGAGATCACGCGACTGTCAACGTTTACGAAATTATCGATATTTCAATAGAGAATAAGAGGAGGAATTCAAACACAGATTTGAAAAGCCGATTTTACTCAATGGGTACTAAATTATTTACGCAGCAATTAGCAAGGGGCATGCGAATTCCGTTTGCATCTTATTACAAAAACTAGGCACACGCAATTATCTTTCTCTCGCTCTCGCTCTCGCTCTCGCTCTCGTTCATGCTCACTCTTTCTTTCTTTCGTAAGTCACCTTCTGCGTGGGGCGAACGTGACGTATTCAAACAGTTTGTGGTCGTGGGCAATCGCTAGGAAATTCGATATCCGATTACACTTATATGAATTTCGGGGCGTGTAATGGCTCATAAATGCACAGATACGATGATGCGACACAAATGTGCATTTGTACAATCATTGAAAATGCGACGTGACTCGTGATCACTGATCAGACCTAAGGCGGTGCTGACTGCCCATTGACAATTCTGATCACCCTCGCTCGCTCTCTCTATCATGGGTGAGTAATCGATGAGGTCGCTCGAAGTGCCGGCATAAGTTATGGTATCGTTATGGTATCGTAGCAATAATGACAACAGTATCATTGTGCGCTCTGTCGTGGCTGGCATGTCCATAATTCGCAGCTCAAAACAAGCAACAGGTGCTACAGGCAAGGGCATGACATCACACCAGTCTGTGGACTCAAGCCCAGCTCTCGGCTTGCAAATGCGAGGTAAGCCGCAGAGGGAGCGCTAACACCAGTGTGGCCAGACTTTTGCTTGCGCTACCTGCCAGACCGCCAAGCTGCGAATGCCGCCTACCTCAACCGTATAAAACGTGCGCAGTGCAGGGCGCGCACAATCAGTGTAAGTTTTGCAGCTCGGCTGCGAGCGCCGCCTGGCCCGATCCGCGACTTCTAGTAATTAAACCAATTAGCTTGACTTGGAAATTGATGCAGTCGTCTACATCGGCAATGCGCTCAGACCCAAGAAATTAGTGTGCTAAATGAGCAACTTATACTATACATTTATTATGTATTGTGAAATGTTAGGTGATCTTTACACTTATTCTACTGTTTCCGGTATCTCAGAAACCATACTTTGTAAAGTGATGGATACCTCCCATTTGTAATACATAGTCTTATGAATACGTTGATGTAAGCATTGCTCAATCATTATACAAGCCCATTGGGTCTAAGCTCTGCTTTGAACAGTCAAGTTTCTAAACAAGATAAAGCCAACGATCGAGAATTCATTTCCCATATTAACCCTTATCGCCATAATCGGAGGCGTACGGCGCTCTCTGCAGTGCTCTGACTAAAAATCCAATAGGAATGATTTGAATATAAAAACTTGTAACTTTAGTTGTTTAGGAGTTGAGTGAAAAGTATTCTGGTATATTTACATTGAGATACAGGGAGATATATCAATATTTGTGTGTACATGTATTTCGAATATATATATATGTATATACATCTATACATATGCGTTAAACACTGCAGTTCAATTACGTATCAGTTAACATTAAGTGCTAAGTATGTGTCGGCTGCTCTTTCGACACATGTCCCATCTCCTCCCCTGCCCAGCCCTGCCCTGCCCTACCCGTGCCCATTCCTTCACGCCGTAGCTGTTGAATAAACTGTGGCACGCAACAGTTTGTTGCAATTTAAGCTACAGCTGCCACCTGTCTAAGTCAGGCAGGAGGCGAGCAGCCCCTGCCTCGGGCAGGGCAAGCATAGCCCGCATACATTTGGGCAACGCACGATGGGGAGCAGTTCGTTCGGCTCGGCTGTCGTCCTGGCGTGTATAAAAGGATGCGCCTCGTTCGCACGGCCAGCAGTTGCCACAGCGAAGCGGCGCGCGCCTCTCGAATTTTGAATGAAGCTCAGTTGAGGAAGAAAGTGCAAGTTGTTATTTACATATATTGAACGCGCAAAAAAAAAACAATTCACTTTCAACTGATTTTTAACATATAATTTTAAAAGATTCAATATGCCGGACTTAAAATTTTTGTGGATATTACGAACAGTGTTGTAAAGTCAATTTTAAAAACACACACACACACACACAAATAAATAAAAATAAATAAAAAAAGTAAGTTTGCTAAATTAACCGAAAGTAAATAAACTAAAGGAATCGGATGTAAACTTGCAATTATTTTTGAAAAAAAGAAAACAAATAAAATAAAAGCATTTCATACTTTTTACTGTTGGATATTATTTAAATTTTATCATTATTTTTTTTTTTTTGCTTCAGCTTTGAAAAACACAGTCATTCGTTGAACTTATTTCAAGTATCAATAGGTCTATAATGATACTGTTGCAGTTGCTTTTTTGTGACAATGATTACTATGTATATGTATATATAGATACATAAAGAATATAACTAATAACACATAAATTAGCGGTAATTATACAATGCATGTATGATATATGGTTAAATAAACACCTTGAAACATTTGCATGAAACGCTTTCTGATTGATAAAATCTTCATCCTATCTGCACGTCAAGTCGATATGCGAAACGCGATCTCAATCTATAATTTTATGGATTTATCGCAGTTAGTTCATAAAGTGCAATGGGTAACTGGTTTCTATTGAGCTCTCTCCAACAAACACCTGTAGACATATAATTTATGTGTAACTTTAGTTGAGGCTCGTTCGTAACTCACTTATTTTCATCTGATATATTAAGTTAACATGGGCAATTAATTTGCAATTGCCACGTGTGATTCGTTCCCTTCCAATCTCTAACTGACTTTTAATTACTGGCGACGTTTGTGCTGTTCGTTTTATCAGAATTGTCGCTTCCCACTCGGAGATATGTGCGCTGTGAACGCGCCAGGTGCAAACATCTTAAATTGTAATTAAAAAGCGATCCAAATGACTTTTAGCAGTTGCGACTCATCTCGAAATTCAAGAAGAGGCATCCTCTCTTACAGCACTACCAGTCCCACGATCCCACGAAAACACCTCGACTGTAATGGGCTTCGGTTGAATCATGTTCAAATACATGTGGAAGACCAGGGCGGCATCCTACAATAGCCTGAAGGCTAGCCGTCGGCTATTCGCGCCTAGCAACTCTACCTGATAGCGCACTCAATTGGCAATATATACATATGTGTACGTATATATGTATCTGCATCTGCATTCATGCCACACTGCAGTCTACAAGTATTTACAGCATTGACATTGAGCATCGCCAATTTGGTCAGGGATGCGCCGCAAATGCTCTCGGTGCAGGGCAACCGCTGAGCCATAGATTACGCGGCAAAGGACACCTCGGGGACTCCGAAGTAAGCGAGAGAGTCGCCAGTTAATGATGCGTACATGCGCGTCTGGGCAGGGGTAGTCAGCCAAAACAAGTATCAAATTTACAAAGAAAATCAAATTAGTCCATTCATGCAATTGCATATATCATTGTTATTTGAAAGGACTTCAGCTAGTTCAATGGCAAATTCTGTAGAATAATTGAATCAACTGATTTGAACTAGATTAAATACAACTTCCGATATTATTATCTCGATTCGATTTGCTTACTAGCCTTGTAAAAGTTTTAAGAAAATATTTCGACAATTTGATATGTATGTATATAGGAAGACCTATAATTAATTATATAGTCAAATTAATAGAATATTACGTTTAAAAACGTAAAAAACGTTCACGAAAGTGAAATGAGTATATTTGTTTTGTGCAATGTCCGTTTGAGGTAAACTTAGCTACTAAATTGCTGATAGGATGTGAATGAGTATTCTGCAGTTAGAACGCCCAACTGCAACGTTCTTATTTGTATTATGATTTGGAAATTTGATTAATGTATTAATGTAATGTAGGTATTCATATATCTATATTATAATTTGGCATCCACTTATTAACTTTATTTTCGTGAGCCACTTTACCACATGGATATTTCCTTGAATTTACAAATATTCATGTACAAACTTGTGTTTAGCCATTGTCCATAGGTGTGTGCGTGTGTGTGTGTGTGTGTGGGTGTGGGTGTGTTTGTTTGTGTATATGTGCGATACACCGTTTGGGAGGAGCTTCCCTGGTTGTTCATCATTTGAAGTCACGAGTAATCCTTTAACCGCTTTCAGTTAATGGCAAAAGCAATTGTTGTCCCAAGGTCAGTGCCACGCCCCCAGGCAAAGGATGTGCCGGCCAGCATGTAAACACTGAAGGGCAAAGTGCAATAATCGGGGTCCAGCTGACAATACACGGAGTGCAATAGAGCTTGTGTGCGACAGAGACAGAGACAGAGCCAGAGCCAGAAAGAGAGAGTAAGTGAGAGAGAGAGAGAGAGAGAGGGAGAGAGAGAGATAGAGAGATAGAGAAAGGGAGGTAGTGAGAGGAGGAGCGAGAAAGAGTGGGTATACTGAGAGCCTTGGCTCTGGCACAGCCACAAACGCAACCTGTGGCAGTGCAGGGCAAAGTCCGGCTGGCCACGCTAGTACCGCGATCGCCGTATTCGGCCACAATGCCCGTTCAGGCTCAGCCAGATGTCCGCAGCAGTGGCAGCATGGAGCGCACCAGAAACGACAGCAGCATGGAGTTCGGACAGAATGCAGCCGCGGCGAGCGCAGCAACGGCCACGCCGTGGGGCAACAAGGAGTCGCCCAACAACGAGGATGACTCCAACGGCGAAGATGACGGCGACAACACGACGCCCGCTAAGGTCACCGATCCTCTGGCCCCACGACTAGCCAACAATGAGGTAAGTCCAGCATCCTCATAAGCTCCGCTGCGACAGGAAACCATCAATGCCTTTGGCCGTTGTACTTTCAGCGCGTGTTGGTCGTGTCCGTGACGGAGCGACATCGGGAAACTTGGGGCCAGAAGGCCGAGTTCCTTTTGGCCGTGATCGGGTTCGCCGTTGACTTGGGCAACGTCTGGCGGTTTCCCTACATTTGCTATCAGAATGGCGGCGGCGCCTTCCTGGTGCCATATTGCATCTTCCTCATCTTTGGCGGTCTGCCGCTGTTCTACATGGAGCTGGCCTTGGGTCAGTTCCATCGCTGCGGCTGCATCAGCATCTGGAAGCGCATTTGTCCAGCATTGAAGGGTGAGTGAATGCTTGGTAATACTAAATCATTCTTAGAGAGATCTCGGGACATCATTGTTGCAGATTATTTCGAAATCTCTATAGCGCATTTAGGGCTTAACTATACCAATCAATGGTTTTTAATGTTTTTAATTATGCCGTGATCTCTCATTTCCAACAAGCTAAAAATGGGCTGTTGCCAGTCGGCGACGCGTTCTGTTTGACATCCTCTGAAATATTAATTGGACTTAAATGATATTGTCTGTAGAAGATCTACATATTCTACCGAAAAAATATATGTGCATAGGAAAAACGCAAAACTCGTTCCCACTTTGGCTGTATTTGCATCGAAATTCAATGAAAAACTTGCGTAAAATCGCAAAAGAAACAAACATACTTACGAAAGTAAATGTAAATTAAATTGCTTTTCAGAATGTAGCCCCAAGATGTGTAGATATAATGAATAACTGAAACGGGGTCTCGAAAAGTTAGATGTCGTAAATACTTAAAAACAAATACTTCAATTGTATAGCTCTTGAGGCATTTGATCGTAGCCCTGATAATACCTTGGGGGATTTCCCAATTTCAATGGGATCTTCGAATGAAATTCGAAGTCTCTCGGAGTATTCTCATTCAAAGACGAAACTAAATTAAAATTAAATCTCAAGCTCAACAGAGCCATCGCCATTACCCACTGCGTAGCTCCCAGAAGAATCCCAAGGCCCACCTTCTTTGTTGGGTGCAATTTATTTTGATGCTGCTCCACATAAATGAATTACAAATATTGAATAATCGCCACACGGAAAAGAAAGCACATTCCACACAAATTGCACGTTCGAATCTATCAAGACTTCAAATTGCGATCAATATTTGTGCAGTTAAATGCCCCGCAGCCCTGGGAGAGTAATGAAAATTGATTTATATGTACATATTTATGTATTTCACATTAATTTGAAGAGTTTTAATATCAAATATATTACACGCACACACACACACACACACACATGCACACATGCTGGAGGCACTAAAGAGCAACAGAAACAGCAACAGCAACAGCAACAGCAACAAAATTGTTTAATGTTTGAATTTGACGTGATGTTGCGATGGGATGGGACTGAAATGGGTAGGAGACAGAGAGGGGAGTTAGGTGAGAGTGTGGACAGCGGCGCCCGCAGGGAAGTTGCCTTCATTGTTTCGCTCAGCTGCTGTTGACATTATCGGGGAGACCGAATGGGACCGGAGTCGGCCTCGAGTTGAGTCAAGTGAGCTGCTGATAAGCCAGACTGGAAATTGTTGCAACAATTAGCGACGCATTCAGTCAAACTCAAATTCAAATCTGAATAGGGCACAAATCAGGCGCAATATTAGCTCTAATTAAATTGTGCAGCAAGGCGTCGCCACCACGTCCCCTTCCTCCTCCTTCGCCTTCCCATGCACAAATTGACTTATCTCGATACGAAGACACTCGAAAGTTTTGCGTATCAAGTTGATAATTTCATTAAATGGCAAACAAAATGCTGCCAAATGGATTTTCCAGGCATACAAGTGGATTTATCCTGCGGCTGACAGCGCTTTAAACTTGCTCCAACTTTTTGCTGACTCACTAGAGCCACTTCCACTTTCGCATCCGGAGCTCCTCTGAGCCTCCGCGCTGCCGAGCCGCCGGCCCTCTGGCCCTCTGGCCCTCTGGCCCTGAGCTGAACGGCAAACATTACTTTGTGGCAGTCATCATTTGCTCAACAAGTGTTTGCTCTAGAGAAACCTTTGCGCCAACTTTCTGCCAGGCGATTAAAACTGAATAGAAATGAAGGAAAACCATTGACACACACACACTCGCACACAAACTGAAAGTCACAGAGGTATAAAATAGATGAAAGTGCTCGACCAAGGTGCACCCTACAATCTAACGCTCCTTTATGATAAGACATTTCGGTATATACACATTACATACATGTACACATTAGATGTATACAGTGCTTAACTAATACATTTTGACAGCCAAGCTTTTCCCAATTAGTTACGGTAAAGCAATTAAAATAGAATTGGGAATGGCCCGCTTTTGATCTCAATTGATACAGGGTATCACAAGCATAAAATAAAATTGCTTGTGGCAAAGTCTGAGCCAGGCTACGATGGCTACAAACCAACTCAAAATCATGTGACGTGTCTTATTGGCATCATCAAATAAGTGTGGCAGGTGTTGCGAGGAGAGGTGCACAGCGGGTGGATCCAGATGCTTTGGAGACGCGTGGAGTCCGTGGACACATTTCAGCAAAGCATTCCACTTCCATGTCGTGTCCAATAAGCAGGAATGTGTAAAATGTCACGTGGGAATATTTGAAGTTGATGAATTCTCTCATCGTTATCAATCAGAGATTGGCAATCCCACTTTGCACAGAGACACGCACACACACTAACACACACATTCTGTTATATCGAAGCATTCTGTTAAGAGAAACTATGCCATGCAACTAGTTCGGTGCTGCCAGGCATTCGGGTTGCACTTGAAGGGAGGTTAACTGAATGGCATAAGTACTATGACAATAAGTAGTATGATAATGCATACTACAAGAAATCGGGGCCACAAATATCTCCCCATAATGAGATATTTATGGCAACTAATGGAGTTTCATGGCAATTATAATAAATTAGATTTGCAAATGTTATCATAGATAAGCAAAATTATATTTTCAAATCAATGCAAGTTCTATGTAATGCGATGATAAATCAATCAAATTATTATAAATTAAAATGCGATCAAATCACAAGAATATATAAGGGAGTTGTCCGACTGCTTCTCTCACGGCGTATAACTGGAGCTCAAGTGTGGTTGCCCCGGTACTCCTACTGCCCTATCGAAAATAAAGAAAGTATGGGGCGATAAATGATGAAGGGTATGCGAGAGTATAACGAACTAATTTAAGTAAGTCTACTACGAATACCTACGTATGTATGTGGTATAGACATGTGCTCACATAAGCTCTTCTGCTTCTCCTTCTTCTTCTTCCCAGGCGTTGGCTATGCCATTTGCCTGATCGACATCTATATGGGCATGTACTACAACACGATAATCGGCTGGGCGGTGTACTACTTGTTCGCCTCGTTCACCGCCAAGTTGCCCTGGACGTCGTGCGACAACGCATGGAACACCCAGAACTGTATGCCCGTGACAAGCGAGAACTTCACGGAGTTGGCCACATCGCCGGCCAAGGAGTTTTTCGAGTAAGATCACCATAGATATACTCTTATTCCTATGCGTCCATAACTGAATATCACAGGCGTCGAGTTTTGGAGAGCTACAAGAGCAACGGGCTGGACTTCATGGGGCCCGTGAAGCCCACCTTGGCGCTTTGTGTGTTTGGAGTCTTCGTGCTCGTCTACTTCTCGCTCTGGAAAGGCGTACGCAGTGCCGGAAAGGTCGTCTGGGTCACAGCCCTGGCGCCCTACGTAGTACTCATTATCTTGTTGGTGCGCGGCGTGTCTCTGCCTGGCGCTGATGAGGGCATCAAGTATTACCTGACTCCCGAGTGGCACAAGCTGAAGAACTCCAAGGTGTGGATCGATGCAGCCTCGCAAATCTTCTTCTCCCTGGGTCCCGGTTTCGGCACCCTGTTAGCTCTCTCCAGCTACAATAAGTTCAACAACAACTGCTACCGGGATGCGCTCATAACCAGCAGCATCAATTGCCTGACCAGCTTTCTGGCCGGATTCGTTATTTTTTCGGTGTTGGGGTGAGTATAGAGCAGAAATCCTGATTTTATTATATTCAGAAACGAATACCTCATTAGAAACTGAAAAAATGTAGGGATGGGTGCAAATACTACTAATAAAAGTTTGCTTCTTCAATGGGTTTTTCCGTTGTGATTTTTATGAAACATAAACTGTTATGTACATCTGAGGTAATTTCTAAAGTATAGCAAAATAAAATATTATAAATACCAAAAAATAAATAAAGAGTGTAGAAATTGTGTAAATATGAAGTATAGTTAGTTAATTCAATTGATTCATTCATTTACATTTAGAAAGAGACTTTGAGTATAATTTGGAAAAATATTTTTGGGGCTAGAATGAAGCAGCGCAATCAATCAATAAATCATTATATCAATACTAGCCGATAAATATTTGATTCTCTTAAAAACGTAAGCCTGTAAACTCTCTTCACGCCCCCAGCTATATGGCCAACGTGCAGAAGACATCGATAGACAAGGTGGGCTTGGAGGGACCCGGCCTGGTTTTCATTGTGTATCCAGAGGCTATTGCCACCATGAGCGGCTCGGTCTTTTGGAGCATTATATTCTTCTTAATGCTCATCACGCTGGGACTGGACAGCACCTTTGGCGGCCTGGAGGCGATGATAACGGCCCTATGCGACGAGTATCCACGTGCGATCGGGCGAAGGCGAGAGCTGTTCGTGCTCCTCCTGCTCGCCTTCATCTTCCTGTGCGCGTTGCCCACAATGACCTATGTAAGTATGAGTGTGAGGAGCTGCTGTCGCTTATCTATCGGTCCGAGTGATTCGTTTAATTAACTGTTAAGTGCGTGCGCCCTACTCCCCTGCTCGCCTGCACCCCACCCTACGACTATTCATGGCGGGGGCTTCTCATGGCTCATTAAACGCGGCCAGGGCCAAGAGTGGCAATTGTCTTGCTGCCGGCTGAGGCAAGGGATGAGCGGACTTGCTGACTGTTTAAATATGCCCGTTTGCCTGGAGCAAAAAACGATGGATTGCCATATTAAGTGCTTTCCATCGTTCCTCCAGATAATCTCACATACTCACTTAGCTCCGTCAAGTCGCTAGCCGCCTACCCGGTTCGCTTCCCTCTCCTTGTGTTTCAACTTCGGCGTCTGCCTCTGCTTCTGCTTCTGCTTCAGCTTCAGCTTCTGCATTTTTATTAGCTGTCAGCCAGGTGGGTCGCGCGCTTGTTTGCTCTTCGCCTGGCCAAGCATGCCCGACCACCGGGATAGGGAAGGGGGCTGGCCAAACACTTGGCTCTCTGTCTGTCTGTGCATGTTTCTGTCCGCCCATCGCCACTTTGTCTGATTACATTTGAAATTGTAATTCAGTATCTTTTATATATTTAACTTGACCACTCGACTTGAGTATCGGTCAATGGATCAAGCAATTCCATTTATGTGCATATCTTAGCCGGGACTCCGCCTGCATCCATTTATCAAGCCTAGCATGGACAACTGCATCCACTCCAGAGAGTGGAAGCTATTAAATAACAATCGGCAATGGTTATGATATAGATTTGCTGGGATAAACAACAGCAATTCGATTGATAGGCAATAGTGAATCCATCCACAGTCTGAATATGTGTGTAATAGATGTGTCCGAGTCCACGATAGCTGACATGCCACACAATTCGTAAATACTGTCCAGTTCTCTGTTCTCACCCAATAATAAGTACATGAAAGAGAATGCTGCAAGCCCAGCAAACGTAGAATGTAGCACAGGTGACTGATACCAGCGACCTTCTGATTGCAGGGTGGCGTGGTCTTGGTTAACTTTTTGAATGTGTACGGGCCCGGCCTGGCCATACTCTTCGTGGTGTTTGTCGAAGCGGCTGGCGTCTTCTGGTTCTATGGCGTTGATCGCTTCAGCGCGGATGTGGAGCAGATGCTGGGCGCCAAGCCGGGGATTTTCTGGCGCATCTGTTGGACGTACATAAGCCCCGTGTTTCTGCTGGTAAGTGGACAGAGAGAGAGAGAGAGGGAATTAAGACGCCCCTACAGATCTGGCCTTTCCGCAGACCATCTTTATATTCTCGATACTAGGCTATAAGGAAATGCTGGGCGAGGAGTTCTACTATCCGCCATGGAGCATCCAGGTGGGCTGGGCCGTGACCTGCTCGTCGGTGCTGTGCATACCCATGTACATGATCTACAAGTTCTTCTTCGCGTCGAAGGGCAAGTGCCAGGAGCGACTGCAGCAGTCGTTCAAGCCGGATGCCAGCTGTGGCTCGGCTGTGCCTGGCCAGCAGGGCACTTCGGTGTGACATGATAATGCTGTGCATTTGAATATACACACCAGCAGCACCAGCATCAACATTTATAGTTTAAACTGCAGGGCTTATTCACCAACAACAACAACAACAACAACAACAACAACAACAACAACAAACAAAGCAACAACAAATACGGAAGTGATCAACAACAAGGTGCTGAACCTCCACAGTTACTACGCTTATCACACAAATGTTAGTTATACAGAGGCGGACGGCAGTGCAGAGGATGCAGAGAAGAGGGAGCCATTCCCGAAAGCACGGAATGGAAACGGTGTTAATGCATGTAGTCTTAGCCATAGTCTTAGTCTCGGCTCGGCCAACGAGAAGTGCTATTACAGCAACCCAACAACTGCTCCCGAGGACAATAACTGCGCGCTAAGGATCAGCAGCTGCAAGCCACTCAAGTTTCCGCTAGCCAGCGAGTGGTTGGTCTGAAGATGGAATCCCCCCAAAGAGGAGTCATCTGGAAATGCTTCGCAAACAGCCATTTGCAGAGCATTTCGGGCCACCTGCTTTTCTCTCGCTTTCTATTTAACTTTAATGTTTATAATCGATTATAATTGTTATTGTAATTGTATAACAATCCCTAGGGCACAACTGTTTGAACTAGCCAAATGTGCCATGAGCTCGCCTACCCCTAATTACAGAGTTCTAATATTACTTTAACGGCTATGTAATACACTTGAAATGCTTCTTAATACACTTAATATAACTAGTTATTGTAATACATTAGGAAAACAAAATGAAAGAGCTCGAGCTGAAGCTTCGATAATTATACAATGTAATGTGGAAGCGCATCGTTAACAAATGCTTTTACTGGCAGATCAATAATAATAAGTTTGCAAAATAAGTTTGCTTTCAGCATCTTAAGCATACCCTGTGCAATGGTTACATGGACGGATCTCACAGATAACCCAATTGAAGGCCTCCGTTTAGCTGCAAAAACAATTGTGGAACAGCCATCCAGAATTGTTTTTGCAAAATGTATTCCTACTTATATAGAATATTTATAGAGTACCTAGACAAAATAAATATAAATAAACTATTAAAAATTATTACAGTACAATTTTGATTGATTTCATTAACTTAATCCTGAACGAAACGTAATTATCCAAATATTTACAAAATACTTAATATATACATACCGTTCGAACACAATAAGTATACGTTATATGTTTAAAAAAAAAAAAGAGAATATATACTAAAGATATATATCAAAGAACTTTTATTTTTCCCCATTTACTTCATTTAAGACCATTTGATCGGCATTTATCAAGAGAATCGGGTATTCAAGTGAAATGAATTATAATGTACATATAAACAGATAATATACAGTATAAAATAATGTTCCATATTCGACTGACCCATGTGTTTTTCAATTAAATCAAAGATAAACACAATTTTTGTTCATGTTGACGATAATAATCAATTTATTTGGTTCAAGTAGATTTGTTGACATCACTTTTTGAATAAGATTTCTCTCAAATGGCCGCGTTGAGAATTAACGGCTTATTGTGTCCGTTTTGCAGAATTTTCCATAGTTTTGGCGAACATTTCAGTTGGAATATCGGCTATTTCCTCGTGAATGTTGTTCTTGAGCTCTCCTGGGGTCGTTGGCTTATTAGGATAAGCCTTTGACTTTAAATATCCCCACAAGAAAGTCAGGTGGCGTTAAATCAGGCGAACGCGGTGTGCAGTCGAAATAGCCATTTTCCGACATCAAACGCGGAGGAAACAATTTCATTAAAGAACCGATTGTAATGCGAGCTGTGTGTGATCGAAAATATTTTGTGCAAACGTTTAATGGTGCTCTTAGCACATTTTCACATTTAATTTTTTATACGCACGTTGAGTTTTCAAAATTTACTTGTTTTTTTGAATGTAAATTTCAACAATTTGGGAGTGCTCGCGTCGCGTATACTGATTCATATTAATAAGCGCTCTGGCATCTCTGTCAAAAGATGTAAGGCTTCAGATGGGTCAGTCGAATATGGACAGCCCTGTGTATATAACTTATATATAAAATTCTCGTGTCGCGGTGCTTGTTGCCAAACTCCTCCGAAACGGGTCAGCCTATTCCCACGAAATTTTGTGTGCAGATCGGGTAGGTCTGAGAATTGACCAACATCTATTTTTCATGTCCCTCAGTTTAAAGGGTGGGTTACCGCAACGAATTTACGATATTATTCTGTGACGCAGTGTACAATGAAGCATTGCTTGCTGTTGAGGATCTTTGCATTGTCATTGATAATATACCCAGTAAGCTTGATACAGTGACAGTTTTCGGTCATGCTCTCATGTAAAACAATTATTCATGCACGTGTAAAGGTAAGCCAAATAATGAGCAATCGAATACAATATTATGACTGGCTATCCCCAAACAGTTTTTCAACTTGATTTATTTATGTTTGATTAAGAGACAATAATGCCACGAAAATGCAAGAGGGCTTATTAATTAATCCAAATCTAGAAGCATCTAAGATAGCAGATCAGATGAAGGAAAGCAACAAAAGCAATGCTGATGTCCGTCTAAGCATGCCGCACTTACATGCATCACAATTGCAAGAGGCACGAGATGAGCCAAACCAGCAAAGCAATTAGAACGAAGAGAGGCGCGTAGATTCGTAGTCAATGGCCGTAGAGGAATTCCATAGTGGTCATTGGTACATTGGAAAAAAAATGCTCGCACTGCCCTTAAATTTAAAAATCAGCTTCATCAGAAAAAGTGAAACTCCCATTTGAATTTGAACACCGCCGGACCCATTGCACGGCATCCTTATTGGTACTGATCCAGATTCTGAACTGTTCTTGCAGTCAATTCGATAATTCAATTTATGTTTTCAAATGAGAACGTTTGTAGCAACGGAAATAGTTGAAAATACTGTTGCAAATGTTCAGCAATCAAAGCCCAAGCTAACCACAAAGTCGGTTCATTGCTACCAATGCCAAGCGAACCTTATCAATTTTTACAAATGTACTTTATGGGTGGCAAACCATTCCTTATTTCGATATTTCTTGCCTAGATACGAGCAAAAGAAGGCATCGGATTAGCCGCTGCATCGTCTGGCATTGCGCATTAAAACCAAGTAAGAAGACTCTAGTCGAGGCTGCTCGACTAAGAGATATCCTGAACCCTCTTATCTGATATTCTAATCAGTCTGCACTTCTTTTCGACCCACATATGTACATACACACGCACGTAGTAGAACGCGCTCTGCTAACTGCGCAGTAAGCAGCGACTGCGCTTGGGCTGCGCTGCAGTGTGGGCAAGATAAGAATATAAATTAAATTATAAGAATTTATTTGTTGAATAATTTAATTTCTAGACGTACAATCTTAATTAAACTTTCAGAGCGTAATCATATGGTGAAAATGTGTGTACATTCTAAAGCACACGTCTCTAGTACTTGAAATAAGCCTTTTACAAAGGTGAGGGTGAGGGGGTGGATATAAGGGTGGGGGGTAAATTACAACAAAAATCGAAATTATATAAAATACATATAAGTCTACATTTAAATTTTGGAAGCTCTAGCTCTAAAGGTGTAGGAGATAAAATTAAATAGCTAGCTTTCGATAAGGTTTGTAATCGATAATAAAATATCGGGAGTAGTTATCGATAGATAAAGAAAAACTTGATATGCGCGTGATATTCACGGACCTAGGAAAACAAATTTCAATGGGTTCAGGGTATAAAAATTTAATGGAGTATTCAAAAAAAGGATAAACTTTTATTTTATAATTTTTAATTTTTATACCCTGAACCCATTTTCAATGGGAAATCAGGGTATAATGGTCTTGTTAAGAGTATGTAACAGGCAGAAGGAGGCATGGCAGACCCCATGAAGTATATATATTCTTGATCAGGGTGACGAGCTGTATATATACAAAAATATTTGATCTAGCTCCTTTAGTTCAAGAGATATTTCAATTCATTTTTTATTTTAAATTTTTATAATAAATTTTTAATATAAAAGTTAAGGCATAATTTTTATTTTTGGTTTTTATTATAAAAATAAAAAATAAGAATTATAATTTGATTTTTATATACAAATTGTTTTGTATTTTTATTATTATTATTTTTGATTTTTATAATAAAAATCAATTTTAATAATTAAATATATATATTTTAATTTATCAAAAAATAATTATTTTTTAATTTTTTGCTAAAAAATTATAATCGTTACGGTCCCTGTTCAAAATAATCCAGATGCAGCTTGTAACATTAAAAAAAAACCATCATTTGGGCGTAGACACTTCATTTTTGGTCACTTTTTAGAACGAGCTAACGGTACTCTAACTTTAAAAAATTATTGCTTACGCTCAAAATATGTGAAAATTACAGGGTTTTTATATGCTAGTCCTAAACAGGCGTACAAATTATTTTTGGGTCATCGATAGAGGAGGCTGCTAGTAACTTAACTATATAAATTTGAAATTTCTAGCTATTATACTTTAGGTTTCCGGTTTGCCACGCGCCCTGTGGGCGGACATACATATATCCGTGGAAGCTTTTTGGTCTTGGGTGGTCAGCCCGAATATATATACAAAATTTGAGGTCTCTGGCATCAATAGTGTCCAAGATATAGCAGAATTTAAAAAATCACTATATCCTCAGTTCCGAATTGCCACGCCCCTAATGGGCGTAGACATATTTACAATTTTATTATTAGACTTTATAGAATCATAACATTAGCTTACGCGCAGAACTTCAGGGTTCTAGCTGTAAAACTCCTAGAGATACAGTTTTATCCGATTTGCCACGCCCCCAATGGGCTTAGATATTTCCGCCATAGTTCGTGATCTTTGGTGGTCGCCGCGGATCTACATTCCAAATTTCAGTACTCTAGCTCTTCAACTAATATGATTACTGGCATATCGGAAAATGCATTTTCGGGAAAATTAAAAATTATAAATCGGAGATATACCAGAGTATGTGTTCCAAATTTAAAGTCTCTAGCTTCAATAGCGCCGAAAAAATTGCGTTCATACGGACAGACGGTTGCATTGCCGATCGCTGCGATTTGCGCGGGTCCCTTTTATTGACTTTGATTTTATGTGAGGCGGTTCGATGAGCCGCCTTACATCCCCCTTACTTATTAGAGAGATGGTCACGCTCCCCGAGGCCGCGACCGTCACGTTGACCGTGGCACCCTCGCTCCCGACGCGGAAGCGTGTCCTCCTGCGCGGTAGTCGCCGTCCTTCTAGCTCCCGTTGTACTGCCTGGACCACCTGTTCGCCCAGTGAAGTGCTGCGGGATGTATTATAAACGATCCCACCTTGAATTCTGTATTTACATCAATTTTTTTTGTGTTATATGATAATAATATAAACAATTGG
Source organism: Drosophila arizonae (assembly GCF_054131065.1). NCBI lineage: Eukaryota > Metazoa > Arthropoda > Insecta > Diptera > Drosophilidae > Drosophila > Drosophila arizonae. The sequence goes on along the minus strand of NC_142925.1, from coordinate 26,771,175 downwards.
CTGGCCCTGGGAGTAAACCATATAAAGATCCTTAGGCTTAAAAACTATATTTAAGATAATTATAGCTTACCTGGATCATTTTGAGTCGAAGACTGGTGCAAATCGATATAGATGGCCATTGCTTTAAATATTGGATACAAATAATATAGAGAGATCTTTATAGATCTAACGTATATCTGACAAGATCAACTGATTGTTTTCTATATACCGCGCATTGAATGAAATATTCTTATTGAATTTTAAAATTAAATTAATTAATTAAAATTTTAATTACATCAACACTTGCTGCTTTTTAGCGAACTTAGCTATACAAATTAGTTAAAGAGGATCTGGCTGCGTTTATTTATATATATATGTATAACTAGGTACGATATATTTATGTTATGAAGAAGAATTATATATGGTATTTCGTTTCGACGTTTGTTGACATGCCTAACACCTCCCACTCAGCTGGCCAAAATATGTTTCTGATTTGAAAATTGATGTTGTCACTGCCGCTTCTGCCTTTGGTGTCTGATGCTTTTCGTGTTGTTTACGGCTCTGGCGGGTGCTTTTTCCGTTTGCGACGTGATTTGCGTTTTTTCTTTCGCTCCTATTTCTTGCTACTCTTACCGCCCTCGTCCTTGCTCTTATCGGACTTTTCATCGGCCTTCTTACTGGCATCCTTATCCTTAGTGTCCTTATTCTCTTTATCCTTGCTATCCTTATTCTTGTCCTTGCCATCACTCTCAATTGACTTCTTTCCCTCCTCAGCATCGCGATTAGCCAGCTTGTTATTAATCAAATTGTGCAGAGCGATTATCGAACGGACCATGGACGCCAAATAGACTACCAGCATCTGATCGTTGGTCTTTACGTACATGGTTCCCGTGAACTGATCGTTGGTTATATCCGGCAGAAGGTTAAATATGTCCTGCAGCTGGTAGACAATCTGATGGTTGATGGGCATCTTGCCTTCTCCGACGCGCTGTAGATACTGTTTTATGTCACGCAATTGCGCATTTAGGCCTTTGAGACCCATTAGCTGGTTGGTGATTTTTTGGGACAGGCTGCCAACGGTGGTGTCCTTAATATCACGCAGCAAATGCTCAACGCCCACTTCTTCAGCCTCCTCGGCACCAATCTCGCTTGGCACATGCTCGAAGGTTTTGGTAGTGGGCGATCCATCGTCATGCACCTCTTCAACGGATATATACGCTTCTGTCGGAAGACCCAGATCTTTTGGCTTGGCGTCTATGATGACCAGTACAGAGTTTGGACAGTAGCGGCGAATCAGCTCGTTAATTGCTATATCATTCTGGTGCAGCTTTGGTCCAGTATGATACCAGCCCACAACGCGCTCGCGTGCGTTCACCTTCTTGAACATGCCATACATGTTCTCCAAATAATCGTGATCCAAAAACCACACTGACTTGTCCTTGTCATCTTCATCAAATGGAACTGGATGGCATTTGGGTGAATTGTACAAATGGCTAAATCATATTTATAAATGAATGTATCACTTACCCGCAAAGCTGTTAGAGACATCTAGTACACCCTTGGAACGCCAGCAACCAAGGAGCACGCCTACGACGCGCTTCTGGTTTCCAATTTTACCCATGCGATTGAAGTGATCCACGACCGACAACAGAACCAGCGGGTGGACAATAACTTTGTTTACGCTAACCTCCAGCGATGGCATTTTGAATTTGTGGCTTGATTTTTAGTGTTGGGGACTTCCTATGCACAGCGTACTATGCTTGTGTTTTCCTTAATATTTACTTGCAGCAATTGCAACTTTTGCTACGGTTAACAATTAAGCGAAATACCGAAATGACAAGCAGATTCTTCTTCTTTCACGTGTGTCTAGAGATGAGTGAATATCGAGTAAGTCGTCCGATATCGTTTGCATTCGTGCTATCGATTAGTTATATACAAGAATAGTTAGAGAGTTAATGGGAATCGATTATTCTAAATACCATTGAAATTAATTTATAAGGTATCAAGATCCTGTGATTCTGTATATTCAAAACAAATTTTACGTATAGATCGAAGTATCGATATATTTGGGTAAGCCTTAAGATTTACTAAATCTAAAATATAAATTTGCTGGATGTACTACGCGTGAATAACAATAGTTATAATAACAAAATTCCTAACAATTGATATGCCGTTATCGTTTCCTCGCGTGAATGTGTAGTTGTGGAGTGCTGTTTCTGTTTGCCCTTGGCGGCACTGCACGTACACAATAGTCGTGCTCTTCTAACACATTGGTGAATCCAAAGGCAATACGCGTTGCCATATCGTCGCTGTGGAATTTCAGAACTGGTCACACTGGTAGTCGTTGCGCGAGAGAAATTGACAAAATATCAAAAGCAATTAGCAGTTTGAGTGCAAAAGTGTTTTATCTACTCGCATAGTTCAGTAATGCCATTTATTTTGCTAGAAGTGATTGTCGTTTGTATAGTGTAGCCAACTGATATGATAAAATGATTGTGGTGCGACGATGAGGTAATTGTTTTCGCTGCCGTTGCTTGCTGCGTTCGTCTACAGTTTCACGCACACACGCACACGCAAGCACACGTCCAGTTTGATGGGCGGCCGCAGCGTAATCATCAATGAGCAACTATAAAACGAGGCTGAGGCTTCGATGCGCGTGTTGTTTACAAATTGTGCATTGCATTTTTTTTTTTAAATTAGGGTGCTTATCACATATGTGTAAAACTGCTGCCTGTTCCGAAAATCTGTTTAATGGAAATAAAGTTAAAAACCTGCTAAGAGCCAAGTAAAACAAGAGCCAAGTCTCAGTCTCAGATTCAGCTCGTAGACATACTCATATTCACACACATGCAAATGCATACGCATACACTGAAGCAATGACATACTCACGCACAAATACATGCACACGGACATACAGTTTTACGCTCTTTTTGTCTACATACGTCTTTTACTTATCTCGTTTGTAATCGTTTTGCAGCCATTCTTATGTGTCTCTCTCTATGTAGTGTACAAATATTAGAGCTTGAGAGCTGCTAATTAAATTATAAACACACAGAAGCGTTAAACAGTCGTCGCCGAGCAGCCAGAGCCAAACCCACGACCCCAAAGTTTGGCCCAGTTCTATTTGCACTAAGACGACGACGAGGAAAGAGAAGTAGCAACTAAAGTAGAAAAGACAGGTGAGCGACAAGAGAGTATAAATGAAAAACAGTGAATTAAAAAAAACTACACCTAGAAGAGTTCAATCAATCAATGAAGCTCAAGCTCAATGAATGATGCATGTGTTTGTTTTTGTTGTTACGCAGCTTTCACCAAATTGAGATCTAGTTTAATTTGGCAGTGGCCACTGCATCTTGCAGCATGTAGAACAAAGAGACCAAAATAAAAACAATATTTACATACGCATTTCTGCAAGTCGTAGACGAACAAGAAGAAAACTAAGAAGCTGCTCGAAATGTCCTTCATAACGAATTTGAAGAAGGTCTTCCACCTCGGCGGCGGTGGCGAGGCGAAAAAGAAACGCCTCTACAATAACATCAAAATGGACACCGACCCAAAGGAATTTTGGGAAATGGTTGGGGAATTGGGCGATGGCGCCTTCGGCAAAGTCTACAAGGCCCAGCACAAGGAACATAAGCGGTTCGCAGCCGCCAAAATGTGCACCCTCGAGGATGAGGAAAATCTAAGTGACCACATGGTCGAAATCGATATACTCTCGGAGATCAAACATCCAAATATTGTTGAGCTCTACGAAGCATTCTCTATCGATGACAAACTCTGGGTGAGTCATAGCAATGAGCATGCTAATGTGCTGGCATTTGTAAGAGGTTAGTTAGGGAATTGACTGTAACAGATTAATGAGTAATGAAAACAAGTTTATACATACTCCATTGCTTGAATCTGAATCGGAATTATTATTGGATTGTAAAAGGGAAAACCACAAACCCCTGAAACTCGAGCTCCAAATTGGGCTGTTTATGTTGGAAAACGGTTTTCATCTATTACATTTACACAGCAATCATGGGAAAGAAACTCTATAGAGCTGCATATAAGGATTGCAAGTCTCTAACAGACATGCAAATATAAATATTGCTAGATGCATAAACGGACAGACAGACGGACTTGATTCGACTTTATGGGTTCTGCCGCGGCCCATTCGGCCTGTTGCATTCATTTTTATAAAAACATACCCTGATTTGCCTTTTCCAAGGGCGGTCTGATTGAAAGACGGTATGAAATGAAAAAATTTAGTTTACTGGGAATACGGAACACATAAAATACTTTCTTACTGGTTATATGCGTTATTAGTCAGTTACTAGTCAGTATTATTCAGTAATTTTATGTACGCATACTAATGCATGTGCTGTATTTAAAATTAATGAGTAAAATGACTGTCTTAACTTTAAAAAAATATAAAATTGAAGCGCCTTTTATTTATAGATGCTCATTGAATACTGTGACGGCGGGGCCTTGGACAGCATTATGGTTGAACTGGATAAGGCATTGACAGAGCCACAAATCGCCTATGTGTGCAAGCATATGACCGAGGGTCTTTCATTTCTACACAAGAACAAGGTCATACACCGAGATTTGAAGGCGGGCAACGTGCTGCTCACCATGGAGGGTGGAGTTAAGCTGGGTATGCTGACTTTAAGTTAAGCGTGTTCTGAATTAACTGTCCTATACTCCTCACATGCAGCTGATTTTGGAGTGTCGGCCAAGAATAAACACACAATGCAAAAGCATGACACGTTCATTGGTACGCCCTACTGGATGGCCCCAGAACTTGTACTGTGCGAAACGTTTCGCGATAATCCATACGATCACAAGGTCGACATTTGGTCGCTGGGAATCACACTTATTGAGCTGGCGCAAATGGAGCCGCCTAATAGCGAAATGTCGCCCATGCGTGTCCTGCTCAAGATACAGAAGAGTGAGCCGCCCAAACTGGATCACCCGAGCAGATGGAGTAAGGAATTCAATGATTTTTTAAAAAAGGCTTTGGTCAAGGTGTGTAAAGTTTATTTCTACCAATGAAAACCAGTAAAACTGATCTGCTGTGCGTATATTTCACTCTTTCAGGATCCCCAGCAACGGCCCTCAACAGAAGTGCTGCTTCAGCATGGCTTCATCAATTGTAATCTGGATGCAAAACCGATCAAGGATCTGTTACTCGAGTACAAGGCCGAAGTTGTCGAGGAGGTCGTCGATGATGAGGCTGAGGTTAGCTATACATTTAACTACTCACTGTGATTTTTTTTGTTGCCAGCACAATTGCACCTGTATTACATCCAGAGCTAGAAAGGACACTAACTCTCTATATTTTGTATATCTTTTTCTTACACGCTGCCTCCTTGCCCCGTCTACTATGCCCAATCAAAACAAAAATCAAAATAACTAACTGTGCGATACATCTCTTTATTTATTTGACTCCGTAAATTTGCCGGGCTTATTTTGTTATCGTTTTCTGCATTATTTATTTTTGTGTGTGTGTGTTTATAAAATTGATTTAGAAGCTCAAACGCCAAGAGAAGCGGCGTTCACTCTATCAGAGGGTTGGTAAGTCGTTCTACAGCAACACCCCGACAGCCGTACCTCCGTCCTCCAGCGCACGCTCTATTTATATTAAAGTTATTTTGTTTTATCAGCATTGCCAAATTTTTATCTTGCTTTTTATAGTCGCCTTCAAGTGGCAGTCTTTTAGTTCTGTTTCTTTTCGGATGTCACCAACACATATATAGATATATGTATTTATTTATATGTCGCATTTTTGCTTCTGATGTTCTTATTTTATACAACGACTCATTGGCAAACAACATTTTTCCACAAAAATTGATTTTAGTTTGAAATGATTTAAATCTGATTTAATGTAATACGTGGGGCTTTTATACTCTTCAGCGAACCATTTTTATAAAACAGTTTACTGTATTTAACTGATGATATATTGTTTTTTGCCTAGGAACCCCGCAACTCGGCGCTCCAGCTCGACCTGGACGATGACTCTGTTTCGATGCAGAGTCAAGACATTGACAAACGTAAGTGTCTATCAACCTTTTCGTATTACGCTTGTTGAGCTTTTGTTTTGCATACGCAGTTCCAGGTACACCTACATCCATTTCGCGGGATTCCAAAGAGCAATCCCAACCAAGTAGCAGTCTACCAGCAGCTGCAGCAGTCGCAGCGGCAGCAACAACAACTACAACAACAACAACAACACCAGAAAAACCAAACCAGATCAAAGAGGAGCATTCGCCAGCAGTATCCGATACAGCCGCTCCGCATACCAAAGTGCCCGCACCAGTGCCGCCAATACCACCAGTGTCGGATAAACAGCAGCAACAAGAACCACAACCTCAACTACAGCCCCAGCCACCAGCTACAGCCGTGCAAAAGAAATCGAGTGAGGACATTGCAGAAACAAATGACAAGTCTGATGCTGAGAAAAAGGTGAGTAGTCCTTTGAAGACTTGCTAATGGCCCAATTTAATTGTCTAAACCGTTGCCATAGCACTTCATCAAAAAAGAAAAAGGCAAAGCGCCTCCGCCGCCATCAGCAGCTGCCGTTGCTGCTACAATTGCCAAGCCACAAAGTACTCCCGCATCGGAAGTGGAGACAACAGCGCCGCCTAAGCAGCCGCCAGGGGCCACAGGCGGCATTGAAGTGACCATTGGACAGGACGGCGGGGAGCCCAAGTCACAGCCACCGTCCCCGACCGCCTCTTCCATCATATCCGTGCAGTCCGTAGCCTCTACGGGCAGCACCTCGGGTAGCGCAACGGGCGCTGTGCTCAGCTCCAGTACCTCGTTGATAACCATCAACAGCAGCGATGCATCGTCTGCTCTGCGTCAACAGCAATCGGTGCCGCCGCCATCGCTGCCACCGACACAGACGCAGCAGCAGCAGCACTTGGTGCTGCCCAACAGCCTTGAGTCGGTTAGTCAAATAACGGTAGTGACAAGCACCCATCCGCCAGTGATCATTGACAATACACAGCCGTCATCGCTAATGGCGCAAAGTGAGGTGATAATTGTGTCGAATGATTTGAACAAGAGCAGGCACATGCATGAATCGTCCACTGATGAAGATTTCCCTTCATTGGACGACAGTCTCGGAGATCAGGTGAAACAGTCATCCATGATACTCTCTGTAAATGAGCGTCCTGACAGCGGCATAGCAACAGCTGCGGCAGGTGCTGTGCACGCACGCAAGTTGGACGAGAGTGAGGTATTGATTGTGAGTCCCTCGTATGCGGACGACGATTCGGCGTATAACACCGCTTCAGGCAGTCATGAACATAGTGATCAGCTCATGGACACCAGTCACGTGTCTGTCGTCACCGTAGGCGATGAGATCATCAAGGTCAAGGATAGCAGCCATCAGGATCTTAATGATTGCAGTGATATCGGCAAGCGCCAGCATGCCAATGGCGTTGTGCCTGAGGATGTGAGCATCATTGTGAACCGGTTTAAGCCCGGCCAAGAGCAAGAGAAACGCCTCTCGCCTGACAGCAGCCTCGGCTCCGGGTCAAGCGAGAATGGCTCCGTGCGTGAAAAACGCGGCGTTGAAGTGCTGATAACCAGCGGAGGCGGCGATGCGGACAGCATTGGCACCAACACTAGTCAGGACAGTCGCAACGAGGTAGATAACAAGCAGCTGCACACCATGATGCCCCCGCCGCCTCCGTTGAATAACAACAACCGCAACAACCTACATCAGCAGCGGCTGGCGCTGTCTATTGATGAGGAGGAGGAGGCGGACGTTGTGGTTATACGTCAAAAGCCGCGCATGCCGGCTGCTAAATCTGCAGGCATTAGTGGACTCACCAAGGAGGAGATCGAGCTGCGCAATTTGCGCAAGAAGACACGCAAGCGCACGCGCAAATTTGAAATTGATGGCGTGCAAATGACCACAACGACTAGTCGCGTCATCTATGGCGATGAGGATAACGGACGCATCTACGATGATCACGACTTCCGCAAACAAGAGCTGCGTGAACTGAAAATGCTGCAGAAGCAGGAAAAGAAGCAGCAAACCGAGTTGCATGTCAAGGAGCAGCTGGCCAAGGAGCAACAGGATCGCCGCTTTGAACAGGAGCGCATGTCACTTGAGAAAACCTACGAGACGGACATGGAAACTCTCGCGCGTCAACACAAGCAGCTAATCGAGAAGACCGAACAGACTCAAGAGAACGAGCTGCGCAGCTCTTCGAAACGTATACGCTCCGAGCAGGAGCAAGAGCTTAAGATATTCCGCGAGAATCTTAAGCAGGAGATCCGTTTGCTTAAGCAGGAGGTCGATCTGTTTCCCAAAGACAAACGGAAGGATGAGTTCAAGCAGCGCCGCACAGCCATGGAGCTGGATCACGAAGAGAAGGAGCGCGCGTTCCTTGACTCACTCAAAGAGCGACACGAGCTGCTGCTGCGCCGTCTCAGCGAGAAACATCGAGATCACTTGGCAACCATCAACCGCAATTTCCTGCAACAGAAACAGAATGCCATGCGCACGCGCGAGGCTCTGCTCTGGGAGCTGGAGGAAAAGCAGCTGCATGAACGCCATCAGCTCTCTAAGCGGCATGTTAAGGAGCTATGCTTCATGCAGCGCCATCAAATGATCGTACGCCATGAGAAAGAGCTAGATCAAGTAAAGCGTATGCTGCAGCGCAAGGAGGAGGACTTACTTAAGAAGCAAACACTCGAGAAACGCGCCCTGCCCAAGCGCATACGGGCTGAGCGGAAGGCACGTGATCTCATGTTCCGCGAATCCTTGCGCATCTCCACAAATCTCGATCCTGAGATGGAGCGTGATCGCTTAAAGAAGGTAGGTTAACAACCGATCAGGATTAAAAACAACTACTAACTGGAGCTTTTTCTTACAACAGTTCCAGGAGCAGGAGAAGAAACGCTACATGCAGGAGGAGCGTCGCTTTGAAGTCAAACATCAAAAGCAGTTGGAAGAGCTGCGTGCCACGCGTGAAAGCGCCATTAGGTGAGCGAACGCGAATGAAACGAGAGGACCGCTTTATAATTCTTACTTACCTTGCAGAGAGCTGGAACAGCTGCAGAACGAGAAGCGTAAGGCCCTTGTTGAACACGAGCATGCAAAGCTCTCGGAGATCGATGAGCGTCTTAAGGCCGAGTTGCGAGATTGGCGTGAACAGCTAGTGCCCCGCAAACAGGTGTGTATGCGCAGTTTCCGCTTTTACTTTCAACTCTCACTCCTCTGCTTGTCTCTATCTGTTACGTCCCTTCCGCACACCTGACTCTCCCAGTCCCCTGCAAGCCAGGCTACTTTTATCACAGCGGAAAACTGTCTGCCTCATTTTGTTGGTGTTTTGTATAATGTACAGTTGCGTGTAGTTCTTCTACTTTGGTTTATCTTAAGTTATTTCTAAAAACTTGTAAATATTATTATTTATTGGTTAACGGTGGTGTTTTGTGGTGTCCTGTGCTACCCTTGCTGTCCTTCCCATGCCCTCTGACCTGACCCCAGTCTTTCGCCTGCCCGTTCTTCCAAACTTCACAACGTTATTACGCCTGTCAGTTGAGCAATAATTGATTGTTTCACGGCTTACAACTTACTTGCTGATATCTCTGCCATGACTAATTTCACATTATCTATGAGAAATGCATTCTAGTGCGACAAAACAAATTGTGACTCATAAACTGATTGAGAAGATAGCCTTTAAAGTTGATAAGTTAATTATGACTAGCAGACATTTCGTATTGTAGAGGTTCTTGAAAAATTAAAATGAAGAAAGCTCCTGCTTTCTGTTAGACGAAACTAATTTGATTTATACTTCTGAAACTCCTTTCCTTATAAAGAAAATGCTCTGTTCTAATCGCGCTCTGCAGGCTAGAGGACTTTTTAAATGACATGAGGTCGCAGCACAACGTACATAAATATAATAGTATTATTATATTCGAAAGCAAGTAAAATGTTGCTCAACTGCAAAACGTTTTGTGTTTGGTGAACCTAGCACCACCATCAACAACAATAACTACAGCAACAGCAGCACGAGCAATGCTGCGATCCGATAATTCAAATGATATATATCTTGAACAACTTTTTCTCTCTCTTTACACCTCCACGAATATGCATACACTTTGGTGGCCTACTACTCTACCTACTCAATACTACCTACAAAACTAAAAATATATATATAACGATATACTTCCGATATTGTCAAAATCAATGCTTACCGCTGTGCTTTTCAACTACTAACCCATGCCAAACTACCAATTGACCGATTGGCTGGTCTCGGGCCTTGCATGTGCTAACCAAACCAACTTCAACTTTGACCTCGACTGCGGCAATGTTCAGCGACTCAATGTCCTGATAAGCGCCGCCATCGATGAGCATGAGAAGCGCTACGGCATCATAGCCAACCGAAGCGAGTTTGAGAACCTAGAGGTGGAGCTGCCCTTGAGGCTGCGCGGTATATTCAATGATCGATCGGCGCGACTGTTGCCGCGAAACACGTTCATCGATCCGCAGCAGCTGCCCCGGTCGCGCTCGTCGCTCTTGATGCTGGGGTCGGGCGGTGGCCGGGGTAACTTCCGTGGCTCAGCGCCCGATTTGAGCCGCAGCGTGCCGAGCACGCCGATCATGCACAAGCATCAACGGGCTCAAATGTGCAGTGACATGATGCTGCCCGAGGAGGACGGGGACGAAGAACAAATGAAGCGCGCTAGTGTGGTCCCCTTGCCGGGAGCTCAGCCGTTGCGTTTGATTACAATGATGCCGCCAAGTGCGACGCCGAATGAGCTGGTCAAGGTGGTGACCCCGACGCCACAGCTGAACAGCGCAGACGAGGCGAGTGTGAAGCCAGCGATGAGCACGTTCAAGCAGACAGCAGCCCCGCCGCTACCGAAGACACCAGAGGAGCTGGGTCTGGTAGCGCATCGATTCGGACGACCCGAAATGCCAGAGCCACCCGTCGAACTGCGCATACATGAGGGGCCCAAGCTGACAGCTCGCACACAGCACTTGCTGCACTCCACTTCATTTGCGATCAAGCGTCCCTCGCTGGCCAGCCGAAGCAGCGGGCGCTCCTCGTTGGGCAGTGCCCAGTCCATGTACAATATGCACGAGCTGAGCACGTCGACTCGCTACTGCAGCGACGCCGAGCTGATCTTCGATGCGGGACTGAAAGCAGCCGCCCTGCTGGATGAGGTGCAGCCGCAGCTGCGCTCCACGCTGAAGCCCAACCACAACGGCAGCGTCACAGATGACTTCTACCACGATTTGTATGCGACCAAGTACAGGCTGCCTCGCATAGCTCAGCGCCAGCTCAGCTTGGACGACGACACATCGGCCGCTTAAAGATCGCACTGGAGACTATATATTTATATATAACAACCATGTTTACAATATCAATATCTATCGAGTCGCCTCATCTAAGCAGCATCTCCTAATCCACCTTACTAATTCCTAAATGCGCTATATTTTCCCTTCCATTAACATAGCTTGCTTTTGTTGGTTAACACACACACACACACACACACACACACACACACACACACACACACACACAGAGACATAGCACACACTCATAACTAAACATACAGAACTATCGAGATCTTCGAAATCTAATTTTTGCCAATTGCCATTCAAAATTGCCAAAGTTAATATATATATATATATATATATATTGTTAATTAAATAATCGTTTTGCCTATGATGCCAAATAAAAAAAATGGTTTTGTGCGCGGGCTTCGCCTGCAACCGTTGCGTTCCATTTAGCAGTATTATAAAGCATAGAGTACTTAGACCAGAAACAGAAAGAAAGAAAGGCGAGAAATGTAATTAGAAAACTGTAAGATAATACTTATTAAACATACATCATACACGCACTCCATACATCATATACATGCCTGCCATATGTATATGTATGCATCGATATTCACTATTTCACATTAACACAAAAACAACGCGCGATACAAAACAGAAATGATATTAAAATCAAAAATCAAAAATGCCAAAATTATGTTAAAATCAACATTTTCTTGCCGGCTCTTCTATTCGCAAAGCAACTACAACAGAGGCTGCAACAAGAGGTTAGTTTACGGGCCAGAGAGCTCTTAACACTATACTATCTAACTTTAGCTATCCTTACTTACGTACAAAGCATTAGTAGAACTTAATTAGCAACTAACATGCATGCCAAATATCAAATTCAAATTCAACTTTTGTATACAGAATCTGAAACTTTTTTAGTTGGATGTTGTGTGTTTCAAATTCTTTGTTGCGTATGATCCAACATGGGTGTTGTAAATTCATGAATGACCATTTACTCTTGTATTTCTTACCGTGATCAGCGTTTGGAAGAGACATTCGCACAGCAGCTGGATGAGATGGAAACCTTGTACGGCGGCGCCTTGATCGTTTCTGTGCCTTCGGATACGCTGCAGCGCGATCACTTCACGGGTTCCACGCGAAGCAGCCTAAGCTCCTATTCCGAGGGATGACTTCCACCAGCAGCAGGAGGAGGAGCAGCAGCAGCAGCAACAACTATAAAACATTTGTCAGCCATCCCCAAAGGCTAATGGGCTCAGTCCCAACTATATCTATTTATATACAATATATCTAAATATATATACATATAATATATATATATATATATATATATATATATATATTTATATATTTATATATATATATTTATATATATATATATAAAATGCCAAGCAGCGCGTCGTTCGGGTAAAGCAAAAATATGTGTGTCGTTAAATTTAAGCATAAGACGTAATATAACTTTTTTTGCATTATATTTTAGCCTACTTATTCTATCACTCTTACTTATATATATATATATATATATATATATATATATATATATATATATATATATATATATATATATATATATATATATATATATATATATATATATATATATATATATATATATATATTTATATATATATATATATATATACTATAAAGCAAATAGCATCTATAAGGTATATATTTATATATATATCTATATATGTATCTAATTGTATGTAAAATGCTATCAAAACTTAAAAATATTTAACAAGAAACACGAAATAAGAAAATCAACCCACACACAAATCTATTGTTCACCTTATCGCTTTTGTAAATATATTTACATAACTTTTTATTATTCACACCTGATGAGAAGACCATATATGCTTACATCCATATACATCCAATTATCACTGAGTATGATATGACATATGAGAGTTGATCAAAAATAATTAAGAACCATCTAAACATATGTTGAACGAACTTCTTTATACCCCTGCAGCGTGGTAGAGCTGAGAAATTATTGAGAATTGAGAAAGAGCACTCGAGCGGTGGCTGACCTTCAGACTCTCCCTCTCAATTACTCTCAATTGTAAACGAAAACTTATAGTACTCAAAAAGGTATAATGGGGCCCATTTGGAGAATTTCATAATTTCACCCAAAAACGAGATATCTACTGTTTCTCGGTGCGCGGAGGGGTACTTGGTCGGAGATGTAGTAAACAGGCTACTAAGATCATATCACTAAAAAAGGTATCTCCCACTCTTACGTACTTTCCAGAAGACTCCACTAGAGAAGGAGACGGAAAAGACACTCGAAGTTTTACTGAACCGATTATTCTAAATTTGACATTAGCCGTCACCCCGTCTAAATACCACGCCCACATCTTCAGTCCTATACCATCCATACAATAATCTAACCCTAAAATAAGATACAAAATTTGGAAAGCAAAAGAGAAAGAAGTAATTCATTTAATTAAGAAAGAATGAGAGAGACAATGATAATGAGAGAGAGAGAGAGAAAGCAGGCTTTGCATAGCCACTGGAGTATGATAAAAGATATTTATATTTGTAAAACTTTATGCTTATATATAATATATATATAGAAAAACAACAACAAAAAAATAAAATATATATAAAAAGGACACAAACGATTGCATTGACTTAACCCGGTAACCTTACAGGCTCAACACGATTTCCAAGGGCAGGCATGATATACTTCTACATCCACTAGGAAACTGGGACATCACATTCGGCTATATAGTGTTTTTTATAAATTGAGTAATAACATACATATATATGAGTCATGTTTGGTCTATAAACTTGGAATATATACGCTTATAGACAGCTCCCGTGTAAATATAAATTCGTTTTGGCGTTCAGAAAACACCCTATAGTTCTTTAGCCTTCTAAAAATTGACTAAGAATCCTATATCAACGTTTGAGGTTCGAGGTCTATAAACTTACAATCTCCCATATACATATGTATGTATAGAGTCCATATAGGTCACATATAACTTTAGAGCCTTAACAATCGATGAACACTTCGGCTACATTTGAATACTGGTCGCGTAGCACGTAGTTAGTATACGAATAGTCCAGGGCCATTTCGCTAAAAGCATATATGTATATATAGATCGAGCATACATATGTGGTCTACAAGCTGGAATAGGGCCCATGGGGCTCAGACGGCCTGCAGGCATGTCAGCTGTCGGCTCGCATTAGCCCTTGGTCAGTTGGCTGGCCATTGTCGTCCGGCGTGAGGGCAACACGAGTTGCTATTAATAAAAGCGAAGGCAGCCAAAGGAGCGAATAAAATAAAAAATTCAAATTCATTCGGCATTATTACATTGAAATGTGAGAATGCGCTTTTTCAGACATCTACTACGTCCGCCCAGTGGATGACCTAACATGCCGAAACATAAGTCCATCGTCATCATCACTATCACTATCACCGTCACCACCAACACCAACACCACCACCACCACCACCACCACCGCACAAACATCGCCATCGTCCCCAACATTCCATCATCCTGCAAGTCCCATTCACAAACATCCACTGCTGCCGCTGTTCAGCCTGATGAAGAGCAAAAACAGCAACTGTGCTTCAGTTACACAGAAGCATGCTTGAGACAACGTCCCCTCGGGGCACAGGTTCATCCTCCTACTCCCACCCACCCGGCCACCTAGCCAGCAGTCCGCCAGTTGAGCATTTGTACTCTGCACTTGGCTGCTTGCGGATCTTTCATTCATATTCATCCATTTAGTTTGTGTTTTGTGTTCTTATTCTGTTGTTGCTGGTGCAACTTAACGCTACACTGCACGAAAAACGAGCTTATTGTAAATAAGAGAATATAAATATTATATGATATACATAAGTATGAAAGGCTATTGCTAATAGGTAAGCTCTAGTCATGTTAGATGATTGATTAGCATGCAACCGTGTGTTATTTTTGTCCTCGTTCGCAAAGCTAGACTCGAAATTTGGAATATATATTCTCGTGTTGACTGCCCTCTGACAGTTGTGTTCCTCTAGACTTTTCCTGAGGATTTTCCAAAGAAGATCTATCAAAAACCATATTTTCATTACTTTATCTACGGACTCTTAGAAGAGAATTCTATTAGCGTTCTGTCTAATCTGTTGCTTAAAGGGCGTGCAGTGTATAGACGAATGCCAAACAAACAGACACGCACATATATATATACGCACACATCTACACAGACATTGTAACAGCTTTTCCGCTTTTTCTCACCCCCACACACATTAGCCGAGCTGGGACATTATTGAGGGTGTTGCTGAGGATGCTCGCCGTGTTGCCCAACAAACACAAATTCCAGTACAAAGCGAAAGATAACAGCTTTGACACATAGACACACATATACACATAAATGCGCACAGACACACCCACATCCGCAGCTAGAAGTACTCACAGCTTCCTGACTGGCTACACACACAGAGAGAAATCGAGCGAGAGACAGAAAGAGCAGAAAAGTGAGAGAGTGTTGAGTAAACGCGCGCATTCGGGTTGTGTGTTGCAGCAAAGGTACCGTTAAGGTATGTGCTTGAAGCTTTTAGATTCAGTCCCGGACGAGATTTAGCAACGTGCGCTTGGGTTTCATCAGCAGCTCAGCCCTCCAGCTGGCGGCGAACGCGTGCAGCTCGCAACGTGAAAAAAGCAACGATTATTTATGGGCAGATAGCGGATGAGATGTACGTTAGCAAAAAACACGCTAAATAAATAATTTGTTAATCAGGCGAAACTGTCGCGTAAGCGCGTGTGTTGCTCAACAAATAGTTCAAGTTTAAGTTGTAACAGAAATTCGCTGTGTACTTGTATCTATAACACCAAAGCATAAATTTGATTACAATGTTAAGCGCAGGCCGAATGTAAAAACTTGGGGGCCAGCGCACACACGCTAAGCGCGTCAGAGCGTTGACGGTGGCGTCGACGCCAACGTTGGCGCAGCAGCCCGCATTGTGTATAATAAAATTTGCACAGCAGCAAAAAATCGGAATGAATAGAGCCGAGCAGCGACGTTGACGCAGCAGCGAGGCTGATGCCGAGAAAAGATGTGCGCGCACAATACGAAAAATTACAAAGCAGACTTTTGGGAGCGGCAAATGGCCAAAATCAGCAGCAGCACCAGCAGCAGCAGCCAGCAGTATCCCGCAGCAGCAGCAGCAACAACAACAATGTCAACGCTACAACGGACGCTGAATGCTCGCAACTGAATAACATAGTGGTGGGAGTTGAAGCACATATACAAACCAAGTGCCAAACCGATAGAGCGGGCGAGAGAAAGAGAGAGGGAGTGCGAGAGTCTGATAGAGAGTACGAAAGCACGAGAGCTTGCGCCGCAACGTAAGCGCCCATGTAAGTAATGAGAGCAGGAGCGGAGAGCACGAAATCATGAGGAGTGTGTGTGCGTAGCAAAGCCGTTTTGTGTTTGGTGTTGCTGTTCGTAGTGCTCTCGTTTTGATTAAACTTGCGAGTAGGTCGGATCGGGTCGGTGGGGCGCGGCAAACAGTTCGCAATATGCTTAGTATTGGGTCTGCCGGGAGCATAAGGTGTAAGCAGTTAACAGAAGCAAAGCGGCCACCAGCAGCATCCACCAGCAAAGCAATTCAATTTCCGCAAACAAGCAAAGGCCAGCACTACAGCCAGAGAGCCCCGCAATTAACTCGCGTAAAGAAATTAACATAAAAGCTAAGCAGCAGCTAACGGACAAAAGTCTACAGCTATTGCTATTTTTCTCGCATTTTGGTTTAAAAGCTTGAATCCAAGTGGGCGGTTGTATCTGTGTTTGTATGTGAGTCTCTCTGCTTGTGTGTGTATACATCTAGCTGACAGCGCCCGCATTAAATGCTGGGAAAACTCTACATAAAATCGTATATAAAATTAAGGCAGCTGCTGATGAGCTGATCAGGCTCGAAGGCATGTGTGTGAACTGAAGTGTGCGTGTGCATGTGGCTGCGGGTGTAAGTATGTGCGTCTGTGTAACTGTCATAAACATAGCCTAATAAATTGGCAAACGAAATGCCATGGATAGCCGCAGGTTGCTCGCGCTTTCATTGTGTGTG
The DNA here is from genome assembly GCF_054131065.1 of Drosophila arizonae. Classification (NCBI taxonomy): domain Eukaryota; kingdom Metazoa; phylum Arthropoda; class Insecta; order Diptera; family Drosophilidae; genus Drosophila; species Drosophila arizonae. The sequence continues at coordinate 26,753,843 of NC_142925.1, read as the reverse complement.
TGTGTGTGTGTGTGTGTGTGTGTGTGGTGGTTTGTCGCGTTTTCATAATAAATCCATAAATCCATTTTTTACGGGTTCGGCAGGCAATGAGATTATTCGCCATGATTTGAATGTTACGTTAAGCCCACAGTTGGCTAAGATGGCGGTGCGCTGCCTGCCTTGCCCAGCGTAAGCTGTCGTGGCCAAAAGGCTCGGCCGGTTAGCCAGGCGAACACACATGAACACACACGAATTGAGGTAGCGATGTCATAGCGATATTATCAGCGTCTGCTTCTTTTTATACCCTGAACCCATTTTCAATGGGAAATCAGGGTATAATGGTTTTGTTGAAATGTATGTAACAGGCAGAAGGAGGCGTGGCAGACCCCACAAAGTATATATATTCTTGATCAGGGCGACGAGCTGAGTTGATTTGGCCCTGTCCGTCTGTCTGTCCGTCTGTCCGTCTGTCCGTCTGTCCGTCTGTCCGTCTGTCCGTATGTATGAACGCGTCGATTTCAGAAGATATAAGAGCTAGAGACTTCAAATTTTTTTTAAAATGTCCGTAATTACAGCGCGCATATCAAGTTTATCATTAAAAATCGATAACTCATCCCGATCTTTTTTTATCGATAAAAAACCTTATCGAAAACCAGTTATAAAATTATATCTTCTACACCTTTATTGCTAGAGTCTCCAAATTTTTAATGTATGCTTACATGCAATTTATACAATTTCGGTTTTTGTTAAAATGTACCCCCACCTCAAAATTCACCCCCTCACCCTCACTTTTGTAAAAAGCGTATTTCAAATACTAGAGACTTGTGCTTTGGCAATTACATGCATATTCATGTTATAATCATTATCTGAAAGTTTCATGAAGATCGTACGTCCATAAAAAAAGTTATTAAACAATTAAGTTCTCATAGTAAGCGCACACTGCAGCCCATGCGTGTTTATGCGTGGGTGCTTGTATGTGTATGTGTTTGTGTATGTGTGTGTATGTGTTTGTGTATGTGTGTGTGTGTATGTGTATGTATGCGTGTGTGTGTGTGTGTATGTGAGTCTGTATGCGTGTGTGTGTATGTATACCTGTGTGTGCGTACGTGCCTGTGTGTGTGTGTGTGCGTGTTTCTTGTGTAAGCTGAAAGACGCGAAAAATTATTGAAATATCTATTGCTCCAAGGGTTCAGGGGATCTCGTAGTCGAGCAGCCTCGACTAGAGCTTTCTTACTTGTTTGTTTCCTAATCATTGCTCTTGTGCCACTGGCTGAGCTCCAATGCGGGAAGCTCTTCATTTGGCTTGCTTATTGCCCATCCCCACTCCCCCGTTCCCCTGTGACCCGCCCACTTCGCTGCTTTGATTTATGCGCGTGTTTGTGCCAGACAAGAATTGAGCCAAATATTCCGAATTGTGATTGATTTACTATCTGGCACACGTTTAATTTTCCGACGATTTGATATGAGCTGCCACAGAAAAACTGAAAAGTGTACACGATAAGTGATGTAAATACACGATACACAATGTAAAGCCCTTTTCATTTCATTCGTTTTGTTTCTGTTTCGCTTGGAAAGCTACAAGTTAGCCACTTTCCGCTTGGCGAGAGCAGCTCATTCATTTCCTATGCTATTCATTTGATTACGAATTTTAATTTCAGCCCAACTTCACTCTGGCGTAGAGTCATGTATGCAATGAAAATTACCCCCAGTCGACATAATCTGCGAATGCTTTTTCTGTGGCACAACTTCGAGCTGCTTGCGCTTGGCTGCCATTAGTCTGGCCAATGTCTTTGCCTGTCTTTTGCAAACGTTCAGGTGCTGGGGCAAACAAGTTGACCCAAGTTAAGTCCACTTCTCAGAGCAAATTACATTACAAGCATCATCGATTTAAATTATTCATATTAGTTTCTAGATGATATATGAGCCCTTCCTATGAAGTATGTAGTTACAGTAAACCCAAATAGGTCAGACTTATTGTAGGAATGCGTGCACGAAACTGTCTTTTTGTACGCAGGTTTCTTCCGGATAGTTAAGGTCCTTATTTTCTTATCAAGATTAGTTTTTTTTTTTTTTTTTTTTTTTTTTTTTTTTTTTTATATATTTATTAAGTGTAGAACCGGTACATCAAAAATAGAACCATAACAACACAGGGAAGGTAAATTAATAATAGAGCCGAACCCCATACCGAGTTATGGGGATTTTAAGTTGTGGAGGTTTTACTATTGTCCAATAGTTTTGGCAAAGCCTTGCCGTTTGAGTCTTCTTAGAGGTCTGGCAGGTAACATCAAGATTAGTACCTCGACAGACCACGGCAAACTGTAGTTCTTGCCGTTCCACAAAAGTATGCTACAAATATATTCGTTTCTTAGTTTCTACATTATTTGATTTTATAAAATTAATATATATAAATCGGAGAGTTTAATTCAATTTAATTCATATTGCTCATACTTTATCTGAAATTCTCGGGCGTGCAGCAAAATTGTACCTTAATTAAAGCCAGAAGCAAGATAACATAGTCATATTTACTTGGGCGTTTACCCTTAGCGTAGGGGATATGATAACAATAGCATATGCCTATTCTATTCTATTAATATGTTATAGAATTCGGGCATGAATGCCTTTCGAGCATTGTTGAATAACGTTTAGCTAAAGCCTAATTAAATGCTGGCCTAATGGAAGCCACTTCGATTGGTCTGCTCTATTCATATTTATGCCTCTGATTGAAGGATAATTTTATAGAAAGTGCAAACGGATTAAGGCTTTCAGCTGAGTTCTATTCAGACGGGTTTCAGTAAAGCGTGAAAGCAATTAGAGTTTGTTTTGTTTGACGAAATGCACTTGCAAGCACTCGCATTTTCATTGGCTAACTAAAAGCTTTTCATTATCAGTTAATTCAATAATAACAATAGCAGAAACTCGCACGCGAGTCTATTTTGGGCTCGGCTTAAAGTCCCATAATTCAATTATAAAATTGTGTTATTTCATTTATGCCTTATCATTTTTTATATTTGTATCCTGGAAAGCCTTCTGACATATTTCGGGCGTGATTTGTGATTTGCGGAGTAAGGACGTGGAAAATATGAGACGGCCCAACAATAGTGAATGCTGAGTGCTGTCAACGCTGCAGAGAATAATGGTCCACAACTTCCAATGGACTCAATACGAATCAATCAGGCTGCATATCATGTGAGAGGCATCGGTGAGCGAGGCAAGCGTTGAGAATAGCCTCGCACCACGCGGCGTATACGTTACTTATTGAAAAACTTTCCAAATAAAAAGACAATGTGTACCTATGACTAGGTGTGTGTGTGTGGGTGTGTGTGTGTGTCGTTGTGTCTGTAGCCAATGACAACATCAATAGTTTCGCAAAGTGTCAGAGGAGGCCGCTTTGAACATTTCCGTGCCAGAGTGCCTGCTCGAAAAAGAGAGGGAAGAGGTGCCTGCAGAGGGGGATGCGGGCCGAGGAGCTGCGCCTGTGTTCGATTCGATAGCCAAGTTTTTGCCTACGCTGACTGTTGCATGTTCTCCCATTGCTGGCACAACACCAGCAACAACAACAGAAGCAGAAGCAGAGGCTGTGGCAGAGGCAGAGGCAGAGGCAGAGGTCGAGGCTGAGGCTGAGGCCGAGGCAGCAACAGAAACAGAAGCAAATAAAGCTAAGCGTGGGCGTGGCATGTTTATCTGTTACTGTGCGACTGCCAAGGAAACGCATTCAAGCAGTTTTTCATTTACATTTTCATTAAAACAAATCACACTGAAAATGTCATTTGCAAAAAGCACAAAGCAATGCGACCGCAGGCGTCTTTGCCCCCTTCCACTGCCACTCCCACTGCTTCCATCAGTGTGAGTGCGTGTGTTTTCTTTGAGCCAGTGGGCGGCTAGTGTTGGGGCTTCTGCTTCTATCAAAGGCCTGCGACAGCTCATAACTCTCTGGTTTCTTATTTTATTTTCGTTTGTTTGTTTGATTGTCTGTGCGCTGGCACTGCAGGGCCTGTACGAAAATGCTCAGAAGTCCGACGACAGCGCTAGCGCGTGGGTGCAACAAGGATAAGCAGCATCAGCAGCAGAAGCAGCAGCAGAAGCAGCAGCAGCAGCAGCAAGACGACCGCCTGACCATTTAGAAATCACAACTCAAGTAACCAAAAGCGAGGCCAGGCACATCTTGTGGACAATCTATAGTGCATTCTCAGGCGGGTGAGCAAATTCCAATCAAAGCAAATCGAATATCTCGCATACGCCATGGAGCCAGTCATGAGCTTGGCACTGGCCGCCCATGGGCCGCCCAGTATACTGGAGCCGTTGTTTAAAACCGTAACTACGAGCACAAGCACAACAACAAGCACGACGGCTGCCACGACGAGCAGCAGCAGCAGCCCCACCATCAGCCCCACCATAACCACCAGCAGCACCCTGCTGACGGCTCTGCTTGAGAACCTGACCTCAACGGCGGCGAGTGGCCTCTACGATCCATATGGGAACCACACGAACTCCAGCCTGGGCTTTGAGACGAAGGGGCCGAGGTACTCAGTGGCCTCGATGCTTGTTATGGGCTTCGTAGCGGCGATTCTGAGCGCGGTGACAGTTGCGGGCAACCTCATGGTGATGATCTCGTTCAAGATCGACAAGCAGCTGCAGACGATCAGCAACTACTTCCTCTTCTCGCTGGCCATCGCGGACTTCGCGATCGGCGCCATCTCTATGCCGCTCTTTGCGGTCACCACGATACTGGGCTACTGGCCGCTGGGGCCGCACGTGTGCGATACCTGGCTGGCCCTCGACTACCTCGCCTCGAACGCCTCCGTGCTGAACCTGCTCATCATCAGCTTCGACCGGTACTTCAGTGTCACTCGGCCGTTGACATATCGCGCTAAGCGCACGACCAACAAGGCGGCCGTCATGATCGGCGCTGCCTGGGGCATCAGCTTGCTGCTGTGGCCGCCCTGGATCTACAGCTGGCCCTACATCGAGGGCAAGCGCACGGTGCCCAAGGACGAGTGCTACATCCAGTTCATTGAGACGAACCAGTACATCACCTTCGGCACTGCGCTGGCTGCGTTCTACTTTCCCGTTACGATCATGTGTTTCCTCTACTTCCGCATCTGGCGGGAGACGAAGAAGCGCCAGAAGGATCTGCCCAATTTGCAGGCCGGCAAAAAGGACTCTAGTAAGCGATCCAATAGCAGGTGAGTTTGATTTACTGACTTACGGACTTTAATATATTCTCGTATCGATATATATCTGCTATATATCAACATGTAATATCATATTATATGTGCCCAATTATATGTGCAGACTGTTTCAATGGCTTGAGAAGTAATAATAGTGCCTAGCTAGCATAAGCTGGCTCTTCTAAAGCAAAATCTTCAAAGTAAAGCTATCAAATTATAGTAAATGCCGAGAATTGTGGTATATCATATATAGAATAATGCATGGGATAGGCTAAAGTACAGACATAACTAAAGCAATATTAAAAGCTTGGGAAAGCACCTCAAATGTTATATATATGTACATTAGACTAAATTGAAAAGAGTTATTTAACAACATGATATATAGTAATACATAATAAGTAATATAGCATAAATACATATATTATAATATGAAACACCATTTCCAAATTCTGAAAATCAAAAATTATTATTATTTTTTCAATTTCTTTTTATACCCCGAACTCATTTTCAATAGGAAATCAGGGTATAATGGTTTTGTTTTAGATCTGTTTCAGTGGGTCAACTCATTTATCTATCGAGTCTGTAGTCCTGCTCTGCTGTAATCATTTGAGAATTACATGATTAGAGTTTTAAAGGAATTTTTTCGTAAAGCTCTCATACTTAGTAACACATTGAATGGGAGCACAGGTCTAAAAGTGTGTAATAGGTAGAAAGACATGTATATATACATATATATGTATATATATTTATTTTCCGCTACAGACATGTTCGTCCCTCTGTCTGTTCCGTTCTGTCTGTAGAGGGGGTGCGTATAATAATTGTATGTCAGTGCTTTGCCGGGTTAAGGGTATTCCCTGGTCGGGCATTCCCGACTAGAGCACTCCTACTTGATTCACAATTAACTACTGCGGTCTTTCGCCTGTTGCTCTCGTTCTTCATTTCAGCGACGAAAATACCGTGGTGAATCACACATCGGGGGGCCTCCTGGGGTTCGGCCAGCTGGGCGGCAATGATCATGATACGTGGCGACGGCCGCGCTCCGAGAGCTCGGCGGATGCAGAAAGCGTCTACATGACAAACATGGTCATCGACTCGGGATATCACGGCATGCACTCGCGCAAGTCGAGCGTAAGTTGGGTGTGAGCGGCAGGCGACTGCCGGCAGCTCGTCATATTCGTTTCTCCGTTCTATTTGACTTGTGTGTGGCTGACATGTATTTCTATGCGCAGATCAAGAGCACCAATACAATCAAAAAGCCATATTCTTGCTTTGGCAGCATCAAGGAGTGGTGCATCGCGTGGTGGCACTCGGGCCGCGAAGACTCCGACGATTTTGCCTACGAGCAGGAGGAGCCATCTGATTTAGGGTATGCAACACCAGTAACAATTGAAACTCCTTTACAAAGCTCCGTCTCCAGGTAGTAAAAAAAGCAGCTCTTTTTTGATATTCGTCTTATTTCGAGTAAGCAAACACCGCACTCAAGCACCCAGCACCCAAGCACCCAAGCACCCACACACTCTCACTCATGCACTCTAATCGTTTCTGTGTGTGAGTGCTGCATGTGTATGTCTCGCATCTCAAATGCACTTAGAGCACTTCATTCCAAAAGAAAAGTCCATTGGCTCCTCGATGCCTGTGCTCCAAGCAGAGAAGGGAGAGGAAAGGAAATCATTTCACTGCCAGCACACAACGGTTTCACCTCGCACATGCACAACCATTAATAGAGCGCACACAGTGTGCCCCAAAAGTATTTGCATGACAGTCTAGTGGCACAGCTCAATATTCAGCCGTGGGCGAGCTTCGCCAGATAATTGGATGCATTTCTCTTTCATAAATTTCATGTATGGGAAGTTTTTACTTACACTTCTCGTTTTTTATACTCATTTGTTATTCTACCTATTTTACAAGTGTGAAATTTTTGGGCGAGCTCTTGTTATTTGGATCCACTTCAATCATGCTTGGTTTTCACAAGTCACAAGACTCAAATCTATATGTTCTATATTATTTTAATCGAAACTATTATAAGCTAGCTTAAGCATAGTCGAGCTAGTCGAGTATTGTTGAGCAGGAAGGGGAGATTCGGTGCTATATATACATATATATATATATGCAGAGTCAGCTCAGCCAAATGTGTAGCCTGCAAACAGCCTGAAGACGGTTTGGATGGATGACCGAGGATACACGATTATTGTTTAAATAGCAATTGAGTTGATATAAACGGCAGGGGATTACGATAATTATAGGATATGAGAATCGTCCCTTATCATGGAATAATCCTAGTGTTGATTACAGTTGATTAGTCTTGGTCTGCCTACTGTCACTGACCAGATTTAGCTCTAGAGCTCAATACTTAAATTAATGGTTGCGTAGGATGAAAAGTGAATGTACTTTTTCTATAGAATATGAGGTAATTAAGATCCCAACATGTATCTACATATGCTTAGATTTACTTCGTATAATTAGTCACAATTGCTAGTTTAGTGATTCCATACTTAGGGCCACTAAACATAGGGAAATAATGGCAGAATTCTTCTTTAAGAACATCTGCTTTTACCAAATACCATTTGATACGTGTATATATAGTATATCTTGAAAAATATAAAAGATATTGTCATATATTATAATTATTGTTGCATATATTACCAAAAATAGCATACAATAGATTTTTGTTAAACTGTTTTTAGTTATTGAATATTTATTTTCGAAATGAAGTTCTGTTTCAGTTCAAATTTTCCTTTTGACTTTTCAGATAATAATTTAGTTAATTTTGATCGACAGTCGATGAAAGAGAATCGCTTTCAGCCTCAGAGTCCCTTTCGCTAGGAGTTTTCAGCTAATCACCTGTGCGATGAGGTGTGCGAGTGGTTACGCATGTGTATGGATGTGGGTATGGGTGTGGGTTGCCCGTTGGGAGGAGCAGCTCGCATCCGCTGCTCCGTTTTGGTTATTGATGTCTTTGTGGTTGTCGTTCCTGTTGTAGTTCTTGTCGTAGCTTGTCAGCCGTACGGCTTGTCAATGTCGAGCACTCGATGCCGATGCCTGCTGGCGTGTGGCATGTGGCATGTGGCATGTGGCATGTGGCATGTGGAAACTTACTGAAGAGCGACATGCCTTTGTGTCCTTTTTGTCGTTCGCAGATGCACCTCGATGAACGTCATGCGGGACAACTACTCGATGGGCGGCAGCGTGAGCGGGGTGCGGCCGCCGAGCATAATGCTGGCGGATGTGTCGCCGACGCCGCTGCGCCCGCCACTCAATTCCATTTCGCAGATGCAGATGCAGGAAATGAACGCGACCGGCAATGGCAACAACGGCAATGTCAACATCAACATCAGCATCAATGCCGGCAATGGAGCTGGGGGCGGCGGCGGGTGTGGCGGTGCTGCGCTCAGCAACAACAATAATATGAACGGTGGCAGCGCCAATAGCAACCCGAGCGCCAATGCGCTGCGTGACTCACGAGCGCTGCCCGTGAGCAATCGCATCGGGTCGCGCTCGGTTAGCCAGGACTCGGTCTACACAATACTCATCCGGCTGCCGCCAGATGGCGCCAGCTCGGCGACCGGCAGCAGCGGAGCGGGCGGCGTCAACAACGCCCTGGGCAGCCAGGGCGTCCATGGCGATTGCGGGCCCTCCATCAAGATGATACACGAGGATGTCTCGACGGTGGGGGCGGGCAGCATAGGCGTGGTCACGACAGCCCCACCGCCCACGCGCCGCCCCTTGCCGTCGCGTGACTCGGAGTTCAGCCTACCGTTGGGCAGGCGGATGTCGCACGCCCCCCAGGACATGCGGCTGCTGAACGCGAAGGTCATACCAAAGCAGCTGGGCAAGACGGCGGGGCAGAATGCGCTGCTGAACGCGCGCAACGCGGCCAAGAAGAAGAAAAAGTCGCAGGAGAAGCGGCAGGAGTCGAAGGCGGCCAAAACACTGTCGGCCATCCTGCTCAGCTTCATCATAACGTGGACGCCGTACAACATTCTAGTCCTGATCAAGCCGCTGACCACCTGCTCGGACTGCATTCCCACCGAGCTGTGGGACTTCTTCTACGCCCTGTGCTACATCAACTCAACCATCAATCCCATGTGCTACGCGCTCTGCAACGCCTCCTTCCGGCGCACCTACATTCGCATCCTCACCTGCAAATGGCAGTCGCGTAATCGCGAGGGCATGGTCAGAGGCGTGTACAACTAGGGCGGCGCAACGCCTAAAGTTGGTCACTTATAAGAATTCTGTTCATACAAGTTACAATAAATGTGTTAGGCCAAAAATTATATTAAAAAAAAAAAGAAGCCAAAACAAAACCAAAATCCAATAAATGGGAAATGTTAGCAATAGCAAAAACCAAAACTAGGCTTAGGTAACACTCTGACAAGCAGTACTGATTTTTGATGTCTAGCCAACAATATATAAATATATTGATGATAGTATTACAAACAAATATTTGAATACATATATATATGTATATATATATATATATATATATATAATGATGCTTAAATATGTATATACGTGTCATTACAATTTGTCTGCTCAATAAGTTTTCCATCGTTCACAATAAATCCAATTAGGACCATATGATTGATAAATGTTGATAATATATTTCTATTAGTTTTTTCAGATATTGCTTAAATATAGTGATACTGTTATCCACCTTACGTTCAATTTCGATGAAGAGTGTAACACTTTCAGTAATCTTAATATGCGTGTGATTTGACCGAAATTAGCTCCAAATAGATGTTTCATTCAAGGGTCTTTGTATGTCGTATATACCATAAATTGACAATTTACAGAAAGTCGTCTTCCATTTCAAAAATGCTCGAAAATATTATTCAGTACCAAAACATTCATAAATAATCTGAAGAAATCAAGATTCGACTCATACTCAAGCATTAATGGAAACTTATTGAGCAGCCCTCGAGGCTATTACTGTAGCAACCACATCATATTGGGACGCTTTTTGTTGGGCGTTCAGTTTTAGGTAGGCACGTGCTCCATGCAACAAGAATTTAATACAAATATAACCGATTACGATTTGGAATATATTATAAAACTAACACATATACATATGCATGTATATATATGTATTCTAATTAACATAAACCAATATATCTATGGTACACCTTAAGTTGTTGGCCTACGCGAAAAAAAAAACACAAAAGCTTTAATACAGTTCAAATTACCGCGCGCAACGAATTGCAGTGGGCACTTTTTCCAGATGGGATATATCTCTCGGATGATACGGAGTTCAGGATTTTAGTTAACCTTGTTGTCGTTGACGATGGTGCGATATGTGATTGTACTGCTCGTTGTGTTTTTGATAAGTTTTGATATTTTGAATCATCTTTTGTAATCCAAGTAAAGTATAAGTACCAGGCTAGCGAGAAGCGAGCAAAAAAGAAGCAAAGTAAATAAAGATACCAAGCATCAACTGCGCGTCAACCGTGCATGTTTATACGTAGTATAAAATTGAAAAACAAAACCAAAAACTAAAAGCAAAAAGCAAAAAACAAACCAAAACCAAGAAAAGTAACACAAGTATGTATCCATTAAGAACGTAACCCACCATAGTTCAACTACTAAGAACAAACTTTTGTAACTGTTGATTAAAACTTTGTAAAAACAAAACAAAAACTCAAGGAAAAGAAAAATACCTAAGAACTAAAGATACGATTTATCGAAACAGTAGTGAAAGCAATTGAAATCAGGCATGCGCCTTCCCCAAGAGCGAGCAGTCGATGGTCCAGCGAGTAGTGGAGGGGAAAGCCTTAAGATATCCATGCGAATATTTGGGTACTTGCCAGCAGACACACGGACGGACGAATAAAGTGGTCCCCGAAAGAGAGGCGAACCTTAGAGAAGATTAATTGTGTCTTGAGAAAGTTTTGCGTGGAACTATAGGTCACCATAGACAGGGGATAGATCCTGTTGAGGACAGAGCCGAACATTGGGAATATGCTTAACAAAACAAAACAAGGTTGTGCCGTTAAATAGGACATAACCCGTCAAACAATAGAGGTAGCTCAAGGTTGAGATTGAGCCTTTAATTTCGTTTGGCTGGGCTTATATCATCATCGACTGCGCCGACTTGGGCCCCAAGTTAGGAGTCTGTTCCAATGCAAAAAAACACCAAAAACTTTAAAATCACATACATATACAAATATTTAGCATATTTAATATGGGAAATACCAGAAATACAATAGTTTAAGCTGAACACAAACACTCCAATACATATATAGATGACACACAATGTGAGAAGAGAAACGAACAGAAGAAATAATCCTTTTTATCAATTTGTAGTTAACTTAAACAAGACAAAAACCAAGTGGATAAACCTTTCGAGGTGGTATCCCAAACGCTGAAATCAAAGCAACAACGCAACAGTCTCAATGGCACAGCTCGAGATGCATACCCTATATGTATATGAATATACCACATAAGATATATGAAGTTAATATTAAAGTTAAAAGCAAACCGAGAATTAAATTCAAATTACTAGAACCCAAAAGACATGATTTACACCACGCACACATCCGAACGAGGCATATAGAAACGAAAATGCATCTATCTATCTATCTCTGCAAAAGTCCCAAATTTATTATATAAACATAGATAACATAGTTTGCAATTTATGAGTGCAATAACCATGGAAAGCTGGCTACCTAAGAAGAAGAAGAGAATGTAGATTGAAGCATTCAGCAAATTGTTAAGGAATGAGATTTAATTGCATACAATCTAATTGTTTGGAACAGTACTACGACATATGTATGAAATAAAAATAATGATACAATTTAAAATGCATATATGAATTAATGCTAACAATAAAACAATGTGAACGAAACGCCTTCTACAGTTCTTTTCTATTCAATTTCTCTGATTGAGCCAAGGAACTAAATCGTGTCAACTTGTGATGGAAAAAAAGGAAATGATAAGAAAAGTAAGTCCTCTAAAAATGGTTGAACCGTTTTACCAGCTTCCTGAAACTTCGAATACCGGCATCCTATTGAAATATAATCAACAAATGAAATGGTTTTCTTTTTTATACCCTGAACCCATTTTCAATGGGAAATCAGGGTATAATGGTTTTGTTGAAATGTATGTAACAGGGAGAAGGAGGCGTGGCAGACCCCACAAAGTATATATATTCTTGATCAGGGTGACGAGCTGAGTTGATTTGGCCCTGTCCGTCTGTCCGTCCGTCCGTCTGTCCGTCTGTCCGTCTGTCCGTATGTATGAACGCGTCGATTTCAGAAGATATAAGAGCTAGAGACTTTTTTTAAAATGTCCGTAATTACAGCGCGCATATCAAGTTTATCATTAAAATTCGATAACTCATCCCGATCTTTTTTTATCGATAAAGACCTTATCGAAAACCAGTTATAAAATTATATCATCTACACCTTTATTGCTAGAGTCTCCAAATTTTTAATGTATGCATACAATAAAAATTTGGAGACTCTAGCAATAACACCTTTATTAGAAGATATAATTTTATAACTGGTTTTCGATAAGGTTTTCTATCGATAAAAAAGATCGGGATGAGTTATCGATTTTTAATGATAAACTTGATATGCGCGCTGTAATTACGGACATTTAAAAAAAAAATTGAAGTCTCTAGCTCTTATATCTTCTGAAATCGACGCGTTCATACATACGGACAGACGGACAGACATACGGACGGACGGACAGACGGACAGACAGACGGACAGACGGACAGGGCCAAATCAACTCAGCTCGTCGCCCTGATCAAGAATATATATACTTTGTGGGGTCTGCCACGCCTCCTTCTGCCTGTTACATACATTTCAACAAAACCATTATACCCTGATTTCACATTGAAAATGGGTTCAGGGTATAAAAAATATAAGAATTCTCATGGCATAAGTGAACATTGTCCCAGATATTAAATATAGATATAATATTTCAATAATAAATTGAAGGTATTCATTGAGTTAAAAGTCAATCAAATCAAGTCAAGACATATCCATATTAGTAAGCGTATATGGTCATAGTGCCGTTATAACCGGATTCGGCTGTAGTATAATCCATGAATTATATAAATAATTTCGGGACTGCTTGAATACGAGATCCCCTGAACCCTTTCAAGGAACTGGTACTTCAAAAATTCTTCGCGCCCTTTTGCTTACACAATAAACACCCACACACATACAGGCACACATAGCTGCGCACGCATAAACACGCATTGGCTGCAGCGTGGGCCTACTCTGGGAACTTAATTTGTTAATAACTTTTGTTGTCGGAGGACTATCTTAATATGCATTTGCCAAAGCAGAAGTCTGTAGTATTTGAAATACGTTTTTTATAAGTTTAGAAGTGAAGGAATGGCTATAGAGGTGGGGGTGGATTACAAAGCGAAATTCTATAAAATAAATACATACACTGCGCGTCATCAGGTTAGCGCCCCCCTTTACACTCAACCTCAAAGCTAAATAAAATCTAAACCATCCGAGCTCCATCTTTGAAATTTTTTTACTTTATACTCCGTTTATTTCTTTTTAAAATACAAAAAGAATGGCTACTGTAACATTAAGGATTATTTTTAAATAATTTTTTTTGTAAAATGTACAAAAAACATGTAACAAAAATTTGGTCATCAGATTAGCGCCCCCTGCGCTAAATTCAATTTATTTAAGCTAATGACCAAAAATAACACCGTATTTTAAGCTATTATTATTTTTAAGTAATATTAGTAGTGCGTAGTGCCGTTTTTTGTTTGAAATTACTTCAAAAATTCGATTAGGAGTGGAATTATAAAGTTGTTCAATATTGTTCAAGGATATGGTTGGCCAAGCGTGTTCAGTACCTTCGATTAACTCTGTCTTTGCACTATAATGCTTTCCGGACTCATATACTTCCTGACCATCCATCCCCAGACGTTTCCAATGATATTAAGGTCGAGTGAGTATGGTGGCCACTCCATGAGATCAATTTTTTGGCCCTGAATCCAGGACTTCAGGGATTTGGATTTGGATTTGGAGCATTATCATACTGGGAAATCTAATGCTGGTTTTCAGACAGGTTATAGAAATGCGGAACAGCAGTTTTAAACACGGTGTTATAGTCTTATGCCTTCATGCGCGATGTCAAAAATTGAAGCTTACAAGCGCTGTAGTAAGATATTGCACCCTACATCAATGCCACACCACCCCCCCGCCGCAACGGCTTGGAAACCGTTCCAAATTATGTTCTTCTATGCGTAGGTCATGGATATAATAAATTTAGCCATCAGTTCCTTCCAAATTCAATTTTTCTCATCAGAAAAGCCAACATGCTGCCATTGGATAGACCACGTCATGTTCGCCTGGCCAAAATTAATGCGTATTTCTTTTCTCAGCATATCGGCTGGTGTCTTTTTTTTTACATACTGTTTCTTTAGGTAATTAACTTTCCTTATTGCTCTTTGGACCGTTGAGAAGCTCGTCTTAACACCGATTTTATCCCTAATCTTGGTGGTCGATTCATGGGAATTCGAAGCTTCCCGAACTAATGCTCTTCTATTTCCTTCTGAAATCGCTTGATTATTGCCGCTTATATAGTTTTTTCCATAGTTTTCCCTATTTGTAAGAAAATTGCCACTTAGTTTTCTGTTTTTTCCTGTTTTTTTCAGCAATTTTATGGTTGCATAGTCTAGATTCAAAGTATGCCTCAATCTTTGATTTTCAACCAAAGATAAAACTGTTTCTTTACCCATACTATAAATATATTGAATGCTTTGAGCTCCACAAAAAATTTGGTGAGTGTAATTGCCAAAATAAGCAAGATAATTACAATTGCATTTGGGGGCGCTAATCTGATGACGCAAAATAAGTGAACACATTTTTTGCGAAAATAGAAAAGAATAGAAAATAAAACATAACGGGCTTTCACTCGCGCTTTTTTTTGGTATGAGAGACATCTCATATGATGATAATGAAATAAAAAAAAAAAACCAAGAAGTTGCGTGCAATAGGCAAAGAGAAAAACGTAAAAGAAAATGAGTGTAAGGGGGGGCGCTAACCTGATGACGCGCAGTGTATATTAACTTTTAAAATTTGGTGACTCTAGACCTAAAGATATAGCAGATATCATTTTATTACTGATTTTCGATATTAATTTTAATTGATATATTATATTTAAATTGAGATAAACTCGATATCCGCGCTATATATACAGACATTAAAACAACAATTTCAAGTCCTAGCTCTTATATCTTCTGAGATCGACGCGTTTAAACATACGGACAGGCGGACAGACGGAAGGACCGACAGATCAAGAATATATGTATATACTTTGTGGGGTCTACCACGCCTCCTTATGCCTGTTACATACATTTCAACAAAACCATTATAGCTAGATCTCCATTTTCAATGGGTTCAGGGTATAAAAATATATAAATATTTGATTTGAAGTTTGCATTTATTCTATTATTATTAAAAGTTTTCTTGACCTAATATGATTTATTAATTATATATAAGATATTATATTATAAGATATATTTTATATAAATATTTGTATTTCCTGAAATACTTTTTAATTACTGTATATTTACGTATATTCATTGTTTCTTTCAGCAAATTTGTGCATTAATTAAGTACAAATATAATTTATTTTCGTATTAAATGTGAATGAATCTGAATGCACTCGAACATAGTCAAATGAAGGCCTTGTTCCGCAGATCGTCCCGTTGCTCCGGCTGTTGGTACTCGTTTCTCGGCTTTTCTTCGTCGGTCGTTTGTCCACGTTGCATTAGCATCTGCGTATTCTTCTGAATGGCCTCCAGCTTCTGGTGCATTAGTTCCTGCCGACGAGTCTCTGCTCGCTGCTGTTTGTCCTCCAGCTCGTCGAGCGTGAGGGGCTCCGCCTCGGCGGCTTGCTGCATGAGCTGCTGCAGTCGCTTGGGCGGCTGACGCAAGGTGTCGTTCAATGGGACTGTCTCGCTAGCCGCGGCGTCGAGGGGTATGGTGAATGCCTCAGAAGGCGCTGCTCCACGGGCGATATTGATTATGTGGGCAGAGCTGAATGAGGGATACTTACGGTACTCCTGCTTGGGCAAGGCGTTCATTGTGTTAGAGCTTGTTGTTGCGGGTCGTGGTGCGGCGGGTGGCGGGGACGGGGCTGGTGCTGGGGCTAGGGCTGGGGTTGCCTTTGTTCTGGTCTCGTCTACAGCTGTCGTGGACTTTGAATTGGAGCAGCCCATGCTCGGCAGTTCATCAGGCGCAAGGCATTACGCTAAAACTTCCGTTTCGGGCTGACGGCTTTTCCAGCTCTCTGCTCTCTGCTCTCTGACTTTTTAAAGGAATCTGTATCAGTTGAGCTGGGGATGTTGGGGCAAATGCTAACGCGATTTCCTGCTCGGCAAGGAAGCTACATCCGCTGCGAATCGTTCTACGGTGTGGCTATTTAATTTCCGCTTCAAGCCAAGCCGACAGCTTAGTCATTAGAAGCAGCTTGAGACTGCGCTTAATGGCTCATTAATATTGATTTTGCATGCGCTATGTGTGTGCACTGTGTGAGCGTTGCAGGACTTGCAGGAGACAACCTTCAAGCTGTCCGTCTGACAGCGGCTCGCAGCGAGAACTAAAACTGGAATCGCAATGCAAATGTTTTGTGCTGGTCATTAATAATAATCGCTGGGGCGCAGCCAGGACTACTGTCCTCCAAAAGGATCAATATTCATATGTGAACGGCATGTTTATTTCCTTTTATCTATCTCTCACATTGCCTACACTGAGCGATATTTGCGCAGAACAATGACAAATATTATTATATTATGGAGGGCATTACCGACTACAGCATACTCATTCATCTCCATTTCCCGGGTGGTCAGCCAAGTCTATATACCTAATGTCAGGTCTCTGCAGCTGCTCAAAATAAATCTTAGAAATATAAAATGCAATTGTTACCTTTATAATTGAAGAATTCAAGTTTCTAGCTTCAGTTGCGGCGGAAGAAGCTGACGGAAAGTAATTTGATTTTTAGTCTTAAATATATCATTATTATTATTACGCTAAAAACAGACTTGCACAGATTTAAGAATATTTATTGAATTTCGAATTAATTTTTTAGCGTGTAGTTGCGTGGGCGTGTGTAATAAAGGCTGCCAAAGCAAATAGAGCTAGACAGCGGCCACGCCCACTCGTTCATGCAGTGCCCCGAAAGGGGACTCTGGCCACTGTCGACCAGCGTCAATCAACTCCTGCTTGTGGTCGTAGCCAACGCTAATTGCGGCTTCATTTGCGTGCACATGAGCACCCACACACATGCGCACAGCACCAACACACACACACACACACTCACACACATCACGCAGAGCCACATACCACAGAGCCGTTAGCCGCAAAAGTTTAGTGACCCACTCAACTTTGACCAGAGCCGCAAGAGGTTTTATTTTGATGTTTACAGTTGGCCAGTGTCAATGCTGTCGCATGGCCATAAAGGCTATGGCCCAAACTCTAACGGCTTCCGGCTCGAAAGCTGCCCATGGAAGAGCTGCTGCGGAAGCGACGGCGCGTGCCAAGCACCGCCCAGAGCGTCCACGCATTCGTTTTGCATTTGGCTCACGTCGCGTCTTTTGTGGCAGAGTGTTGCTCTTGGCATGCAAATGGCTCGGAACGGAAGCAGCGCCGTCGTCATATCCACTTGCCGACGGCCCGCCGCTCCACCCAAGCAGAATCGGAAGGGCCCGAGCCACACAACAGGTGCTACCACCAGGTGCCGCCTCCCATTGGGTTAGCTAGCCACCAGCAGTAATAAGCGACGTTTAATTAGGTTAAGTGTCAATAGGATCATGTCGTCAATCAATCAATTGTACGCACACACACATACGTAAATAAATACCAAGAGGCATTCTTAGCTTGGTTATACCCAGAACCCATTTGCAATGGGAAATCAGGGTATAATAGTTATGTGAAAAGCATGGATTATCGCAGACCCTATAAAGTATATATTCTTGATCAGGGCGACGAGCTGAGTCTCATATCTTTTTTATCGAGAATAATCAATAAATTTATTTCGTTTTCTCAGCCTAATTTGAATACTATTAGACCTGGAGACTTGAAATTCACTGTGAATATATATTTAATGGATACGAAGATTTCGTAATTTACAGATTTTCGATACCATGCCCCCTTCGCCTCCAATTTGTAAAAGCCGTATTTCAAATACTAGAGACTTGGAAGGTCCGGGGTATCTCCTAGTCGAGCAGTCTCGACTTAATTGGTTTTGCTTTGTAGTTGTTATTGAGGTCGCAATCAATATATATCTATATATATGTATGTGTATGTAAGCCAATGTAATTTCCTTGCTTGGTGGCTTGGCGGCTTCCTTGACTGCCCAGCTGAGGGTGTGAGGTAAGGGTTTTCAATATAGCCAGAGAGAGAGAGAGAGAGAGAGAGAGAGAGAGAGAGAGAGAGAGAGAGAGATAGAGAGTTGTGTGAAGAAGTAGTCCTCGATTAAGGTAATTAGATTAAGCATTATATTTCATGTCATCAATATTTATATATACATACATATTGCAGATAACTGCTAATCGGAATCATAGGCTATGCATTTTGCGTTTTCTGAATAATGAACTTTATTAACAAACTAGAAACAGATATCGATAATCATGCCAATAAGGTAATAAATATTATTCAGTGAAACTTTTGTTATAATACAAAAAGTTTTTTTAGCTTGGAATACTTACTTGCCAATCGGCAATCGGCAATCGTCAATCGTCAATCGTCAATCCCTAATTAAATTGAGTTACTTAGGAAAAACACGGTGTTTAGCTTGAATAATTTGCTCTCGGTTTATTTAAAAAATACAATTTAGAAACGCTTTCTCAGTTGGTTGTTGTTGTTGTGGCAAAAACGGTCCATGTGTATCATCATATAATAGAACAATCAAATAAACTATTAACAAAGCAACTTTTCATCTGCAGCCTAGGAACATCATCATCATCATCGTTCTCATTAACTCCATCTCCGGTATTTAATCTCAATTAACTTGTAAACTTTATAAACTTACGCAAGTATCTGCCTCTGACAGCTTGAGGCAGTTCCCAGGAGAGCTGCGATCTAGCCCAGCACAGCCCAGGGTTTATATAGGTATAAAAATAATCTATATAAATATGATATATACGTGTGTAGATATATATGACTTGGTGTGTGTGTGCGTGTATGTGTGTGATCAGCATCTGATCCACATTATGATCAAAGACGCATGTATGTATGTGAGTGTGTGTATGTATATGGGTAATTGTTTTGTCTTGGATCGATTAGATACGGATTTACAGGATTTATCCAAATATGCCCGTAAAACCAGTCTCCGTTTAGGCCAATCACTATGCTAGTCATATTCCTGCTTTATGGATAAGGCCTTCTCGGTACACTTCTCAGACTTCGGATGGGAGCTCGTGGCCCCTGTCGTGGACTTGCCTTTGATGTAACTGGCCACGGTGGAGCTCAGCGGTATGGTAACATACTGATTGCCATCTGGAATATTGCAATTGTAAATATGTATATGTTAAAAAGGAGTTATTTATTGAAGATTTGAATATATAATTAGGACCTTCTTCGGCATGAATCTGTAATTGGCCCGACTGTATTAGATGGCGCAGCATGTCCGGCGGTATATTGGCGAACGAGGTGGCCGGATAAACATATTTGCTATCTGGTGCTGCTGCTGTCGCGGGCGACGCTGTTGATGCTGCCGATGCTACTGCTGCTGCTGCTGCTGCCGCCGCTGTGGACGTCGATGCACCCGTCTCAGTCTGATAGATTAATGAGGCTGGCATTGATTTTGGGCCACCTACGGACGCTGCAGTCTCTGGCTTCAGCTCATGGGCTGCTGCCTTGGAAACAGGGTCGGCGTCGGCTGGCAACGGCATTTCCACATCCGAAGAGTCATCCGATTCGTTGCCCGACGATGTTGGCGAACGGTCATCCTGCCAGACCAGAAGAGACCAAGAGAGCCAGTGAGTGAGAGAGAGAGGGAGAGAGTGAGGAGATTAGATAGTTGCTGCAGCCAAACAGTCTGGCCTGATCTGATCTTAAGCCAAAGATGAGCTGCATGCCAGGCTGGCCCGGACGGGCTCGTTCTATATGCCGGCCAAGCCAGCGATTGTGTCTGGCACAGAAAAGAGAACGAAAAAACAAAATATAAAGAGGGAAAAACAATATGCTTGGACCAAATATGGCGCGAAATTGCGTATAAGTGCTGGCCGCGTTGCTCGCACGTTGCCGGCACGCATTTCAATGAGCCATGCGCAGCGCTCGTTGCCTTAAATGTGCACACGCGTTAAAGAATTTAGAATATTGATTTCTGGCTCTGTAATCGAACGTGCAGGGACAACTCATCAGCCAGCCGCGGCGGCCGCGACAGCGCAGCTGCCTCGCATCATTTTAATTTTGATTAGTGTCTCGGCAAAAATAATTGCGAACTGTAACAATGCGTTCGCCATTTTGTGGCATTGCGCATACGCAGCGTGCGCTGCGCAACTGCAACTACAACTGCCTCAACTGCCTCAACTTCCAATGAAATTGTAGCAGCGACGCGTATGGGTAAATTGCATTGCTGCCACTGCACCACGCTGACCAAAATGGGCGTTGTCGTTGTCTCTGACTCGTCTGCTTGTTGTTGTTGTTGTTGTTGTTGTTATTGTTGCTGACGTCTGGCAGCCGGCCTGTGGTTCGAGCGAGTGCCTTTTGAGCGACAGCATCAAGACATTTTAATTAGCAAACAGCACTGGCTACAGCAACAACAGCAACAACAGCAACAACAGCTGCAACATTGACAAAGTGCATCTAAGTCGCGCAACTCGACTTTTGGCACTTGCAGCAACAACTGCAGCTGTTGCAACTGGCCAGCTCAGCAGTCGACAACAAAGGCAGATTCACACTCAACGAGTTGCAGTTGCAGCTGTGCCACAGCGCCAAAGACCTGCACGCATTGCTGATCGTGTTAAGAGTTAAAAAGCGTATGAGCTTTGTGTGAATAGATTGTAATTAGATATGAGTGAGGGCTCGGGATGCCAAATATATATACACATATATAGTATATATACCATACCATTTCCCTATTCTATGAAAATATCTTGTTTTAGTCTAGATGATAGTTGTATACTTTGCTATGTTTATATTATAGATATATACATATGAGAAGACTTGAGTTTCCTTATAAAGTGCATATTTATATAAAATATATAATTATTAAATACAATAAAACTTTCATGATGACTTTAAATGTTTATTGCAAGCAATTTATATTAAAAAAAAAAAAAAAAAAAATGTCTCGCCCCCGGGTGGACTCGAACCACCAACCTTTCGGTTAACAGCCGAACGCGCTAACCGATTGCGCCACGGAGGCAACTGAGGGCCGCGTGGAAAAATACAATGCTTGAGCACGGGTGGCCATTCCGGGACTTTTCGCCAAAAGCTCTTTCACGGAGAAAGCTAAAAACGTAAGATAGGCGACTGATTAGCCAATAAAAATGCGGAAAGATCTATAAATAATGGCGAGCTAAATGAACTTGTTCTACTGTCCTGTCAACACGCAGCAAGATCATCAATTTATGAGAGACTCACATGATTTCAAATTATAATAATAGCAATTATCGCATCAAGCGGAGGAGCAGGAGGGGGAGTTACAGTTGTGATTAGTATTTCAACGCTGTTCAGGTGAGAATGAAATCTTTTTGGATTACAAAGTGTAATGGTCTGTTATTGATTTTGACTGGGGCATTCCTACTGCTTTTGCTGAACAAATCAATTTACACAAGACAGTCAGTCAGAGTACAGAAGGATGCCGAGAGTGGAAGGACACGTTTCTGCTCCGTCCTCTGTCAAGTGCAAGAGGAGAATCGAATTGTTGTCGAATTGATAGTCGTGTGTCGTGCGCAAATGCCGAGCGTGTCTCATTAAACGACAATTAGAGTTGAGCTTGAGCTCCAACCTGAAGACCAGAGAGCAGAGCCGACCAGCCCAGCCCAGCGCAGCTCAAACCCCAACTAAGATTGGAGGCAGGAGGCAGATAGGCAGCGAGGAATGCGCGGCCAGTAGCTGGCAATTTATATAAAAATAATGCAGCATTGTATTGTGTTTAGTTTGCTTTTATTTGTGTTTTATTGCATTCAGTTTTATTTCTGCGGCTGCTGGCCTCGACTCGAGCCTGCAACAAATGCAATTATATAGAAATTTGTCTTGCTGTGATATGTGCGGCATGTTGCAGTTGCTGTTGCAGTTGCGCTGTTGCTGCTACTGCTATTGCTGCTGCAACTGCAGAGTTTGTGTGGCCATCGACTGTGCCAAAAATAGTCAATTTGGGAAAGGCTAATAATAAATGCGATCCGTCGCCTGTCAGTCAAACACACACACACACACACGCACACACACACAGGCGAGGCAGTTCGTCAACCAGTCGGCAAATGAATACTCGGATTATATACATACATACACATACACATACGCATATCTACATATCTACTCGATATACATGAATGAACGAACGCTGGCTACCAAATTGGCCAACTGACATTCACAGCCAAGGTGGCATTTTGTTGTTTTTGGAGGCAAAGTGAATGCGATTGAATGCAATTCGCTGATGGTGTCGTGTGACCTACACCAGGCCAATGATTGACGGATGGCACATTTGTGGATTGATTAGTTGTTTTACCAAAATGGCCTCTCGGCTATGCCACACGACGATGGCGACGCTGATGGCGATGGCGACAACATCAAGCTGCATGCCCCATGCCCCATGCCGCACGTTGTGTGTTGTGTGTCGCCAGCTGCTGTTGCTTTGCTGTCCCGTTGACAGTCAGCACCCGCTTAACAATCTCAACTTCAGGTTCAAAACTGAAATTTTCAGTTTGTGTTGCTGTTTTTGTTGTTTGTTTGTTTGTTTGTTTGTTTCTGTTTTGTTTGCCTCCTCCAGCATTTTGGCCAACATTCATTTGCATTTGCATGTTGTCATTGCTGTTGTTGCTGTTGTTGTTTCTCCTTCCGCTGATGGCGTGTGCATCTACCGACACTGATAGGAGCCGCCGCGAAACAAAGGAATAGCCAAATGTGAGTGCTCCCTGTTGCGGGCTCCATTGATGCTGGCGCTTTCAATGAAAACATAAAAATAAAAATGCAAATTAAGCCCCATAACGAAAGCATTTAAATCTAACGCACAATTCCGCGAGTGCAAACCACGGCAACACACCGACCGGCACAGTGGTACAAATGCAGAAGAAAACACTTAGAAATTGGTGCTGAGCCTAACATTAAAGTCTAGGAAGCTTTATTCTTGTGAAGCCAGGAGCTTTTAGCCATCCAATTTATATTATTGAAGTTGCCTTTAGGCAACTGTATCATCAATAATATTTTGAATACAAACGATGACGAAAGAGTTTCAATCAATTAACTATTATGAGTATTTGATGGGGAAATTCAAAAATATATCGCCGCCCCCGGGTGGACTCGAACCACCAACCTTTCGGTTAACAGCCGAACGCGCTAACCGATTGCGCCACGGAGGCACTTGCGAATGAGGTCAGAGTGGCGATATACCTACAGAGCTACCCCCGGAAGTTGAGTTGAAGTTACATTGTAAATCTAGATTATACGATTGCAGATAGTATAAGTAGATTCTTCGATGTATATAAGTCGATAGGAGAGGGGCAAAGAGTACCAGCCATCTTTCCTTTTCCACGAGTTTTTCAAATTGATCATGTGCTAGGGCTCAAGGTCCACTGTGTGCAGGTAGGCGGAATTACCACCCAAACCAATTCAAACAAGAAAGGAAACGAAGCCAAGTGAAGCCCCGGGCAGGGTTTGGCAGGAAACGTTAAGCAAATGTTATGGCCAGGCCAGGGCAAGGCGCGCGTAAGCTGCTGGGGCTGGTCGAAATGGGGCGGCTGGCAAACAAAGCCAAAGTCAGTTGACACGAAACAGCAGCAACAACAGCAACAGCAACAGCAGCAGCAGCAGCAGCAGCAGCAGCAGCAGAAGCAGTAGCAACAGTAGCAACAACAACAAAAACAACAACAACATTCAGCAGACAGAGACAACGCTGCGTAGAGGGACATTGTCATAGTTGGAGTTTGGCTGGTTCGGCTGTGGGTTTCGTTCGGTTGCATCCGGGCGAACAACGTGCACTTTAAAGCGTTTATATCCGCAAGCCGCGGCGGCTTTCTGTTTTTGGTCAAATCACAGTTTGCGGTTACACGGATTCACGCGCAAAGAAAGCGGCCAGCAGGAAGTGCTCCAGCAGCTCCAAAGATGCCAACAAGAAAGTGAGCACATCGTGAGCGTTTCCATTTATATTGGGCCAACTGAAGAGCTGACTAGAAGTCCAGCAGTTGTTGCAGTTATGATGGGAATTAGCATCTATTTATCTGTCAGGCGCGCATTAAGATGCCACGATTGGCCATTCACAAGAGCAACGAGCGCGCCTCCTGGCTTATTGTTCTCAGTCAGCAATTATTTGGCCAAATTGTAAGGGGCCGATAGGCAACCTGCAGAGCACAGCCCGAACTAGATGCAGAGCCTGGAGTAGCAGCAGAAGCAGAGCCAGGCCTAATTATGCGTGAGCCAAGACAACAGAACAACGGCCAGCGACAACGACAACGACAACTACGACAACGACAACGACAACGACAACGACAACGACAACGACAATGGCAACAACAACAACAACGACAAGGCCTATCAGACTAGGAAAGAGTTGGCGGGGACCAAGCGCAGTCAGATGAAACGCCACCGATTAGCCCTGGCGTTTGTCCAGGCGCCCGCCTTCCGCAAAATTTATGATGGGCACTAACAACGGGTTAAAAGCCAAAATGAAGTGAACTTGGCCGCAAACAAACAGTTGAATGGGCATTGCAATTATACGAAGCATTCTGAACCAAGCAGCGCCCATCGCACAGTGCCCATCGCATCGAGTATCGAGTATCGAGTACCTGCTTGGCAGGAGCCCGCAGGCAGCGGCTGCTCGTGTGGGTGCACATTTCAGTGGTCAGCCGGCAATGAGGCGTAACCAGCCATTGCAACCCGTTCGCTGCGCTCTGCAGACTACACCCTGTACAGTGTACAGTGGACACTCTGCGGACCTAGGTTGGAGCCAACTCCAAATCAGTTGAACCTGCGCAAGGAATTTCGCAGTGAGATTTAATGTATGGGTTAGGCGACTGATATCGTTGTCTTTGATTATCAGATTCTAAGTACATTTCTTTAAAATATTTACCTTTAAGGGTTAGTGTAATTAGGATTGGCTAGGTATTCCTGAAAGGAACTACAAGCATAACCTACATCGATTTGTGAATTCATATAAGGGCAAATAAATACAATAATCATACAGATTCGAGATACATCTGATATTACGGGCCATTCTGAGCTGTTTCCTTTGACATTAACATTTCGAACTGCTCATGATAAATTAAATTGATTTATATAATAGATACGTTGTAATGCCGTTTGAATTCAGATTACAAATAAATAAATCAATTTTTTCTTATATAAATGAATCTTATAGCCATCTTAGATTACGATAAATTTTCTTCTTAATAAAAATATGGACGGATATGTCATATCCAATGATGAGCTATGTATATCTAAAGCTTTTATAAATCGAGAACTAAGTAAATTGATTTTTATCAAATTAAAATTATTTCTTATATTACGATAAAAGAAAATTGAGTTGAAATATCACCTTATTTTAAGACAGTTCAGTTTTTCTTGAAGACTTTTATGACATTTAAAAGAGATCGAGTCCAGCATGAATACATTGTCAACTGATTGAACCTGATCTTTGAATGCAAAAGTGAATGATTCAGAAAAAATCGTGATTGTTTTATAGCTAAAAACAGCTCCATTAAAACTTTAGAGCGGCCAATTAATGATTTGTAAACAGAAAACGATATCAGCTTCTAATGTAGAGCTCGGCTATTGCGAGAGTTGGGCAAGATTTTCACAGATTTCATCAAATTTATGTCATTCAATAAAAATGAACAGCAACAAAAAAAAAAAAAAAAAAAAAAATGAGCTCTATATATTTATATGTATGTATATAGTTTATATACACATATGGATGAAAATCTCTTGTCTCGTGCTCACGCCCACAAAATCAAAGCTGATTTCATATTTTGTGCACGCCGATCTCACATAAAAAGCAAAAACAATAAAACTGGTTAGACTCAGCGCTAATTGAAATATATACACACAGACCTGATCTTATAACAAATTAAATACTCAGCTCAGACGTCCACAACATCGGCTTGAAAGCAACTCATTTGTTTGCTCATTTGTCGCGCCAGCCCAAACGGCCAATGTACATAAGGCCCGGCCCAAAAATGGACAGGTAAGCAAGTCAAAAGCGAGTCTATAAAATCTAATACGCAGCCACAAGCTGCTGCAAGTCACGCCCACAGCCTTGGCTATGTACTTAAGAGAGTCAGCGAAGAGCGCGGACTGAGAGAGAGAGACAGATAGGGAGAGAGAGAGAGAGAGAGAGGGAGAGAGCACGCCATTGCACTCCCACACAGGCAGCTCTTAAAGTTGAGCTGCGACTGCGAGAAACGGGTTTTCTCAGAGATCGCAATCAGCGCGGCTCGAGAGTCGCAGCGACTCGGACTGCGCCTTCAGTCTGTGAGCAGCTGCGTAAGTCGCACGACGATCGACGAATCAGCGAACGACGAGCGCACCGCCTCGATCGTGCAGCCCATGTCGAAAGACGTTCAGAAGTGACTGACCGAAGTGCCCGGCGAGTGTGCGATTGTCAAGGCAAAAGTTCAAAAGTGAAAATAGAAAATCAAAATCATCATGATCGGCAATCAGGGCGAACCAAGGGTGAGTACAAGACCTTAGTACAATAAAGCGCACGGTGTCATTGGGTATATTTCGGCTACTAGATATGTTTATAGCTTCATTTCGTTAGCGAACAAAAATGTCTCAAATATCAGCAATACATATAATCTAAATCGATGTGTAAAATAGTGAATTTATATAATATCATTTCCGAGAGATTGTTTTCTTCTGTGTGTTCAGAGTGTAAGACTGTATGGGTGGTACATTGCTACTAGTGAATATAACTTCGTAAAGGGCTCAGACATTAATTCGGAATACAAATACGATATACCCTGGGTCTAGTCTATCGATATATACCGCGAGCCTATTGCTGATAGAACAAGATTGTTCTTAAGCTCATACTCAGTATATTATGTGGCCTCCAAGTAACATGGGATTGGATACTTAGCGCAGTATTGCAGCTTTTAAGTGCACCAACAGGCAGCCTAACTAGCTCAGGGTCTATGTAAACAGAAGCCCAACACACGGACAACTCAATCAGAGAGCTGCAATCACACACAATCACCAAGCAGCAGCAGCAGCAGATGCAGTCACCAGTCAGGAGTCGGCAGCCTGCAGCAGTTGGCAGCCAGCAGTTGGTCTCGGGTCCCCCGAGCTAGACCGAGTGCAGTGGGGGATTTGGCCTTTGGTTGGCCGCCAACCGGCCGGACACATTTCATAAATCAGCATGCGCGGAGTGCGAGAGAGCGAGAGCTGTGCGTTGGCCGTATCGCAATGGAACCGCCTGCTGCGAATCCTGGCTATTTATTGTATTTTAACAACATTATAAACGAGCGTTTAAGTGGCGAGTGGCGAGTGGCCAGAGGCGGGGGGCGGGGGGCGAGTGGCGAGAGGTGAGGCATTTGATTTGTGTTAGAATGCAAAATACATCGCGACTGCAAACGGGACAAAGACAATGGCAGCGTTAAGCAGCAGAGGGAGAGCGAGAGGGAGAGCGAGAGCGAGAGCGGAGGGAGAGGACAGCAGTCAGACAGACAGACAAACCGACAAAGCTGGCAACACAGAGAAACAGAAAGCCGTTTCTTAATCAGCCAAAAGACGTGGCAACATGTGGTCGCAACGTTGTCGTTTGGGCCGGGTCAAATGTCAAGCACATTATTTTTGTGTTTATGTATAATAAATATAAATACCTTATGCACCTTTGATAGATTTTCCTGCCAATAAACAAGCTGGCTTCAGCCGCTAGAATGGTGTTTTAGCCAACACTTGGCCAGAGCAGAGCTCGACCAGGTCAGGCCAAGCGAGAGCCGAGTAGAGCCGGGCCTGGCCGGGCCGGGCTTTCAGTCAGCCATTGTGTGGGTACATAAATCCACAAAAGACATCGCACGGCAACGGGAGTCCGGGAAGCCTGCGTTTCTTCATATTTTAGTTTTATTGTGTGAATGTGTGTGTGTGTGTGTGTGTGTGTGTGTTTGTGTGTTTTATCGATCCGGCTCTTAAAGTCGCAGTTTTGTGTCTATGCAAATGCACGCGTTGTATTCGCTTTGCATTTTTCGGGCTGATGTTGAAAAATCGACGTTCAACTCTGTCAGTCATTCAGTCAGTCGACCGACCGACCGTCTATCCTGTCACCCCACTGAGCTGGCGGACCAACCACGTTGATGGGGCCAAACAATGCCTTGTTGACACTGATGGAAAATCTGCGTGTCACAAATATCAAAATTCAATCGTTAAACTATGAGAGCCCCAGAGATCGATCCGCCTCATCTCGCAGCTCCAACTGCCACAAGACTTTGGCATTGAAATTGTCTCGCAACGAGTTCCCAGCACTGCTCAAAGTTATAGATCCCAGCAGCGATATGCTAATGCCAAGCAGCAGATACTCAGCCCCCTCTTGATCTCAAATTGACCAGGGAGGAAACGGCAAGGATGCGTTCGCCTGTGACTTTCTCCATACGATCAGCACCTTTAACCAGGCCGAAATTTAAAAGTTATATATATATACTGATATAGTGATATATTTAGAGAAGGGAAGGGAAGGAAATCAAATGATCTACAGAGATTAATAGCTCGACTTGCAGAGGAAGTCTTATGTTCGATTGAGTAAGCTTATTCAATGCAATTGAGTTATTAAAAACTGTAAAACTAAGGATCTGACTTCGTAACTGCAGTGAAATACGTCTGCATCTATTTTATTCGGGGTTTCGCATTGATCTCTTCTCTAACTTTGCAAAAATGGAAAATGATCGAATAAATCCGAGTCCTTAAGGCATAAACTATTGCATAATGATTCGATTTCCATTTATACTCGATTAAAAGTTCGTTTGATAATTTCGAATCAAACGAATTCATTGACAACTTCAGTTTTACGAACTTGCCCAACATCATGTCTTTATATGGCATGCAAAATGATACCGAGATCGTTTCTTAGCTGATCCGCTCAGAAGTCAAAGCAAAATTCAATTGAATAAATTAACAGCGCACTCATCTCATACGGAGCGCTAGTTGGAGACAGACTATATAGTGATTGATTAATTGAAAATGCCTTAAAAGGCGAGTGTGCAACTAATTTCCTCGAAGCGAGTCGCTAGATTAACGAGTGCACTAGCTACAATACATATGCATATAAAATATCCTCGAGTCGAAGCCTGTGATCAAATTAGAGGACACCTATGCCTAATTGAAGGCCAATTTAATGCGTATAAACAATAACAAATGCGAGCCACACAAATATGCCAAAGCATGCTGACAGACAACGAAATGAGCCAAGGAGAGAAACTGCGACAAAAATAATACATAATATCATCTGGGAAAAGCCAGATGGGTCCAACAAAAACGAACCCAACTAAATTACT
Source organism: Drosophila arizonae (assembly GCF_054131065.1). NCBI lineage: Eukaryota > Metazoa > Arthropoda > Insecta > Diptera > Drosophilidae > Drosophila > Drosophila arizonae. Next base: position 26,724,074 of record NC_142925.1, on the reverse strand, counting down.
TAACAAGCCGTTCAGCCAGCCGCTGGACGAGGACGTCCTCTGCGATGATTTACTTGTGCGTAATAATGCAACGCCCGCAACGCTGGAACGGCGAAAGCCGAGTCGAGGACTGGGCAGAGTCCATACCAGGCCAGGCCAGGCCAGGCCAGACCAGTCCGGGTCGAGTAGTCCACTGTCCACTGAGCCCGGCCAGAAGGATGGGGGCCTACGCAGCGCACGGCAAATGCATGTGAGAAGAAGTCTAACTGGGAATGCGCCTCAATTTAAAATGCGAATTACATTATCTGATCAAATGAATTCTTGGTGCGCTCCAGGAGGACGACTCTGCTGCTGCTGTTGCTGTTGCTGGTGCTGGTGCTGCTGCTGCTGCTGCTGCTACTGCTGTTGTTGCTGTACACTCATTGAGTGTGTGTTTCTGTGTTGTGCGTCCCTCTCGCTGTGTGTGGATGCTGCACAAATAAATAAATTTTAAAATACAAACAAGTAGCGCGCGCAAAAAGCGCCGAGTGGAAAATTCGTGACAGCAATTGTTGATGAGCAGCGTGTGAACAGAGCAGACCGAACGGCCCCGGTCCGTACCGATATTGCGGGCCAGAAGGCCCCTACGCCAGCAAGAACTCAAGATCATAGCCAGCAACAATACATTTATATATATATAGATATGTACATGTATATAATACGTATAGGTGTATGTGTGTTAGCACTGTTTACACACCCGCACACACACACACACATACGCATATTCGAGCAGCAGCAAAACGCGTTATATTGAGCGACTAATAGCTGAAACTTGACTTGAAAGCGAACGAACGAATGGCCAGCGACCCGACGGAGACACAGTCGAAGAGCCCAGCTCTGCAAGTAACTCGGGCCATACACCTCCGCAGTCTAATTAACTCCTACGAGCGCGCACACACACACGTTTTAATTAAGGTACACAAATACATCTGTAGAGGTATTTAAACTATGTCATGTGCGCCTCAACTATTATACATATATATCTATATATACGTGTATATATATTATATAAAAAACAATCAAATTGTCAAGTTCAGAGTGGGCAGCATCCAGCGAAATGGAATGGAACCAAAAGACCAATACACTGACTATCGCAGAATCGCAGAATCATCGAATGTTGTGTATTTAAGTAATGCATAAGTAGATTACGCGACATAACATGTTCTGTATCTGTGTAGTGCATAATTATTATGTAATGCATAAGTACATAACGTCCGAATATTCTGAATATACTCAAAGTGAATATTACAAGCTATGAAGTAATTGGTCTCTTTTATTTTATTAATTCTACATGTGCGAAGTCTAGAGATAGGAGATATGAAAGCCTTATTACGGCACGTTAATTCACCGCAGACTGCGTTGTAGGATATATGTGTCTAGGAAGCATACGTTCATTGCCCTGCATGCCATATATTGCTATAAAACACTCATTTCTTGACTGGGCTCAGCAGAATAGCGTGACAATTCTAAATGTTTCTGCATACTTTGTAAATGGTCGAAAACAGCCCTCGTTCTTCCTCTTCCTTCGCAAAGGTGTATCCTTCTGCTCACGATTGGCGTCAGGTTCCACGATTGATGCCAACTTTGTCAATTCTATTTTTGTTTTCTAATTAAAAGAGCAAAATGTTCGTTGCATGTTAAGTATATACATATATTGTTTTTTTGTTAAATTTATAAAGTTTCAAATTAGTAATGTGCTTGACAGCACAAAGTTTCTGAATAAGCTGAAGCCCATTGGCAAATATTCGTTTCCACACAAGAAAACAAGTAAGGAGTCTCCAGTCGAGACTGCTCGACTAGGAGATACCCTGAACCCTCCAAGCTGATATTCTACTTATTTTGCACTTCTTTTATGCACACATGCATACATGCATACACATGCATCCACACGCACGTATACTCACGCACACTGCCGACTGCGCAGTTAGCACCGACTGCGCTTGGGCTGCACTGCGATGTGGGCTATGTTATGAGAATTTATTAGCTGAATAATTTCTCTTGTAGTAGGACTATCTTTATGAAACTTTCAGAGCGAGATCGTATGGTTAGAATGTGTGTACGTTCCAAAGCACAAGTCTCTAGTACTTGAAATACGTTGAAATTGCGGGGCAAAGGGGGCGTGAAATCAGAAATCTGCAAATTACAAAATCTTTGTATCGATCAACTGTATAGAATACACAATAAATCTGAAGCCTCCAGGTCAAGAAGTGCTCAAATAGGCTGGAAAAACCAAATCAATTTTTCGATTATTCTCGATAAAACAGTTATCGGATGAGTTATCGGAAAAATATGATAAACTCGTACTGCGTATGGTATACACGAGTATGCATGTCATTTTAGCTCTCTAGCTCCTATATATATATATCTATATATCTGAGCTCGGCGTTCAGGCGGACGGACGGACACACGGACAACTCAACTCGTCGTCTTGATCAAGAATACATGTACTTTATGCGACACACATACTGTCTGCAATGATTCGTTCTGCCTGTTACATACTATTCACAAAACCATTATACCCTGATTTCCCACTTTCAATGGGTTCAAAAAACACCAAAAAGGATGCCAAAGTGCGCAAACTGTGCCAAGCAGCTCGAATCTCAGCATCTTTGATGCTGGCAGCTGACTTCTGGCTGCTGGCTGCTGGACTCGCAGACATCAATCTAGAACGTCAGGCAGAAGCTGAAAGATAGCCAGAGACAGAGACGGAGGCAGAGACGGAGAGGGACAATGGGACAGACGATTGGCAACTGGTTGAGAGTTGACAATAATGACGATGGGGACGATGTTGGACGATGCAGTGGATCGACAGACAGTAAAGGAGCAGCCATACTGCCAGAGACGCTGCCTGGGCATTTTCAGCCCTAGCAGCCCCAGCAGCAAATTTTTAACTACAATTTAAATGAGACGTGGGAAAATACTCGGCGCAGTTAAATGCTCGGCCAGCGAGGCACTGCAGCACAGGTAATTTGTAAAGCTCGCACGTTGAATGCAGATTTTATTGAGCCACTGTGCAAGTGCTGAACATTTATGGCTATATTTTTAGCTGGAAAAGGCGGCAGCCGCGGCCACCGACCAGCCGCCATCCCCACAAATTAGCGTTGACAGCACTCGCCCGGTGACAAAGGACCACCAGCCAGCGGTCAGCCACTCCTGCCGCTTTGTTGCCCCTCCCCTGAGCACTGGGCAGTGGGTAGCGTGGGGTGGGGAGTGGGGAAGTGGAGATAGCTGCTGCTGTTTGGCCAGCCAATTGGACGCCTAGCGTCCAGCTTTCTAGGTGGCATGCGGCATCTGTGCCTCGCAGCGGCTGCAGCGACAACTGCTGGGCGGTTGAGCGGCTGAGCTTGTTAAATGTTTTGCCGCCAAAGCAACATAGCGAACGGGGCGGCAGCTAGGCGGTCGGACAATCGGACAATTGGACAATCGGACCATTGGGCAGTCGGACAATTGGACAAGTCGACAAGTCGGGAAACATTGGGCCCGCTATCGTGAGCGTCATTTGAATGGTGTGATAATTTTTCGCCTTTTGGCCAGCTGTTTGGCAGCTTTGGCAGGGAAGTAATTGCGCACAACATTATAAATTGAGCGCTAGGCAGGGGCCAGGCCAAGCCAAGCCGAGCAGGAGTAGCAGGAGCAGCTTATTAAAGGTCCAATGCTGCCTCTAAGCACGCGTTGCATACGCTGCATTTCAAAAGAAATTCTCACACGCCGCCCATTAAAAAGAGATGAAAAGCACTGGAGACAAAGAGAGAAAAAATCGAGAAGCAAATGTATAAAAAAAAGCGGCGCAGCATAAATTCCAAAAAGTTTCGTGGCATGTTGCAAAGTTGTTGCTGCTGCTGTTGCTGCTGTTGTTGTTGTTGCTACGTGTGGGCATGTCAAGGCGTCGCGTAAGTGGCACTCAGTGGAGCTGCCTTCACTACTGTGACTGTGACTGCTGGGCTCTCCGCCAGGCCAGTCGGGTGCTTGCAAATATCGCGAATACGCCATGTGCGGCAGCTGTTCGCAGTCAATCAGCTGCAAAATAGCCAAATGAAATGCGACAAATGAAGCGCCGAAAATGCTAAGAACGCGATCAAAGCGTCGACTCGCTGCGGCGATCGCTTTAAGTGCCTCGGATGGCACATTTTTTAAAGTGCCCTATCGGAGCTTCAATTGCAAATTGCAAATTGTTGACCGAAAGTGAGCCTAAATAGGATCATCAATCTGCATTGCTGATCGTAAATTAAATAAATGCTTAAAGCCCAATTCTCATTTCTTTATGCAAATATTAGAATACCTCCTCTGTTCTACACGCATATACTAGCAAGAACTAAAGATATCGAAATCTTTAGAGTTATTTCCCTTGAACAAATTTTCCTCTCTAAAGAATATTGTGACAAATGTTTTGTAGGCTTGCAATAAATGAGAATAAAATCGAATAAGTTTGTTGGACTCCATTCACTTAATGTTGAATGCAGTAAACAAATGTGTCAAATAACCTAGAAATATTCAAAGAGCCCCAATTGATGTAGCTCGCAATTAAGTCAAAAATACAAATTGACAGATTGCGTCCTGCTTCCCGTTCCATTCCACGTTCTCGTTCCTGTTCCTGTTCCCGTTCCCGTTCTCGTTCCCATTGCTGTTCCTGTTTCCGGCCACGTTCTCGTTTACGTTTACGAAAAGCTGTCGCAATAAGCAGGATGCTTTCAGGACATTGCTTGCACTGTCTACGGTCGCCTCTTGAGCATATGCCCGATATAGATGCAGTTTCAAGCCCTGTGACTCGCTCGCACACAGGAATCAACTGTAATTCGCAAGCGCTGATGCCATTGGGCGATTTAAGCCAAACGACTGCGAGCGATATTCGCACTCGCGTGTATCTGTATCTATACAGCGTTAGTTGTGGCCGTAGCTTTCGCTGTGGTGTGCTGTGTCTGTGTCTGTATCTGAATCTGAATCTGAATCTAAATCTGTATTGGTGCGTGTTGGTATTGGTATTGGTATCCGCATCAGTATCTGTGTGCTTGTTTTTGTTAGTGTGTCTGTGTGTCTGTGCTTTCTGAAGCAAATGGCAAACAGAAATTTGCATATCAAACGTAGTCAACAACAGACGCCGCACAGTCGCCTTTAATGCGATACAACAACAACAACAACAACAACAATAACAAGAACACAAACAACAACTACGACATGTCGCTAATGCATAGACAATGTTGGCGAATTCGCGTACGCCGAACGATGCGAATTAACTAAATTACAATATGTGAAATTGTCGCTGGATCCGCTTGTGTCTCTGACAACAACACCCTCAAGTCCGCACTCCTCACTCCTCACACCCACACCCACACCTCCCCTGGGATGCGTGAAATTATTATGGCAATCGATTGTGCGTCTTGCTACATTATGAAAATTAAATGCGCCGACCACACAAGCCGACTGGAAAACGGGCGATAAAATTATTATTGATTACTCATACGCCGCGTATGAAATGGCCAAGCAAAGCAGAAGCAATAAAGCAGAGGCTAAGACTTACTTCAAATGAAAACAAGCGACAAATTCTGCAAGACTAATATATGCTCTGCTATTATCAAAATGGATTCAATCGATTATTATCGATTACTATCTGAACTCGGCTGCAACAGCAATCTTCGATATTTACCTAGTCATGTATACAGATTATTTTCACCTGTTGCTATTCGATAAAGTAAAGCCAAGTAGTTCGACTTTCCATCGTAGGCTATCTACAGGGTATGTGACAAACAGGGCAGCTTTCTTCAACTGCGCTGCTGCTGCTGCGGCTGACTACGTCGATGGCGATGACGCGATCGCCAGCCGCGATAGCCGCAATTATTTTCGTCATAAGTCAGCCAATGTGGCGACCACGCTGCACTCGGCTCGGTCTATGCCTCCGCGCGGCTGCCCCCGCAGGTGCTGCTGCTGCGGCTCGGCTTGGCTCTTGTTGCTGTTGTTGTTGTTGTTGTGCTGGTTTTTGTATTATTTTATTTTGTTCGGCTTGTCGCTGCTGTTGCTGCTGTAGTTGTTGTAGTAGTAGTTGTTGTTGTTGTTGGCTTTTGCGCAGCACACAAGCTTCCAAATAAGGGACGGCACATGTGAACTGAGGAAGCTATAACTAGCGCTGCGAGCTACGCAAATCTGTGGGCTTTGCACTTTCGCATAGATTTCAATGTAAATCAGCGCATGCTGACAAACTGCAGCCCCGCGCGTTGATCCAAGCGTCGCAAAATGAGTTCGATTCTGCCAGGTGGCAGCAATTGTCTCTCCGATTGGCGACCAGGAGTCGAAGCTCACTTCGGAGCTCGCCGCGCCGCGATGCGTCGTGCAACATATGGCAGCGATGACAACGCATGTTAACAGCTTTTTAAAGGCAATTGCACAACAGCAACAATACAGTTGGTAATAACGGCAACTCACGTTTCTCGTCTCTCGTCTCTCGCCTCTCGCCTCTCGCCACTCGGCTCTCGCCCCTCGCTTGCCACGATTCCCAGGCCTAATAGACAGATAAGCCATCGGAAGCGCCAAAATAAATTTAAGCCAGACAATAGTTCTTTTTTTTCGGGCATTTTATTTATTTTGGTTTTTGTTTTTGTTTTTCGATTCGATTCCTTTTTTGCTTTGTTTTTTTTTTTACACTTGCAACTTGAAACCTCTGACAGGAAATCTCACGCGTGCCACAACGGAGCAGCGGACGCGCTGTTGATTATCCAAAAATGCGGTCTGGCGTGCCTTTGAATTAAGGTATCGATTTAGCCAGCTTTCAACGGCCAGCCGAAGTGCAACGCCATTTGACGCGTCGCTCATTCTCATTCATTGTGGCGCGCGCTCATTGTTGGTGTGAAATTTAGCGCAGCAGCAGCAACAGCAGCAACATCAACAACAACAGCCGCAACATCAACTGTTGCTGTAGCTGTTGTAGCTGCAGCATGTGGCAACAGCAACAAGTGGCTGCGGTTGCAATGAATCCGCATAACAGACATACAGACATACGACCAAATGCACAACTGTCCGACTGGACAGAGCATTTGCTGCTGCTGCTGCTGCTGCTGCTGCCGCTGCTGCAGAAAATATTTCTTGACTCGTTGTGCTGCTGCTGCAGCAAGGCACGAAAAATACTTTTTAAATGCAGCCAAGCGTCAAGCGCAACGCTTTCCACCTTTTATCAACAAACAGCCAAGCAACAACAACAAGGATCGAGTGTTATAAATGTTAATCCACAAATAATTGCAGGCAGGCAGTGCCTCGCATCTGCACACTGCCAACATTATGCAAAATACTCGCCTGGATGGCTTAATCGGCGCCAATCAGACAATGATGAGCCTGATGCCACAAATGAAACTAAGGTTGGGTTCTCAGACTCTGTCTCTCACTCTCCTCAACCTCTACTCCCAATCTCAGTCCTGGGCAGCCACGCAGTCATCATCAACTTCGTCTAGACCGAGTGGCAGAATGGCCCAGCGTCCCGCCAAGAAGTTTATCAAGCTCTGTGCAGAAGCATCAGGTTTAATTGAAAATTTATGGCACTTTCATCAAGGGGATCTGCTCAGCGTTTACAGGGTATTCCGGCTATCTAATGACATAGAGACTAAACAATAAATTGTCCGAAGGGGAGACTCAGCATTCGGGGAGCTGAATCATTTCATTTCAATTCTAAATATATCTCGCTGAAGTAAATCTTAAATTATAAAGTAAATTTGACTTTGAATCGACTCTCTAATTGCCGACAATGAATATTTTCCAGATTATCTAGATCAATTAAATCTAACTAAAACCAGAGCACATAAATATAAGCTACTCGGATTTACAGATTGAAACTGAAGTATAACGTAGAACGATGAGTTTGATAAGCAGGGCTGTTACTACACTTCGGTTCATATCGTTAGCACTACTCAAGAGCTGCCCAGATTAGAAGTAATGTGAATTGGTCTAACGTCTGGCCTTTCAACACGCCCCAGTAAGAGATTCGCACACGTGTAGTGCGCGAATTGAGACGAGTTAACTAGTCTTGGGTCTGTTGTACGGGTATTAGCGGCAGCGACAAAACATCTTCGGTAATAAATTCTAGGCGCACCAACGCCGCTCACTGGTGCCATCAATTTCATTATATAATGAAGCACGCGGACAACCCACACAGCGTCAAGCCGAGCTGCTGCTGCCCACAGTCCCCCAGTTGCCATAGTTCCCTCAGTTCCCTCGGCCTCCCAGTTGACAATGTGTGTGCCCAGCACCCAGCACTGGACGAAGACAACAATATAAGATCTATCGCTAGAAAAAGAACTCAATTCAGTCAACTTGGCTCAACTCCTGCCCACAATCGAAACAAATGTTGAATGAACAACATTTTGTTTTCCTATAAATTTATTGAGTTTATTTAAATATAATAAATAATAATAAATAGACTCTGTATAATTTATTTGCTTCCTGCATAGATGTTCTCCGTGCAATATTCAATTTATTGAATACGGATTTTTCATTTCAAAAAAAAATTTCTTGAATTCACTTATCTTTAGGAAAATAGTTTGTATTCATATATCAAATAGACTTTGAATATAGATTAGATTTATATCTAAATCGATCGTGCCAAAATTTTATACATTTAGGGCATCATTTAGTCCTGTAGCCCTGATTAATGTTGTGAATAATAAATGAAATAGTTCATTCAAATGGAAGTCTCGGAAAAATTGGAAGAATTCATACTAAAGCTGAAATCGTGATGGGTGAATTCCTGATCTGAGTCTAAAGAAATGTTATAAGAGAATTCCCATAGATGTAGAGATACTTTAGCACAACATAAAAACAAGTAAGAAAGCTCTAGTCGAGACTGCTCGACTAGGAGATACCCTGAACCCTCTAATCTGATATTCTAATCACTATGCACTTCTTTTATGCACACATACATACACATGCATCCACACGCACGCATAAGCCTGCGCTCTGCTAACTGCGCAGTAAGCAGCGACTGCGCTTGGGCTGCGCTGCAGTGTGGGCAATATTATGAGAATTTATTTGTCGAATAATTTCTTTTGTAGACCTACAATCTTAATGAAACTTTCAGAACGTAATCATAATGTTCAAATGTATGTACATTCCAAAGCACAAGTCTCTAGTACTGTAAATTACAAAATCTTTGTATTCATTAACTTTATAT